>NW_027467777.1:5231151-5313816 GCF_004210375.1 Tachypleus tridentatus | reverse complement strand
TTGAAATATAACAACGTAATGTCTGATTGAAATATAACAACGTAATGTCTGATTGAAATATAACAACGTAATGTCTGATTGAAATATAACAACGTAATGTCTGATTGAAATATAACAACGTAATGTCTGATTGAAATATAACAACGTAATGTCTGATTGAAATATAACAACGTAATGTCTGATTGAAATATAACAACGTAATGTCTGATTGAAATATAACAACGTAATGTCTGATTGAAATATAACAACGTAATGTCTGATTGAAATATAACAACGTAATGTCTGATTGAAATATAACAACGTAATGTCTGATTGAAATATAACAACGTAATGTCTGATTGAAATATAACAACGTAATGTCTGATTGAAATATAACAACGTAATGTCTGATTGAAATATAACAACGTAATGTCTGATTGAAATATAACAACGTAATGTCTGATTGAAATATAACAACGTAATGTCTGATTGAAATATAACAACGTAATGTCTGATTGAAATATAACAAGGTAATGTCTGATTGAAATATAACAACGTAATGTCTGATTGAAATATAACAACGTAATGTCTGATTGAAATATAACAACGTAATGTCTGATTGAAATATAACAACGTAATGTCTGATTGAAATATAACAACGTAATGTCTGATTGAAATATAACAACGTAATGTCTGATTGAAATATAACAACGTAATGTCTGATTGAAATATAACAACGTAATGTCTGATTGAAATATAACAACGTAATGTCTGATTGAAATATAACAACGTAATGTCTGATTGAAATATAACAACGTAATGTCTGATTGAAATATAACAACGTAATGTCTGATTGAAATATAACAACGTAATGTCTGATTGAAATATAACAACGTAATGTCTGATTGAAATATAACAACGTAATGTCTGATTGAAATATAACAACGTAATGTCTGATTGAAATATAACAACGTAATGTCTGATTGAAATATAACAACGTAATGTCTGATTGAAATATAACAACGTAATGTCTGATTGAAATATAACAACGTAATGTCTGATTGAAATATAACAACGTAATGTCTGATTGAAATATAACAACGTAATGTCTGATTGAAATATAACAACGTAATGTCTGATTGAAATATAACAACGTAATGTCTGATTGAAATATAACAACGTAATGTCTGATTGAAATATAACAACGTAATGTCTGATTGAAATATAACAACGTAATGTCTGATTGAAATATAACAACGTAATGTCTGATTGAAATATAACAACGTAATGTCTGATTGAAATATAACAACGTAATGTCTGATTGAAATATAACAACGTAATGTCTGATTGAAATATAACAACGTAATGTCTGATTGAAATATAACAACGTAATGTCTGATTGAAATATAACAACGTAATGTCTGATTGAAATATAACAACGTAATGTCTGATTGAAATATAACAACGTAATGTCTGATTGAAATATAACAACGTAATGTCTGATTGAAATATAACAACGTAATGTCTGATTGAAATATAACAACGTAATGTCTGATTGAAATATAACAACGTAATGTCTGATTGAAATATAACAACGTAATGTCTGATTGAAATATAACAACGTAATGTCTGATTGAAATATAACAACGTAATGTCTGATTGAAATATAACAACGTAATGTCTGATTGAAATATAACAACGTAATGTCTGATTGAAATATAACAACGTAATGTCTGATTGAAATATAACAACGTAATGTCTGATTGAAATATAACAACGTAATGTCTGATTGAAATATAACAACGTAATGTCTGATTGAAATATAACAACGTAATGTCTGATTGAAATATAACAACGTAATGTCTGATTGAAATATAACAACGTAATGTCTGATTGAAATATAACAACGTAATGTCTGATTGAAATATAACAACGTAATGTCTGATTGAAATATAACAACGTAATGTCTGATTGAAATATAACAACGTAATGTCTGATTGAAATATAACAACGTAATGTCTGATTGAAATATAACAACGTAATGTCTGATTGAAATATAACAACGTAATGTCTGATTGAAATATAACAACGTAATGTCTGATTGAAATATAACAAGGTAATGTCTGATTGAAATATAACAACGTAATGTCTGATTGAAATATAACAACGTAATGTCTGATTGAAATATAACAACGTAATGTCTGATTGAAATATAACAACGTAATGTCTGATTGAAATATAACAACGTAATGTCTGATTGAAATATAACAACGTAATGTCTGATTGAAATATAACAACGTAATGTCTGATTGAAATATAACAACGTAATGTCTGATTGAAATATAACAACGTAATGTCTGATTGAAATATAACAACGTAATGTCTGATTGAAATATAACAACGTAATGTCTGATTGAAATATAACAACGTAATGTCTGATTGAAATATAACAACGTAATGTCTGATTGAAATATAACAACGTAATGTCTGATTGAAATATAACAACGTAATGTCTGATTGAAATATAACAACGTAATGTCTGATTGAAATATAACAACGTAATGTCTGATTGAAATATAACAACGTAATGTCTGATTGAAATATAACTAGGTAATGTCTGATTGAAATATAACAACGTAATGTCTGATTGAAATATAACAACGTAATGTCTGATTGAAATATAACAACGTAATGTCTGATTGAAATATAACAACGTAATGTCTGATTGAAATATAACAACGTAATGTCTGATTGAAATATAACAACGTAATGTCTGATTGAAATATAACAACGTAATGTCTGATTGAAATATAACAACGTAATGTCTGATTGAAATATAACAACGTAATGTCTGATTGAAATATAACAACGTAATGTCTGATTGAAATATAACAACGTAATGTCTGATTGAAATATAACAACGTAATGTCTGATTGAAATATAACAACGTAATGTCTGATTGAAATATAACAACGTAATGTCTGATTGAAATATAACAACGTAATGTCTGATTGAAATATAACAACGTAATGTCTGATTGAAATATAACAACGTAATGTCTGATTGAAATATAACAACGTAATGTCTGATTGAAATATAACAACGTAATGTCTGATTGAAATATAACAACGTAATGTCTGATTGAAATATAACAACGTAATGTCTGATTGAAATATAACAACGTAATGTCTGATTGAAATATAACAACGTAATGTCTGATTGAAATATAACAACGTAATGTCTGATTGAAATATAACAACGTAATGTCTGATTGAAATATAACAACGTAATGTCTGATTGAAATATAACAACGTAATGTCTGATTGAAATATAACAACGTAATGTCTGATTGAAATATAACAACGTAATGTCTGATTGAAATATAACAACGTAATGTCTGATTGAAATATAACAACGTAATGTCTGATTGAAATATAACAACGTAATGTCTGATTGAAATATAACAACGTAATGTCTGATTGAAATATAACAACGTAATGTCTGATTGAAATATAACAACGTAATGTCTGATTGAAATATAACAACGTAATGTCTGATTGAAATATAACAACGTAATGTCTGATTGAAATATAACAACGTAATGTCTGATTGAAATATAACAACGTAATGTCTGATTGAAATATAACAACGTAATGTCTGATTGAAATATAACAACGTAATGTCTGATTGAAATATAACAACGTAATGTCTGATTGAAATATAACAACGTAATGTCTGATTGAAATATAACAACGTAATGTCTGATTGAAATATAACAACGTAATGTCTGATTGAAATATAACAACGTAATGTCTGATTGAAATATAACAACGTAATGTCTGATTGAAATATAACAACGTAATGTCTGATTGAAATATAACAACGTAATGTCTGATTGAAATATAACAACGTAATGTCTGATTGAAATATAACAACGTAATGTCTGATTGAAATATAACAACGTAATGTCTGATTGAAATATAACAACGTAATGTCTGATTGAAATATAACAACGTAATGTCTGATTGAAATATAACAACGTAATGTCTGATTGAAATATAACAACGTAATGTCTGATTGAAATATAACTAGGTAATGTCTGATTGAAATATAACAACGTAATGTCTGATTGAAATATAACAACGTAATGTCTGATTGAAATATAACAACGTAATGTCTGATTGAAATATAACAACGTAATGTCTGATTGAAATATAACAACGTAAATGTAACTGATTGAAATATAATTGAAATATAATGTAATGTCTGATTGAAATATAACAACGTAATGTCTGATTGAAATATAACAACGTAATGTCTGATTGAAATATAACAACGTAATGTCTGATTGAAATATAACAACGTAATGTCTGATTGAAATATAACAACGTAATGTCTGATTGAAATATAACAACGTAATGTCTGATTGAAATATAACAACGTAATGTCTGATTGAAATATAACAACGTAATGTCTGATTGAAATATAACAACGTAATGTCTGATTGAAATATAACAACGTAATGTCTGATTGAAATATAACAACGTAATGTCTGATTGAAATATAACAACGTAATGTCTGATTGAAATATAACAACGTAATGTCTGATTGAAATATAACAACGTAATGTCTGATTGAAATATAACAACGTAATGTCTGATTGAAATATAACGTAATGTCGTAATGTCTGATTGAAATATAACAACGTAATGTCTGATTGAAATATAACAACGTAATGTCTGATTGAAATATAACAACGTAATGTCTGATTGAAATATAACAACGTAATGTCTGATTGAAATATAACAACGTAATGTCTGATTGAAATATAACAACGTAATGTCTGATTGAAATATAACAACGTAATGTCTGATTGAAATATAACAACGTAATGTCTGATTGAAATATAACAACGTAATGTCTGATTGAAATATAACAACGTAATGTCTGATTGAAATATAACAACGTAATGTCTGATTGAAATATAACAACGTAATGTCTGATTGAAATATAACAACGTAATGTCTGATTGAAATATTAGGTAATGTCTGATTGAAATATAACAACGTAATGTCTGATTGAAATATAACAACGTAATGTCTGATTGAAATATAACAACGTAATGTCTGATTGAAATATAACAACGTAAATTGAAATATCGTAATGTCTGATTGAAATATAACAACGTAATGTCTGATTGAAATATAACAACGTAATGTCTGATTGAAATATAACAACGTAATGTCTGATTGAAATATGTAATGTCTGATTGAAATATAACAACGTAATGTCTGATTGAAATATAACAACGTAATGTCTGATTGAAATATAACAATAACAACGTAATGTCTGATTAATGTAATGTCTGATTGAAATATAACAACGTAATGTCTGATTGAAATATAACAACGTAATGTCTGATTGAAATATAACAACGTAATGTCTGATTGAAATATAACAACGTAATGTCTGATTGAAATATAACAACGTAATGTCTGATTGAAATATAACAACGTAATGTCTGATTGAAATATAACAACGTAATGTCTGATTGAAATATAACAACGTAATGTCTGATTGAAATATAACAACGTAATGTCTGTAATGTCTGATTGAAATATAACAACGTAATGTCTGATTGAAATATAACAACGTAATGTCTGATTGAAATATAACAACGTAATGTCTGATTGAAATATAACAACGTAATGTCTGATTGAAATATAACAACGTAATGTCTGATTGAAATATAACAACGTAATGTCTGATTGAAATATAACAACGTAATGTCTGATTGAAATATAACAACGTAATGTCTGATTGAAATATAACAACGTAATGTCTGATTGAAATATAACAACGTAATGTCTGATTGAAATATAACAACGTAATGTCTGATTGAAATATAACAACGTAATGTCTGATTGAAATATAACAACGTAATGTCTGATTGAAATATAACGTAACGTAATGTCTGATTGAAATATAACAACGTAATGTCTGATTGAAATATAACTGATTGAAATATAACAACGTAATGTCTGATTGAAATATAACAACGTAATGTCTGATTGAAATATAACAACGTAATGTCTGATTGAAATATAACAACGTAATGTCTGATTGAAATATAACAACGTAATGTCTGATTGAAATATAACAACGTAATGTCTGATTGAAATATAACAACGTAATGTCTGATTGAAATATAACAACGTAATGTCTGATTGAAATATAACAACGTAATGTCTGATTGAAATATAACAACGTAATGTCTGATTGAAATATAACAATGTCTGTAATGTCTGATTGAAATATAACAACGTAATGTCTGATTGAAATATAACAACGTAATGTCTGATTGAAATATAACAACGTAATGTCTGATTGAAATATAACAACGTAATGTCTGATTGAAATATAACAACGTAATGTCTGATTGAAATATAACAACGTAATGTCTGATTGAAATATAACAACGTAATGTCTGATTGAAATATAACAACGTAATGTCTGATTGAAATATAACAACGTAATGTCTGATTGAAATATAACAACGTAATGTCTGATTGAAATATAACTACGTAATGTCTGATTGAAATATAACAACGTAATGTCTGATTGAAATATAACAACGTAATGTCTGATTGAAATATAACAACGTAATGTCTGATTGAAATATAACAACGTAATGTCTGATTGAAATATAACAACGTAATGTCTGATTGAAATATAACAACGTAATGTCTGATTGAAATATAACAACGTAATGTCTGATTGAAATATAACAACGTAATGTCTGATTGAAATATAACAACGTAATGTCTGATTGAAATATAACAACGTAATGTCTGATTGAAATATAACAACGTAATGTCTGATTGAAATATAACAACGTAATGTCTGATTGAAATATAACAACGTAATGTCTGATTGAAATATAACAACGTAATGTCTGATTGAAATATAACAACGTAATGTCTGATTGAAATATAACAACGTAATGTCTGATTGAAATATAACAACGTAATGTCTGATTGAAATATGAAATACAACGTAATGTCTGATTGAAATATAACAACGTAATGTCTGATTGAAATATAACAACGTAATGTCTGATTGAAATATAACAACGTAATGTCTGATTGAAATATAACAACGTAATGTCTGATTGAAATATAACAACGTAATGTCTGATTGATTGTAAATATATAACAACGTAATGTCTGATTGAAATATAACAACGTAATGTCTGATTGAAATATAACAACGTAATGTCTGATTGAAATATAACAACGTAATGTCTGATTGAAATATAACAACGTAATGTCTGATTGAAATATAACGTAATGTCTGATTGAAATATAACGTAATGTCTGATTGAAATATAACAACGTAATGTCTGATTGAAATATAACAACGTAATGTCTGATTGAAATATAACAACGTAATGTAATGTCTGATTGAAATATAACAACGTAATGTCTGATTGAAATATAACAACGTAATATAACAACGTAATGTCTGATTATGATTGAAATATAACAATGTAAATGTCTGATTGAAATATAACAAATGTAATGTCTGATTGAAATATAAACAACGTAATGTCTGATTGAAAATATAACAGTGTGTCACGATTGAAATATAACAACGCAATGTCTGATTGAAATATAACAAACGTAATGTCTGATTGAAATATAACAACGTAAATACTGATTGAAATATAACAAGTAATGTCTGATTGAAATATAACAAACGTAATGTCTGATTGAAATATACAAAGGTAATGTCTGATTGAAATATAAAACTAGGTAATTTCTGATTGAAATATAACAAGGTAATGTCTGATTGAAAAATATAAATAACGTAATGTTTGATTTAAATATAACCAGGTAATGTCTGATTGAAAATACAATGCAAACGTAATGTCTGATTGAAATATAACCAGAAAATGTCTCATAAAAATATAACAACGTAATGTCTGATTGAAATATAACAAGGTAATGTCTGATTGAAATATAACAACGTAATGTCTGATTGAAATATAACTACGTAATGTCTGATTGAAATATAACAACGTAATGTCTGATTGAAATATAACAAGGTAATGTCTGATTGAAATATAACAACGTAATGTCTGATTGAAATATAACCAGGTAATGTTTGATTGAAATATAACAACGTAATGTCTGATTGAAATATAACTAGGTAATGTCTGATTGAAATATAACAACGTAATGTCTGATTGAAATATAACAACGTAATGTCTGATTGAAATATAACAACGTAATGTCTGATTGAAATATAACAACGTAATGTCTGATTGAAATATAACAAGATAATGTCTGATTGAAATATAACAAGGTAATGTCTGATTGAAATATAACAACGTAATGTCTGATTGAAATATAACAAGGTAATGTCTGATTGAAATATAACAACGTAATGTCTGATTGAAATATAACTAGGTAATGTCTGATTGAAATATAACAACGTAATGTCTGATTGAAATATAACAAGGTAATGTCTGATTGAAATATAACTACGTAATGTCTGATTGAAATATAACAACTGTAATGTCTGATTGAAATATAAACAAGGTAATGTCTGATTGAAATATAACAAAGGTAAATGTCTGATTGAAATATAACAGTGTAATGTCTGATTGAAATATAACAACGTAATGTCTGATTGAAATATAACTAGATAAAATCTGATTGAAATATAACAACGTAATGTCTGATTGAAATATAACAAAAAAATGTCTGATTGAAATATAAACAACGTAAATGTCTGACTGTAATGTCTGATTGAAATACGGAAAATAAACCAGGTAATGTCTGATTGAAATATAACAACGTAATGTCTGATTGAAATATAACAACGTAATGTCTGATTGAAATATAACAAGGTAATGTCTGATTGAAATATAACAACGTAATGTCTGATTGAAATATAACAACGTAATGTCTGATTGAAATATAACTAGAATAACAACATGTCTGATTGTGAAATATAACAACGTAATGTCTGATTGAAATATAACAACGTAATGTCTGATTGAAATATAACAACGTAATGTCTTGATTGAAATATAACTAGGTAATGTCTGATTGAAATATAACAACGTAATGTCTGATTGAAATATAACTAGGTAATGTCTGATTGAAATATAACAACGTAATGTCTGATTGAAATATAACTAGATGTCTAAAATATAACAACGTAATGTCTGATTGAAATATAACTAGGTAATGTCTGATTGAAATATAACAACGTAATGTCTGATTGAAATATAACAACGTAATGTCTGGTTGAAATATAACAACGTAATGTCTGATTGAAATATAACAACGTAATGTCTGATTGAAATATAACAAACGTAATCTCTGATTGAAATATAACAACGTAATGTCTGATTGAAATATAACAACGTAATGTCTGATTGAAATATAACCAGGTAATGTCTGATTGAAATATAACTAGGTAATGTCTGATTGAAAATATAACAACGTAATGTCTGATTGAAATATAACTAGGTAATGTCTGATTGAAATATAACAACGTAATGTCTGATTGAAATATAACAAACGTAATGTCTGATTGAAATATAACAAACGTAATGTCTGATTGAAATATAACAACGTAATGTCTGATTGAAATATAACAACGTATGTCTGATTGAAATATAACAACGTAATGTCTGATTGAAATATAACTACGTAATGTCTGATTGAAATATAACAACGTAATGTCTGATTGAAATATAACAACGTAATGTCTGATTGAAATATAACTACGTAATGTCTGATTGAAATATAACTAGGTAATGTCTGATTGAAATATAACAAGGTAATGTCTGATTGAAATATAACAACGTAATGTCTGATTGAAATATAACAACGTAATGTCTGATTGAAATATAACAAACGTAATGTCTGATTGAAATATAACACGTAATGTCTGATTGAAATATAACAACAGTAATGTCTGATTGAAATATAACAACGTAATGTTGATTGAAATATAACAACGTAATGTCTGATTGAAATATAACAACGTAATGTCTGATTGAAATATAACAACGTAATGTCTGATTGAAATATAACAAACGTAATGTCTGATTGAAATATAACAACGTAATGTCTGATTGAAATATAACTAGGTAATGTCTGATTGAAATATAACAAGTGTAATGTCTGATTGAAATATAACAACGTAATGTCTGATTGAAATATAACCAGGTAATGTCTGATTGAAATATAACAAACGTAATGTCTGATTGAAATATAACAATGTAATGTCTGATTGAAATATAACAATGTAATGTCTGATTGAAATATAACAAACGTAATGTCTGATTGAAATATAACCAGGTAATGTCTGAATTGAAATATAACAACGTAATGTCTGATTGAAATATAACAACGTAATGTCTGATTGAAATATAACAACGTAATGTCTGATTGAAATATAACAAGGTAATGTCTGATTGAAATATAACAACGTAATGTCTGATTGAAATATAACAACGTAATGTCTGATTGAAATATAACTAGGTAATGTCTGATTGAAATATAACAACGTAATGTCTGATTGAAATATAACTAGGTAATGTCTGATTGAAATATAACAACGTAATGTCTGATTGAAATATAACAACGTAATGTCTGATTGAAATATAACAACGTAATGTCTGATTGAAATATAACAAGGTAATGTCTGATTGAAATATAACAACGTAATGTCTGATTGAAATATAACAACGTAATGTTTGATTGAAATATAACTAGGTAATGTCTGATTCAAATATAACAACGTAATGTCTGATTGAAATATAACAACGTAATGTCTGATTGAAAATATAACAACGTAATGTCTGATTGAAATATAACAGCGTAATGTCTGATTGAAATATAACAACGTAATGTCTGATTGAAATATAACAACGTAATGTCTGATTGAAATATAACAACGTAATATCTGATTGAAATATAACAACGTAATGTCTGATTGAAATATAACAACGTAATGTCTGATTGAAATATAACAACGTAATGTCTGATTGAAATAAACAACGTAATGTTTGAGTTGAAATATAACAAGGTAATGTCTGATTGAAAAATATAACAACGTAATGTCTGATTGAAATATAACAACGTAATGTCTGATTGAAAATATAACTAGGTAATGTCACAGTTGAAATATAACTACATAATGTCTGATTGAAATATAACTAGATAATGTTTGGTTAAAATATAACAACGTAATGTCTGATTGAAATATAACAACGTAATGTCTGATTGAAATATAACTAGGTAATGTCTGATTGAAATATAAACAACGTAATGTCTGATTGAAATATAACAACGTAATGTTTGATTGAAATATAACTAGGTAATGTTTGATTGAAATATAACTAGGTAATGTCTGATTGAAATATAACAACGTAATGTGTCTGATTAAATATAACAATGTAAATGTGGTTGAAATATAACAAACGCAATGTCTGATTGAAATATAACTAGATAATGTTTGGTTAAAATATAACAACGTAATGTCTGATTGAAATATAACTAGATAATGTTTGGTTAAAATATAACAACGTAATGTCTGATTGAAATATAACAACGTAATGTCTGATTGAAATATAACTAGGTAATGTCTGATTGAAATATAACAAGGTAATGTCTGATTGAAATATAACTAGGTAATGTCTGATTGAAATATAACTAGGTAATGTCTGATTGAAATATAACAACGTAATGTCTGATTGAAATATAACAACGTAATGTCTGATTGAAATATAACTAGGTAATGTCTGATTGAAATATAACTAGGTAATGTCTGATTGAAATATAACTAGGTAATGTCTGATTGAAATATAACAACGTAATGTCTGATTGAAATATAACTAGGTAATGTCTGATTGAAATATAACTAGGTAATGTCTGATTGAAATATAACTACAATGTGTCACAGTTGAAATATAACAACGTAATGTCTGATTGAAATATAACTAGTGTAATGTCTGATTGAAACAACGTAATGTCTGATTGAAATATAACAAGGTAATGTCTGATTGAAATATAACTAGGTAATGTCTGATTGAAATATAACAACGTAATGTCTGATTGAAATATAACAACGTAATGTCTGATTGAAATATAACAAGGTAATGTCTGATTGAAATATAACAACGTAATGTCTGATTGAAATATAACAATGTAATGTCTGATTGAAATATAACTAGGTAATGTCTGATTGAAATATAACAAGGTAATGTCTGATTGAAATATAACTAGGTAATGTTTGATTGAAAATATAACTACGTAATGTCTGATTGAAATATAACAAAGGTAATGTCTGATTGAAATATAACAACGTAATGTCTGATTGAAATATAACAACGTAATGTTTGATTGAAATATAACTAGGTAATGTCTGATTGAAATATAACAACGTAATGTCTGATTGAAATATAACTAGATAATGTTTGGTTAAAATATAACAACGTAATGTCTGATTTGAAATATATAACTAGATAATGTTTGATTCAAATATATACAACGTAATGTCTGATTGAAATATAACTAGGTAATGTCTGATTAAAATATAACAACGTAATGTCTGATTGAAATATAACAACATAATGTCTGATTGAAATATAACTAGGTAATGTCTGATTGAAATATAACAACATGTGTATGATTGAAATATAACAAGATAATGTCTGTTGAAATATAACAACGTAATGTCTGATTGAAATATAACAACGTAATGTCTGATTGAAATATAACAACGTAATGTCTGATTGAAATATAACAACGTAATGTCTGATTGAAATATAACAGCGTAATGTCTGATTGAAATATAACTAGGTAATGTCTGATTGAAATATAACTAGGTAATGTCTGATTGAAATATAACGTAATGTCTGATTGAAATATAACAACGTAATGTCTGATTGAAATATAACAACGTAATGTCTGATTGAAATATAACAACGTAATGTCTGATTGAAATATAACAACGTAATGTCTGATTGAAATATAACTACGTAATGTCTGATTGAAATATAACAACGTAATGTCTGATTGAAATATAACAACGTAATGTCTGATTGAAATATAACAACGTAATGTCTGATTGAAATATAACAACGTAATGTCTGATTGAAATATAACAACGTAATGTCTGATTGAAATATAACAACGTAATGTCTGATTGAAATATAACAACGTAATGTCTGATTGAAATATAACAACGTAATGTAATGTCTGATTGAAATATAACAACGTAATGTCTGATTGAAATATAACAACGTAATGTCTGATTGAAATATAACAACGTAATGTCTGATTGAAATATAACAACGTAATGTCTGATTGAAATATAACAACGTAATGTCTGATTGAAATATAACAACGTAATGTCTGATTGAAATATAACAACGTAATGTCTGATTGAAATATAACAACGTAATGTCTGATTGAAATATAACAACGTAATGTCTGATTGAAATATAACAACGTAATGTCTGATTGAAATATAACAACGTAATGTCTGATTGAAATATAACAACGTAATGTCTGATTGAAATATAACAACGTAATGTCTGATTGAAATATAACAACGTAATGTCTGATTGAAATATAACAACGTAATGTCTGATTGAAATATAACAACGTAATGTCTGATTGAAATATAACAACGTAATGTCTGATTGAAATATAACAACGTAATGTCTGATTGAAATATAACAACGTAATGTCTGATTGAAATATAACAACGTAATGTCTGATTGAAATATAACAACGTAATGTCTGATTGAAATATAACAACGTAATGTCTGATTGAAATATAACAACGTAATGTCTGATTGAAATATGTAATGTCTGATTGAAATATAACAACGTAATGTCTGATTGAAATATAACAACGTAATGTCTGATTGAAATATAACAACGTAATGTCTGATTGAAATATAACAACGTAATGTCTGATTGAAATATAACAACGTAATGTCTGATTGAAATATAACAACGTAATGTCTGATTGAAATATAACAACGTAATGTCTGATTGAAATATAACAACGTAATGTCTGATTGAAATATAACAACGTAATGTCTGATTGAAATATAACAACGTAATGTCTGATTGAAATATAACAACGTAAATTAATGTCTGATTGAAATATAACAACGTAATGTCTGATTGAAATATAACAACGTAATGTCTGATTGAAATATAACAACGTAATGTCTGATTGAAATATAACAACGTAATGTCTGATTGAAATATAACAACGTAATGTCTGATTGAAATATAACAACGTAATGTCTGATTGAAATATAACAACGTAATGTCTGATTGAAATATAACAACGTAATGTCTGATTGAAATATAACAACGTAATGTCTGATTGAAATATAACAACGTAATGTCTGATTGAAATATAACAACGTAATGTCTGATTGAAATATAACAACGTAATGATTGAAATATAACTGTAATGTTGATTGAAATATAACAACGTAATGTCTGATTGAAATATAACAACGTAATGTCTGATTGAAATATAACAACGTAATGTCTGATTGAAATATAACAACGTAATGTCTGATTGAAATATAACAACGTAATGTCTGATTGAAATATAACAACGTAATGTCTGATTGAAATATAACAACGTAATGTCTGATTGAAATATAACAACGTAATGTCTGATTGAAATATAACAACGTAATGTCTGATTGAAATATAACAACGTAATGTCTGATTGAAATATAACAACGTAATGTCTGATTGAAATATAACAACGTAATGTCTGATTGAAATATAACAACGTAATGTCTGATTGAAATATAACAACGTAATGTCTGATTGAAATATAACAACGTAATGTCTGATTGAAATATAACAACGTAATGTCTGATTGAAATATAACAACGTAATGTCTGATTGAAATATAACAACGTAATGTCTGATTGAAATATAACAACGTAATGTCTGATTGAAATATAACAACGTAATGTCTGATTGAAATATAACAACGTAATGTCTGATTGAAATATAACAACGTAATGTCTGATTGAAATATAACAACGTAATGTCTGATTGAAATATAACAACGTAATGTCTGATTGAAATATAACAACGTAATGTCTGATTGAAATATAACAACGTAATGTCTGATTGAAATATAACAACGTAATGTCTGATTGAAATATAACAACGTAATGTCTGATTGAAATATAACAACTAGGTAATGTCTGATTGAAATATAACAACGTAATGTCTGATTGAAATATAACAACGTAATGTCTGATTGAAATATAACAACGTAATGTCTGATTGAAATATAACAACGTAATGTCTGATTGAAATATAACAACGTAATGTCTGATTGAAATATAACAACGTAATGTCTGATTGAAATATAACAACGTAATGTCTGATTGAAAAATATAACAACGTAATGTCTGATTGAAATATAACAACGTAATGTCTGATTGAAATATAACAACGTAATGTCTGATTGAAATATAACAACGTAATGTCTGATTGAAATATAACAACGTAATGTCTGATTGAAATATAACAACGTAATGTCTGATTGAAATATAACAACGTAATGTCTGATTGAAATATAACAACGTAATGTCTGATTGAAATATAACAACGTAATGTCTGATTGAAATATAACAACGTAATGTCTGATTGAAATATAACAACGTAATGTCTGATTGAAATATAACAACGTAATGTCTGATTGAAATATAACAACGTAATGTCTGATTGAAATATAACAACGTAATGTCTGATTGAAATATAACAACGTAATGTCTGATTGAAATATAACAACGTAATGTCTGATTGAAATATAACAACGTAATGTCTGATTGAAATATAACAACGTAATGTCTGATTGAAATATAACAACGTAATGTCTGATTGAAATATAACAACGTAATGTCTGATTGAAATATAACAACGTAATGTCTGATTGAAATATAACAACGTAATGTCTGTAATGTCTGATTGAAATATAACAACGTAATGTCTGATTGAAATATAACAACGTAATGTCTGATTGAAATATAACAACGTAATGTCTGATTGAAATATAACAACGTAATGTCTGATTGAAATATAACAACGTAATGTCTGATTGAAATATAACAACGTAATGTCTGATTGAAATATAACAACGTAATGTCTGATTGAAATATAACAACGTAATGTCTGATTGAAATATAACAACGTAATGTCTGATTGAAATATAACAACGTAATGTCTGATTGAAATATAACAACGTAATGTCTGATTGAAATATAACAACGTAATGTCTGATTGAAATATAACAACGTAATGTCTGATTGAAATATAACAACGTAATGTCTGATTGAAATATAACTAGGTAATGTCTGATTGAAATATAACAACGTAATGTCTGATTGAAATATAACAATGTAATAATGAGTTGAAATATAACAATGTAATGTCTGATTGAAATATAACAATGTAATGTCTGAGTTGAAATATAACTAGGTAATGTCTGATTGAAATATAACTAGGTAATGTTTGATTGAAATATAACAACGTAATGTCTGATTGAAATATAACAAGGTAATGTCTGATTGAAATATAACAACGTAATGTTCTGATTGAAATATAACGCTTGTAATATTTGATTGAAATATAACTAGGTAATGTCTGATTCAAATATAACAACGTAATGTCTGATTGAAATATAACTAGATAATGTTTGGTTAAAATATAACAACGTAATGTCTGATTGAAATATAACTAGATAATGTTTGGTTAAAATATAACAACGTAATGTCTGATTGAAATATAACTAGGTAATGTCTGATTGAAATATAACAACGTAATGTCTGATTGAAATATAACAACGTAATGTCTGATTGAAATATAACTAGGTAATGTCTGATTGAAATATAACAACGTAATGTCTGATTGAAATATAACTAGATAATGTCTGATTGAAATATAACAAGGTAATGTCTGATTGAAATATAACAACGTAATGTCTGATTGAAATATAACAACGTAATGTCTGATTGAAATATAACAACGTAATGTCTGATTGAAATATAACAAGGTAATGTCTGATTGAAATATAACAACGTAATGTCTGATTGAAATATAAACTATGTAATGTCTGATTGAAATATAACTATGTAATGTTTGATTGAAATATAACAACATAATGTTTGAGTTGAAATATAACAACGTAATGTCTGATTGAAATATAACTAGGTAATGTCTGATTGAAATATAACAAGGTAATGTTTGATTGAAATATAACTAGGTAATGTCTGATTGAAATATAACTAGGTAATGTCTGATTGAAATATAACTAGATAATGTTTGATTGAAATATAACAACGTAATGTCTGATTGAAATATAACAACGTAATGTCTGATTGAAATATAACAAGGTAATGTCTGATTGAAATATAACAACGTAATGTCTGATTGAAATATAACAACGTAATGTTTGATTGAAATATAACTAGGTAATGTCTGATTCAAATATAACAACGTAATATCTGATTGAAATATAACTAGATAATGTTTGGTTAAAATATAACAACGTAATGTCTGATTGAAATATAACTAGATAATGTTTGGTTAAAATATAACAACGTAATGTCTGATTGAAATATAACTAGGTAATGTTTGATTGAAATATAACTAGGTAATGTCTGATTGAAATATAACAACGTAATGTCTGATTGAAATATAACTAGATAATGTTTGGTTAAAATATAACAACGTAATGTCTGATTGAAATATAACTAGGTAATGTCTGATTGAAATATAACTAAGGTAATGTTTGATTGAAATATAACTACTGTAATGTCTGATTGAAATATAACAACGTAATGTCTGATTAAAATATAACAAGGTAATGTCTGATTGAAATATAAACTAGATAATGTCTGATTGAAATATAACTAGGTAATGTCTGATTGAAATATAACAAGGTAATGTCTGATTGAAATATAACTACATAATGTTTGATTGAAATATAACTAGGTAATGTCTGATTGAAATATAACAACATGTAATGTCTGATTGAAATATAACTAGGTAATGTCTGATTGAAATATAACTAGGTAATGTCTGATTGAAATATAACTAGGTAATGTCTGATTGAAATATAACAACGTAATGTCTGATTGAAATATAACTAGATAATGTCTGATTGAAATATAACTAGGTAATGTCTGATTGAAATATAACTAGATAATGTCTGATTGAAATATAACTAGGTAATGTCTGATTGAAATATAACAACGTAATGTCTGATTGAAATATAACTAGGTAATGTCTGATTGAAATATAACAATGTAATGTCTGATTGAAATATAACATAGATAATGTTTGATTGAAATATAACAACGTAATGTCTGATTGAAATATAACAACTAGATTAATGTTTGATTGAAATATAACAACGTAATGTCTGATTGAAATATAACTAGGTAATGTCTGATTGAAATATAACAACGTAATGTCTGATTGAAATATAACTAGGTAATGTCTGATTGAAATATAACAACGTAATGTCTGATTGAAATATAACTAGGTAATGTCTGATTGAAATATAACAACGTAATGTCTGATTGAAATATAACAACGTAATGTTTGATTGAAATATAACAACGTAATGTCTGATTGAAATATAACTAGGTAATGTCTGATTGAAATATAACAACGTAATGTCTGATTGAAATATAACAACGTAATGTTTGATTGAAATATAACTAGGTAATGTCTGATTGAAATATAACAACATGTATGTTTGATTGAAATATAACTAGTAATGTTTGATTGAAATATAACAACGTAATGTCTGATTGAAATATAACAACGTAATGTCTGATTGAAATATAACAACGTAATGTCTGATTGAAATATAACAACGTAATTTCTGATTGAAATATAACAACGTAATGTCTGATTGAAATATAACTAGGTAATGTCTGATTGAAATATAACAAGGTAATGTCTGATTGAAATATAACAACGTAATGTCTGATTGAAATATAACAACGTAATGTTTGGTTGAAAATATAACTACATAATGTCTGATTGAAATATAACTAGGTAATGTCTGATTGAAATATAACTAGGTAATGTTTGATTGAAATATAACAAATTGTAATGTCAGATTGAAAATATAACAACGTAATGTCTGATTGAAATATAACAACGTAATGTCTGATTGAAATATAACAAGGTAATGTCTGATTGAAATATAACAACGTAATGTCTGATTGAAATATAACAACGTAATGTTTGATTGAAATATAATAACTAGGTAATGTCTGATTGAAATATAACAAGGTAATGTCTGATTGAAATATAACAACGTAATGTCTGAGTTGAAATATAACTAGGTAATGTCTGATTGAAATATAACTAGGTAATGTCTGATTGAAATATAACTACGTAATGTCTGATTGAAATATAACTAGGTAATAACTGATTGAAATATAACAACATGTAATGTCTGATTGAAATATAACTAGGTAATGTCTGATTGAAATATAACTAGGTAATGTCTGATTGAAATATAACAACGTAATGTCTGATTGAAATATAACAACGTAATGTTTGATTGAAATATAACTAGGTAATGTCTGATTGAAATATAACAACGTAATGTCTGATTGAAATATAACTAGATAATGTTTGGTTAAAATATAACAACGTAATGTCTGATTGAAATATAACTACGTAATGTCTGATTGAAATATAACAATGTAATGTCTGATTGAAATATAACAACGCAATGTCTGAGTTGAAATATAACTTAAATAATGTCTGATTGAAATATAACAACGTAATGTCTGATTGAAATATAACTAGGTAATGTTTGATTGAAAAATATAACAACGTAATGTTTGATTGAAATATAACAACGTAATGTTTGATTGAAATATAACTAGGTAATGTCTGATTGAAATATAACAACGTAATGTCTGATTGAAATATAACTAGGTAATGTCTGATTGAAATATAACTAGGTAATGTCTGATTGAAATATAACTAGATAATGTCTGATTGAAATATAACAACGTAATGTCTGATTGAAATATAACTAGATAATGTTTGATTGAAATATAACTAGGTAATGTCTGATTGAAATATAACAACGTAATGTCTGATTGAAATATAACTAGGTAATGTCTGATTGAAATATAACAACGTAATGTCTGATTGAAATATATAACTAGGTAATGTCTGATTGAAATATAACTAGGTAATGTTTGATTGAAAAATAACATGGTAATGTTTGATTGAAATATAACTAGGTAATGTCTGATTGAAATATAACAACATAATAATACTGGTTGAAATATAACTACGTAATGTCTGATTGAAATATAACTAGATAATGTTTGGTTGAAATATAACTAGATAATGTTTGATTGAAATATAACAACGTAATGTCTGATTGAAATATAACTAGGTAATGTTTGATTGAAATATAACTAGGTAATGTCTGATTGAAATATAACAAGGTAATGTCTGATTGAAATATAACTAGGTAATGTTTGATTGAAATATAACAACGTAATGTCTGATTGAAATATAACTAGGTAATGTCTGATTGAAATATAACAACGTAATGTTTGATTGAAATATAACTAGATAATGTCTGATTGAAATATAACTAGGTAATGTCTGATTGAAATATAACTAGGTAATGTTTGATTGAAATATAACTAGGTAATGTCTGATTGAAATATAACTAGGTAATGTCTGATTGAAATATAACAACGTAATGTCTGATTGAAATATAACAAGGTAATGTCTGATTGAAATATAACAACGTAATGTCTGATTGAAATATAACAACGTAATGTCTGATTGAAATATAACTAGGTAATGTCTGATTGAAATATAACTAGGTAATGTCTGATTGAAATATAACAACGTAATGTCTGATTGAAATATAACTAGATAATGTTTGATTGAAATATAACTAAGTAATGTCTGAGTTGAAATATAACTAGGTAATCTCTGATTGAAATATAACTACGTAATGTCTGATTGAAATATAACTAGGTAATTTCTGATTGAAATATAACATTATGTCGATTGAAATATAACAACGGTAATACTGATTGAAATATAACAACGTAATGTCTGATTGAAATATAACAATGTAATGTTTGATTGAAATATAACTAGGTAATGTCTGATTGAAAATATAACTAGGTAATGTTTGATTGAAATATAACAACGTAATGTCTGATTGAAATATAACAAGGTAATGTCTGATTGAAATATACAACAGTAATGTCTGATTGAAATATAACAACGTAATGTTTGATTGAAATATAACTAGGTAATGTCTGATTGAAATATAATAAGGTAATGTCTGATTGAAATATAACTACATGTAATGTTTTATTGAAATATAACAACGTAATGTTTGATTGAAATATAACTAGATAATGTCTGATTGAAATATAAACGTAATGTCTGATTGAAATATAACAACGTAATGTCTGATTGAAATATAACTAGGTAATGTCTGATTCAAATATAACAACGTAATGTCTGATTGAAATATAACTAGATAATGTTTGGTTAAAATATAACAACGTAATGTCTGATTGAAATATAACAACGTAATGTCTGATTGAAATATAACTACGTAATGTCTGATTGAAATATAACTAGGTAATGTCTGATTGAAATATAACAACGTAATGTCTGATTGAAATATAACTAGGTAATGTCTGATTGAAATATAACTAGGTAATGTCTGATTGAAATATAACAACGTAATGTCTGATTGAAATATAACAACGTAATGTCTGATTGAAATATAACAACGTAATGTCTGATTGAAATATAACAACGTAATGTCTGATTGAAATATAACTAGGTAATGTCTGATTGAAATATAACAACGTAATGTCTGATTGAAATATAACAACGTAATGTCTGATTGAAATATAACAACGTAATGTCTGATTGAAATATAACAATGTAATGTCTGATTGAAATATAACAACGTAATGTCTGATTGAAATATAACAACGTAATGTCTGATTGAAATATAACTAGGTAATGTCTGATTGAAATATAACAACGTAATGTCTGATTGAAATATAACAACGTAATGTCTGATTGAAATATAACAAGGTAATGTCTGATTGAAATATAACAACGTAATGTCTGATTGAAATATAACTAGGTAATGTTTGATTGAAATATAACAACGTAATGTCTGATTGAAATATAACTAGGTAATGTCTGATTGAAATATAACAACGTAATGTCTGATTGAAATATAACTAGGTAATGTCTGATTGAAATATAACAACGTAATGTCTGATTGAAATATAACTAGGTAATGTCTGATTGAAATATAACAACGTAATGTCTGATTGAAATATAACTACGTAATGTCTGATTGAAATATAACAACGTAATGTCTGATTGAAATATAACAACGTAATGTCTGATTGAAATATAACTAGATAATGTCTGATTGAAATATAACTAGGTAATGTCTGATTGAAATATAACAACGTAATGTCTGATTGAAATATAACTAGGTAATGTCTGATTGAAATATAACAACGTAATGTTTGATTGAAATATAACAAGGTAATGTCTGATTGAAATATAACAACGTAATGTCTGATTGAAATATAACAAGGTAATGTCTGATTGAAATATAACAACGTAATGTCTGATTGAAATATAACTAGGTAATGTCTGATTCAAATATAACAACGTAATGTCTGATTGAAATATAACTAGATAATGTTTGGTTAAAATATAACAACGTAATGTCTGATTGAAATATAACAACGTAATGTCTGATTGAAATATAACAACGTAATGTCTGATTGAAATATAACAACGTAATGTCTGATTGAAATATAACAACGTAATGTCTGATTGAAATATAACAACGTAATGTCTGATTGAAATATAACTAGGTAATGTCTGATTGAAATATAACTAGGTAATGTCTGATTGAAATATAACTAGGTAATGTCTGATTGAAATATAACAACGTAATGTCTGATTGAAATATAACAACGTAATGTCTGATTGAAATATAACAACGTAATGTCTGATTGAAATATAACAACGTAATGTCTGATTGAAATATAACAACGTAATGTCTGATTGAAATATAACAACGTAATGTCTGATTGAAATATAACAACGTAATGTCTGATTGAAATATAACAACGTAATGTCTGATTGAAATATAACAACGTAATGTCTGATTGAAATATAACAACGTAATGTCTGATTGAAATATAACTAGGTAATGTCTGATTGAAATATAACAACGTAATGTCTGATTGAAATATAACAAGGTAATGTCTGATTGAAATATAACAACGTAATGTCTGATTGAAATATAACAACGTAATGTCTGATTGAAATATAACAAGGTAATGTCTGATTGAAATATAACTAGGTAATGTCTGATTGAAATATAACAACGTAATGTCTGATTGAAATATAACTAGGTAATGTTTGATTGAAATATAACAACGTAATGTCTGATTGAAATATAACAACGTAATGTCTGATTGAAATATAACTAGGTAATGTTTGATTGAAATATAACAACGTAATGTCTGATTGAAATATAACAACGTAATGTCTGATTGAAATATAACTAGGTAATGTCTGATTGAAATATAACAACGTAATGTCTGATTGAAATATAACTAGGTAATGTCTGATTGAAATATAACTAGGTAATGTCTGATTGAAATATAACAACGTAATGTCTGATTGAAATATAACTAGGTAATGTCTGATTGAAATATAACAACGTAATGTCTGATTGAAATATAACTAGGTAATGTCTGATTGAAATATAACAACGTAATGTCTGATTGAAATATAACAACGTAATGTCTGATTGAAATATAACAACGTAATGTCTGATTGAAATATAACAACGTAATGTCTGATTGAAATATAACAACGTAATGTCTGATTGAAATATAACTAGGTAATGTTTGATTGAAATATAACAACGTAATGTCTGATTGAAATATAACAACGTAATGTCTGATTGAAATATAACAACGTAATGTCTGATTGAAATATAACTAGGTAATGTCTGATTGAAATATAACAACGTAATGTCTGATTGAAATATAACAACGTAATGTCTGATTGAAATATAACTAGATAATGTCTGATTGAAATATAACAACGTAATGTCTGATTGAAATATAACTAGATAATGTCTGATTGAAATATAACTAGGTAATGTCTGATTGAAATATAACAACGTAATGTCTGATTGAAATATAACAATGTAATGTCTGATTGAAATATAACAACGTAATGTCTGATTGAAATATAACTAGTAATGTCTGATTGAAATATAACAACGTAATGTCTGATTGAAATATAACAAGGTAATGTCTGATTGAAATATAACAACGTAATGTCTGATTGAAATATAACAACGTAATGTCTGATTGAAATATAACAACGTAATGTTTGATTGAAATATAACAACGTAATGTCTGATTGAAATATAACAACGTAATGTCTGATTGAAATATAACAACGTAATGTTTGATTGAAATATAACTAGGTAATGTCTGATTGAAATATAACAACGTAATGTCTGATTGAAATATAACAAGGTAATGTTTGATTGAAATATAACAACGTAATGTCTGATTGAAATATAACAAGGTAATGTCTGATTGAAATATAATAAACGTAATGTCTGATTGAAATATAACAAGGTAATGTCTGATTGAAATATAACAACGTAATGTCTGATTGAAATATAACAACGTAATGTTTGATTGAAATATAACTAGGTAATGTCTGATTCAAATATAACAACGTAATGTCTGATTGAAATATAACAACGTAATGTCTGATTGAAATATAACAACGTAATGTTTGATTGAAATATAACAACGTAATGTCTGATTGAAATATAACAACGTAATGTCTGATTGAAATATAACAACGTAATGTCTGATTGAAATATAACTAGGTAATGTCTGATTGAAATATAACAACGTAATGTCTGATTGAAATATAACAACGTAATGTCTGATTGAAATATAACTATAACAACAATGTCTGATTGAAATATAACAACGTAATGTCTGATTGAAATATAACAACGTAATGTCTGATTGAAATATAACAACGTAATGTCTGATTGAAATATAACTAGGTAATGTCTGATTGAAATATAACAACGGAATGTCTGATTGAAATATAACTAGGTAATGTCTGATTGAAATATAACAACGTAACTGATATAACAACGTTATATACAGTGTGATTGAAATATAACTAGGTAATGTCTGATTGAAATATAACAACGTAATGTCTGATTGAAATATAACAACGTAATGTCTGATTGAAATATAACAACGTAATGTCTGATTGAAATATAACAACGTAATGTCTGATTGAAATATAACAACGTAATGTCTGATTGAAATATAACTAGGTAATGTCTGATTGAAATATAACAACGTAATGTCTGATTGAAATATAACAAGGTAATGTCTGATTGAAATATAACAACGTAATGTCTGATTGAAATATAACAACGTAATGTCTGATTGAAATATAACTAATAATGTTGATTGAAATATAACAACGTAATGTCTGATTGAAATATAACAACGTAATGTCTGATTGAAATATAACAACGTAATGTCTGATTGAAATATAACAACGTAATGTCTGATTGAAATATAACAACGTAATGTCTGATTGAAATATAACAACGTAATGTCTGATTGAAATATAACTACGTAATGTCTGATTGAAATATAACAACGTAATGTCTGATTGAAATATAACTAGGTAATGTCTGATTGAAATATAACAACGTAATGTCTGATTGAAATATAACAACGTAATGTCTGATTGAAATATAACTACGTAATGTCTGATTGAAATATAACAATAACAACGTAATGTCTGATTGAAATATAACAACGTAATGTCTGATTGAAATATAACAACGTAATGTCTGATTGAAATATAACAACGTAATGTCTGATTGAAATATAACAACGTAATGTCTGATTGAAATATAACAACGTAATGTCTGATTGAAATATAACAACGTAATGTCTGATTGAAATATAACTAGGTAATGTCTGATTGAAATATAACAACGTAATGTCTGATTGAAATATAACTAGGTAATGTCTGATTGAAATATAACAACGTAATGTCTGATTGAAATATAACAACGTAATGTCTGATTGAAATATAACTAGGTAATGTCTGATTGAAATATAACAACGTAATGTCTGATTGAAATATAACAACGTAATGTCTGATTGAAATATAACTAGGTAATGTTTGATTGAAATATAACAACGTAATGTCTGATTGAAATATAACAACGTAATGTTTGATTGAAATATAACAACGTAATGTCTGATTGAAATATAACAACGTAATGTCTGATTGAAATATAACAACGTAATGTCTGATTGAAATATAACAACGTAATGTCTGATTGAAATATAACAACGTAATGTCTGATTGAAATATAACAACGTAATGTCTGATTGAAATATAACAACGTAATGTCTGATTGAAATATAACAACGTAATGTCTGATTGAAATATAACAACGTAATGTCTGATTGAAATATAACTAGATAATGTCTGATTGAAATATAACTAGGTAATGTCTGATTGAAATATAACAACGTAATGTCTGATTGAAATATAACTAGGTAATGTCTGATTGAAATATAACAACGTAATGTCTGATTGAAATATAACAATGTAATGTCTGATTGAAATATAACAACGTAATGTCTGATTGAAATATAACAACGTAATGTCTGATTGAAATATAACAACGTAATGTCTGATTGAAATATAACAACGTAATGTCTGATTGAAATATAACTAGGTAATGTCTGATTGAAATATAACAACGTAATGTCTGATTGAAATATAACAACGTAATGTCTGATTGAAATATAACAAGGTAATGTCTGATTGAAATATAACTACGTAATGTCTGATTGAAATATAACAACGTAATGTCTGATTGAAATATAACTAGGTAATGTCTGATTGAAATATAACAACGTAATGTCTGATTGAAATATAACAACGTAATGTTTGATTGAAATATAACAACGTAATGTCTGATTGAAATATAACAATGTAATGTTTGATTGAAATATAACTAGGTAATGTCTGATTGAAATATAACAACGTAATGTCTGATTGAAATATAACAAGGTAATGTCTGATTGAAATATAACAACGTAATGTCTGATTGAAATATAACAACGTAATGTCTGATTGAAATATAACAAGGTAATGTCTGATTGAAATATAACAACGTAATGTCTGATTAAAATATAACAACGTAATGTCTGATTGAAATATAACAACGTAATGAATCTGATTGAAATATAACAACGTAATGTCTGATTGAAATATAAACAACGTAATGTCTGATTGAAATATAACAACGTAATGTCTGATTGAAATATAACTAGGTAATGTCTGATTGAAATATAACAACGTAATGTCTGATTGAAATATAACTAGGTAATGTCTGATTGAAATATAACAACGTAATGTCTGATTGAAATATAACAACGTAATGTCTGATTGAAATATAACAATGTAATGTCTGATTGAAATATAACAACGTAATGTCTGATTGAAATATAACAACGTAATGTCTGATTGAAATATAACAACGTAATGTTTGATTGAAATATAACAACGTAATGTCTGATTGAAATATAACAACGTAATGTCTGATTGAAATATAACAACGTAATGTCTGATTGAAATATAACAACGTAATGTCTGATTGAAATATAACTAGGTAATGTCTGATTGAAATATAACAACGTAATGTCTGATTGAAATATAACTAGGTAATGTTTGATTGAAATATAACTAGGTAATGTCTGATTGAAATATAACTAGATAATGTTTGGTTAAAATATAACAACGTAATGTCTGATTGAAATATAACTACGTAATGTCTGATTGAAATATAACAACGTAATGTCTGATTGAAATATAACAACGTAATGTCTGATTGAAATATAACTAGGTAATGTCTGATTGAAATATAACAACGTAATGTCTGATTGAAATATAACTAGGTAATGTCTGATTGAAATATAACAACGTAATGTCTGATTGAAATATAACAACGTAATGTCTGATTGAAATATAACTAGGTAATGTCTGATTGAAATATAACAACGTAATGTCTGATTGAAATATAACTACGTAATGTCTGATTGAAATATAACTAGGTAATGTCTGATTGAAATATAACTAGGTAATGTCTGATTGAAATATAACTAGGTAATGTCTGATTGAAATATAACAACGTAATGTCTGATTGAAATATAACAACGTAATGTCTGATTGAAATATAACAACGTAATGTCTGATTGAAATATAACAACGTAATGTCTGATTGAAATATAACTACGTAATGTCTGATTGAAATATAACAACGTAATGTCTGATTGAAATATAACAACGTAATGTCTGATTGAAATATAACAACGTAATGTCTGATTGAAATATAACAAGGTAATGTCTGATTGAAATATAACAAGGTAATGTCTGATTGAAATATAACAACGTAATGTCTGATTGAAATATAACAACGTAATGTTTGATTGAAATATAACTAGGTAATGTCTGATTCAAATATAACAACGTAATGTCTGATTGAAATATAACTAGATAATGTTTGGTTAAAATATAACAACGTAATGTCTGATTGAAATATAACTAGATAATGTTTGGTTAAAATATAACAACGTAATGTCTGATTGAAATATAACAACGTAATGTCTGATTGAAATATAACAACGTAATGTCTGATTGAAATATAACAAGGTAATGTCTGATTGAAATATAACAATGTAATGTCTGATTGAAATATAACAACGTAATGTCTGATTGAAATATAACTAGGTAATGTCTGATTGAAATATAACAACGTAATGTCTGATTGAAATATAACTACGTAATGTCTGATTGAAATATAACAAGGTAATGTCTGATTGAAATATAACAACGTAATGTCTGATTGAAATATAACAACGTAATGTTTGATTGAAATATAACTAGGTAATGTCTGATTGAAATATAACAACGTAATGTCTGATTGAAATATAACTAGGTAATGTTTGATTGAAATATAACAACGTAATGTCTGATTGAAATATAACAACGTAATGTCTGATTGAAATATAACTAGGTAATGTCTGATTGAAATATAACAACGTAATGTCTGATTGAAATATAACAACGTAATGTCTGATTGAAATATAACAAGTAATGTCTGATTGAAATATAACTAGGTAATGTCTGATTGAAATATAACAATGTAATGTCTGATTGAAATATAACTAGGTAATGTCTGATTGAAATATAACAACGTAATGTCTGATTGAAATATAACAACGTAATGTCTGATTGAAATATAACAACGTAATGTCTGATTGAAATATAACAACGTAATGTCTGATTGAAATATAACAAGGTAATGTCTGATTGAAATATAACAACGTAATGTCTGATTGAAATATAACTAGGTAATGTCTGATTGAAATATAACAACGTAATGTCTGATTGAAATATAACAACGTAATGTCTGATTGAAATATAACAACGTAATGTCTGATTGAAATATAACAAGGTAATGTCTGATTGAAATATAACAACGTAATGTCTGATTGAAATATAACAACGTAATGTCTGATTGAAATATAACAACGTAATGTCTGATTGAAATATAACAAGGTAATGTCTGATTGAAATATAACAACGTAATGTCTGATTGAAATATAACAACGTAATGTCTGATTGAAATATAACAACGTAATGTCTGATTGAAATATAACGTTGTAAATTGTAATGTCTGATTGAAATATAACAACGTAATGTCTGATTGAAATATAACTAGATAATGTCTGATTGAAATATAACAACGTAATGTCTGATTGAAATATAACAACGTAATGTCTGATTGAAATATAACAACGTAATGTCTGATTGAAATATAACAACGTAATGTCTGATTGAAATATAACAACGTAATGTCTGATTGAAAATATAACAACGTAATGTCTGATTGAAATATAACTAGGTAATGTCTGATTGAAATATAACAACGTAATGTCTGATTGAAATATAACAACGTAAATGTCTGATTGAAATATAACTAGGTAATGTCTGATTGAAATATAACAACGTAATGTCTGATTGAAATATAACTAGGTAATGTCTGATTGAAATATAACAACGTAATGTCTGATTGAAATATAACTAGTAATGTCTGATTGAAATATAACAACGTAATGTCTGATTGAAATATAACTAGGTAATGTCTGATTGAAATATAACTAGGTAATGTCTGATTGAAATATAACTAGGTAATGTCTGATTGAAATATAACAACGTAATGTCTGATTGAAATATAACAAGGTAATGTCTGATTGAAATATAACAACGTAATGTCTGATTGAAATATAACAACGTAATGTCTGATTGAAATATAACAACGTAATGTCTGATTGAAATATAACAACGTAATGTCTGATTGAAATATAACAACGTAATGTCTGATTGAAATATAACAACGTAATGTCTGATTGAAATATAACAACGTAATGTCTGATTGAAATATAACAAGGTAATGTCTGATTGAAATATAACAACGTAATGTCTGATTGAAATATAACAACGTAATGTCTGATTGAAATATAACTAGGTAATGTCTGATTGAAATATAACAACGTAATGTCTGATTGAAATATAACTACGTAATAATGTCTGATTGAAATATAACAACGTAATGTCTGATTGAAATATAACAACGTAATGTCTGATTGAAATATAGGTAACTGATTGAAATATAACAGTGTAATGTCTGATTGAAATATAACAACGTAATGTCTGATTGAAATATAACTAGGTAATGTCTGATTGAAATATAACAACAACGTAATGTCTGATTGAAATATAACTACGTAATGTCTGATTGAAATATAACAACGTAATGTCTGATTGAAATATAACAACGTAATGTCTGATTGAAATATAACAACGTAATGTCTGATTGAAATATAACAACGTAATGTCTGATTGAAATATAACAACGTAATGTCTGATTGAAATATAACAACGTAATGTCTGATTGAAATATAACAAGGTAATGTCTGATTGAAATATAACTACGTAATGTCTGATTGAAATATAACAACGTAATGTCTGATTGAAATATAACACACGTAATGTTTGATTGAAATATAACAACGTAATGTCTGATTTGAAATATCTGATTGAAATATAACAACGTAATGTCTGATTGAAATATAATGTCTGATTGAAATATAACAACGTAATGTCTGATTGAAATATAACAACGTAATGTCTGATTGAAATATAACAACGTAATGTCTGATTGAAATATAACTAACGTAATGTCTGATTGAAATATAACAACGTAATGTCTGATTGAAATATAACTAGGTAATGTCTGATTGAAATATAACAACGTAATGTCTGATTGAAATATAATATAACTAGGTAATGTCTGATTAATAACGTAAATAATTCTGATTGAAATATAACTACGTAATGTCTGATTGAAATATAACAACGTAATGTCTGATTGAAATATAACAACGTAATGTCTGATTGAAATATAACAACGTAATGTCTGATTGAAATATAACAACGTAATGTCTGATTGAAATATAACAACGTAATGTCTGATTGAAATATAACTAGGTAATGTCTGATTGAAATATAACAACGTAATGTCTGATTGAAATATAACAACGTAATGTCTGATTGAAATATAACAACGTAATGTCTGATTGAAATATAACAACTGTAATGTTTGATTGAAATATAACAACGTAATGTCTGATTGAAATATAACAACGTAATGTCTGATTGAAATATAACTAGGTAATGTCTGATTGAAATATAACAACGTAATGTCTGATTGAAATATAACAATGTAATGTCTGATTGAAATATAACAACGTAATGTCTGATTGAAATATAACAACGTAATGTCTGATTGAAATATAACTACGTAATGTCTGATTGAAATATAACAACGTAATGTCTGATTGAAATATAACAAGGTAATGTCTGATTGAAATATAACAACGTAATGTCTGATTGAAATATAACAACGTAATGTCTGATTGAAATATAACTAGGTAATGTCTGATTGAAATATAACAACGTAATGTCTGATTGAAATATAACAACGTAATGTCTGATTGAAATATAACTAGGTAATGTCTGATTGAAATATAACAACGTAATGTCTGATTGAAATATAACAACTATGAAATATGTAATGTCTGATTGAAATATAACAACGTAATGTCTGATTGAAATATAACAACGTAATGTCTGATTGAAATATAACAACGTAATGTCTGATTGAAATATAACAACGTAATGTCTGATTGAAATATAACAACGTAATGTCTGATTGAAATATAACAACGTAATGTCTGATTGAAATATAACAACGTAATGTCTGATTGAAATATAACAACGTAATGTCTGATTGAAATATAACAACGTAATGTCTGATTGAAATATAACAACGTAATGTCTGATTGAAATATAACAACGTAATGTCTGATTGAAATATAACAACGTAATGTCTGATTGAAATATAACAACGTAATGTCTGATTGAAATATAACTAAACGTAATGTCTGATTGAAATATAACAACGTAATGTCTGATTGAAATATAACAACGTAATGTCTGATTGAAATATAACTAGGTAATGTCTGATTGAAATATAACAACGTAATGTCTGATTGAAATATAACTAGGTAATGTCTGATTGAAATATAACAACGTAATGTCTGATTGAAATATAACAACGTAATGTCTGATTGAAATATAACAACGTAATGTCTGATTGAAATATAACTAGGTAATGTCTGATTGAAATATAACAAGGTAATGTCTGATTGAAATATAACAGCGTAATGTCTGATTGAAATATAACTACGTAATGTCTGATTGAAATATAACAACGTAATGTCTGATTGAAATATAACAAGGTAATGTCTGATTGAAATATAACAACGTAATGTCTGATTGAAATATAACAACGTAATGTCTGATTGAAATATAACAACGTAATGTCTGATTGAAATATAACAACGTAATGTCTGATTGAAATATAACAACGTAATGTCTGATTGAAATATAACTATAAAATGTCTGATTGAAATATAACAACGTAATGTCTGATTGAAATATAACTAGGTAATGTTTGATTGAAATATAACAACGTAATGTCTGATTGAAATATAACAACGTAATGTCTGATTGAAATATAACAACGTAATGTCTGATTGAAATATAACAAGGTAATGTCTGATTGAAATATAACTAGGTAATGTCTGATTGAAATATAACAACGTAATGTCTGATTGAAATATAACAACGTAATGTCTGATTGAAATATAACTAGGTAATGTCTGATTGAAATATAACAACGTAATGTCTGATTGAAATATAACTAGGTAATGTCTGATTGAAATATAACAACGTAATGTCTGATTGAAATATAACTAGGTAATGTCTGATTGAAATATAACAACGTAATGTCTGATTGAAATATAACTAGCGTAATGTCTGATTGAAATATAACAAGGTAATGTCTGATTGAAATATAACAACGTAATGTCTGATTGAAATATAACAACGTAATGTCTGATTGAAATATACGTAATGTCTGATTGAAATATAACAACGTAATGTCTGATTGAAATATAACAACGTAATGTCTGATTGAAATATAACAACGTAATGTCTGATTGAAATATAACAACGTAATGTCTGATTGAAATATAACAACGTAATGTCTGATTGAAATATAACTAGATAATGTTTGATTGAAATATAAGGTAATGTCTGATTGAAATATAACTACGTAACTGATTGAAATATAACAACGTAATGTCTGATTGAAATATAACTAGATAATGTCTGATTGAAATATAACAACGTAATGTCTGATTGAAATATAACAACGTAATGTCTGATTGAAATATAACAAGGTAATGTCTGATTGAAATATAACAACGTAATGTCTGATTGAAATATAACAACGTAATGTCTGATTGAAATATAACAACGTAATGTCTGATTGAAATATAACAACGTAATGTCTGATTGAAATATAACTAGGTAATGTTTGATTGAAATATAACAACGTAATGTCTGATTGAAATATAACAACGTAATGTCTGATTGAAATATAACAACGTAATGTCTGATTGAAATATAACAACGTAATGTCTGATTGAAATATAACAACGTAATGTCTGATTGAAATATAACTACGTAATGTCTGATTGAAATATAACAACGTAATGTCTGATTGAAATATAACAAAGATAATGTCTGATTGAAATATAACAACGTAATGTCTGATTGAAATATAACTACGTAATGTCTGATTGAAATATAACAACGTAATGTCTGATTGAAATATAACAACGTAATGTCTGATTGAAATATAACTAGGTAATGTCTGATTGAAATATAACAACGTAATGTCTGATTGAAATATAACAAGGTAATGTCTGATTGAAATATAACAACGTAATGTCTGATTGAAATATAACTAGGTAATGTCTGATTGAAATATAACAACGTAATGTCTGATTGAAATATAACAACGTAATGTCTGATTGAAATATAACAACGTAATGTCTGATTGAAATATAACTAGGTAATGTCTGATTGAAATATAACAACGTAATGTCTGATTGAAATATAACAACGTAATGTCTGATTGAAATATAACAACGTAATGTCTGATTGAAATATAACAACGTAATGTCTGATTGAAATATAACTAGGTAATGTCTGATTGAAATATAACAACGTAATGTCTGATTGAAATATAACTAGGTAATGTCTGATTGAAATATAACAACGTAATGTCTGATTGAAATATAACTAGGTAATGTCTGATTGAAATATAACAATGTAATGTCTGATTGAAATATAACAACGTAATGTCTGATTGAAATATAACTAGGTAATGTTTGATTGAAATATAACAACGTAATGTCTGATTGAAATATAACAAGGTAATGTCTGATTGAAATATAACAACGTAATGTCTGATTGAAATATAACAACGTAATGTCTGATTGAAATATAACTAGGTAATGTCTGATTGAAATATAACAACGTAATGTCTGATTGAAATATAACAAGGTAATGTCTGATTGAAATATAACAACGTAATGTCTGATTGAAATATAACAAGGTAATGTCTGATTGAAATATAACAACGTAATGTCTGATTGAAATATAACAAGGTAATGTCTGATTGAAATATAACAACGTAATGTCTGATTGAAATATAACTAGGTAATGTCTGATTGAAATATAACAACGTAATGTCTGATTGAAATATAACTACGTAATGTTTGATTGAAATATAACAACGTAATGTCTGATTGAAATATAACTAGGTAATGTCTGATTGAAATATAACAACGTAATGTCTGATTGAAATATAACAACGTAATGTCTGATTGAAATATAACTAGGTAATGTCTGATTGAAATATAACAACGTAATGTCTGATTGAAATATAACAACGTAATGTCTGATTGAAATATAACTAGGTAATGTTTGATTGAAATATAACAACGTAATGTCTGATTGAAATATAACAACGTAATGTCTGATTGAAATATAACAAACGTAATGTCTGATTGAAATATAACAACGTAATGTCTGATTGAAATATAACTACGTAATGTCTGATTGAAATATAACAAGGTAATGTCTGATTGAAATATAACAACGTAATGTCTGATTGAAATATAACAACGTAATGTCTGATTGAAATATAACAACGTAATGTCTGATTGAAATATAACAACGTAATGTCTGATTGAAATATAACAACGTAATGTCTGATTGAAATATAACTAGGTAATGTCTGATTGAAATATAACAACGTAATGTCTGATTGAAATATAACTACGTAATGTCTGATTGAAATATAACAACGTAATGTCTGATTGAAATATAACAACGTAATGTCTGATTGAAATATAACAACGTAATGTCTGATTGAAATATAACAACGTAATGTCTGATTGAAATATAACAACGTAATGTCTGATTGAAATATAACTACGTAATGTCTGATTGAAATATAACAACGTAATGTCTGATTGAAATATAACAACGTAATGTCTGATTGAAATATAACAACGTAATGTCTGATTGAAATATAACAACGTAATGTCTGATTGAAATATAACTAGGTAATGTCTGATTGAAATATAACAACGTAATGTCTGATTGAAATATAACAACGTAATGTCTGATTGAAATATAACAACGTAATGTCTGATTGAAATATAACAACGTAATGTCTGATTGAAATATAACAACGTAATGTCTGATTGAAATATAACAACGTAATGTCTGATTGAAATATAACAACGTAATGTCTGATTGAAATATAACAAGGTAATGTCTGATTGAAATATAACTAGGTAATGTCTGATTGAAATATAACAACGTAATGTCTGATTGAAATATAACAACGTAATGTCTGATTGAAATATAACAACGTAATGTCTGATTGAAATATAACAACGTAATGTCTGATTGAAATATAACAACGTAATGTCTGATTGAAATATAACAACGTAATGTCTGATTGAAATATAACAACGTAATGTCTGATTGAAATATAACTAGGTAATGTCTGATTGAAATATAACAACGTAATGTCTGATTGAAATATAACAACGTAATGTCTGATTGAAATATAACTAGATAATGTCTGATTGAAATATAACAACGTAATGTCTGATTGAAATATAACTAGGTAATGTCTGATTGAAATATAACAACGTAATGTCTGATTGAAATATAACTAGGTAATGTCTGATTGAAATATAACAACGTAATGTCTGATTGAAATATAACAACGTAATGTCTGATTGAAATATAACAACGTAATGTCTGATTGAAATATAACAACGTAATGTCTGATTGAAATATAACAACGTAATGTCTGATTGAAATATAACAACGTAATGTCTGATTGAAATATAACAACGTAATGTCTGATTGAAATATAACAACGTAATGTCTGATTGAAATATAACAACGTAATGTCTGATTGAAATATAACAACGTAATGTCTGATTGAAATATAACAAGGTAATGTCTGATTGAAATATAACAAAGGTAATGTCTGATTGAAATATAACAACGTAATGTCTGATTGAAATATAACTACGTAATGTCTGATTGAAATATAACAACGTAATGTCTGATTGAAATATAACAAGGTAATGTCTGATTGAAATATAACAACGTAATGTCTGATTGAAATATAACAACGTAATGTCTGATTGAAATATAACAACGTAATGTCTGATTGAAATATAACAACGTAATGTCTGATTGAAATATAACAAACGTAATGTCTGATTGAAATATAACAAGGTAATGTCTGATTGAAATATAACGTAAACGTAATGTCTGATTGAAATATAACAACGTAATGTCTGATTGAAATATAACAACGTAATGTCTGATTGAAATATAACAACGTAATGTCTGATTGAAATATAACAACGTAATGTCTGATTGAAATATAACAAGGTAATGTCTGATTGAAATATAACAACGTAATGTCTGATTGAAATATAACAACGTAATGTCTGATTGAAATATAACAACGTAATGTCTGATTGAAATATAACAACGTAATGTCTGATTGAAATATAACTAGATTGAAATATAGGTAATGTCTGATTGAAATATAACAACGTAATGTCTGATTGAAATATAACAACGTAATGTCTGATTGAAATATAACAACGTAATGTCTGATTGAAATATAACAACGTAATGTCTGATTGAAATATAACAACGTAATGTCTGATTGAAATATAACAACGTAATGTAACTGATTGAAATATAACAACGTAAATTGTAACAACGTAATGTCTGATTGAAATATAACAATGTAATGTCTGATTGAAATATAACAACGTAATGTCTGATTGAAATATAACTAGGTAATGTCTGATTGAAATATAACAACGTAATGTCTGATTGAAATATAACTAGGTAATGTCTGATTGAAATATAACAACGTAATGTCTGATTGAAATATAACAACGTAATGTCTGATTGAAATATAACAACGTAATGTCTGATTGAAATATAACAACGTAATGTCTGATTGAAATATAACAACGTAATGTCTGATTGAAATATAACTACGTAATGTCTGATTGAAATATAACAACGTAATGTCTGATTGAAATATAACAACGTAATGTCTGATTGAAATATAACAAGGTAATGTCTGATTGAAATATAACAACGTAATGTCTGATTGAAATATAACAACGTAATGTCTGATTGAAATATAACAACGTAATGTCTGATTGAAATATAACTAGGTAATGTCTGATTGAAATATAACAACGTAATGTCTGATTGAAATATAACAACGTAATGTCTGATTGAAATATAACAACGTAATGTCTGATTGAAATATAACAACGTAATGTCTGATTGAAATATAACAACGTAATGTCTGATTGAAATATAACAACGTAATGTCTGATTGAAATATAACTATGTAATGTCTGATTGAAATATAATAAACGTAATGTCTGATTGAAATATAACAACGTAATGTCTGATTGAAATATAACAACGTAATGTCTGATTGAAATATAACTAGGTAATGTCTGATTGAAATATAACAACGTAATGTCTGATTGAAATATAACTAGGTAATGTCTGATTGAAATATAACAACGTAATGTCTGATTGAAATATAACTAGATAATGTCTGATTGAAATATAACAACGTAATGTCTGATTGAAATATAACTACGTAATGTCTGATTGAAATATAACAACGTAATGTCTGATTGAAATATAACAACGTAATGTCTGATTGAAATATAACAACGTAATGTCTGATTGAAATATAACAAGGTAATGTCTGATTGAAATATAACAAGGTAATGTCTGATTGAAATATAACAACGTAATGTCTGATTGAAATATAACAACGTAATGTCTGATTGAAATATAACAACGTAATGTCTGATTGAAATATAACAAGGTAATGTCTGATTGAAATATAACAACGTAATGTCTGATTGAAATATAACTACGTAATGTCTGATTGAAATATAACAAGGTAATGTCTGATTGAAATATAACAACGTAATGTCTGATTGAAATATAACAACGTAATGTCTGATTGAAATATAACAACGTAATGTCTGATTGAAATATAACAACGTAATGTCTGATTGAAATATAACAACGTAATGTCTGATTGAAATATAACAACGTAATGTCTGATTGAAATATAACAACGTAATGTCTGATTGAAATATAACAACGTAATGTCTGATTGAAATATAACAACGTAATGTCTGATTGAAATATAACAACGTAATGTCTGATTGAAATATAACAACGTAATGTCTGATTGAAATATAACAACGTAATGTCTGATTGAAATATAACTAGGTAATGTTTGATTGAAATATAACAACGTAATGTCTGATTGAAATATAACTAGGTAATGTTTGATTGAAATATAACAACGTAATGTCTGATTGAAATATAACAACGTAATGTCTGATTGAAATATAACAAGGTAATGTCTGATTGAAATATAACTAGGTAATGTCTGATTGAAATATAACAACGTAATGTCTGATTGAAATATAACAACGTAATGTCTGATTGAAATATAACTAGGTAATGTCTGATTGAAATATAACAACGTAATGTCTGATTGAAATATAACAACGTAATGTCTGATTGAAATATAACAACGTAATGTCTGATTGAAATATAACAACGTAATGTCTGATTGAAATATAACAACGTAATGTCTGATTGAAATATAACAACGTAATGTCTGATTGAAATATAACTAACGTAATGTCTGATTGAAATATAACAACGTAATGTCTGATTGAAATATAACAACGTAATGTCTGATTGAAATATAACAACGTAATGTCTGATTGAAATATAACAACGTAATGTCTGATTGAAATATAACAACGTAATGTCTGATTGAAATATAACAACGTAATGTCTGATTGAAATATAACAAGGTAATGTCTGATTGAAATATAACAACGTAATGTCTGATTGAAATATAACTAGGTAATGTCTGATTGAAATATAACAACGTAATGTCTGATTGAAATATAACAACGTAATGTCTGATTGAAATATAACAACGTAATGTCTGATTGAAATATAACAACGTAATGTCTGATTGAAATATAACAACGTAATGTCTGATTGAAATATAACAACGTAATGTCTGATTGAAATATAACAACGTAATGTCTGATTGAAATATAACAACGTAATGTCTGATTGAAATATAACAAGGTAATGTCTGATTGAAATATAACAACGTAATGTCTGATTGAAATATAACAAGGTAATGTCTGATTGAAATATAACAACGTAATGTCTGATTGAAATATAACAACGTAATGTCTGATTGAAATATAACAACGTAATGTCTGATTGAAATATAACAACGTAATGTCTGATTGAAATATAACAACGTAATGTCTGATTGAAATATAACAACGTAATGTCTGATTGAAATATAACAACGTAATGTCTGATTGAAATATAACAACGTAATGTCTGATTGAAATATAACAACGTAATGTCTGATTGAAATATAACAACGTAATGTCTGATTGAAATATAACAACGTAATGTTCTGATTGAAATATAACTACGTAATGTCTGATTGAAATATAACAACGTAATGTCTGATTGAAATATAACAACGTAATGTCTGATTGAAATATAACAACGTAATGTCTGATTGAAATATAACAACGTAATGTCTGATTGAAATATAACAACGTAATGTCTGATTGAAATATAACTACGTAATGTCTGATTGAAATATAACAACGTAATGTCTGATTGAAATATAACTAGGTAATGTCTGATTGAAATATAACTAGGTAATGTCTGATTGAAATATAACAACGTAATGTCTGATTGAAATATAACAACGTAATGTCTGATTGAAATATAACAACGTAATGTCTGATTGAAATATAACAACGTAATGTCTGATTGAAATATAACTAGGTAATGTCTGATTGAAATATAACAACGTAATGTCTGATTGAAATATAACAACGTAATGTCTGATTGAAATATAACAACGTAATGTCTGATTGAAATATAACAACGTAATGTCTGATTGAAATATAACAACGTAATGTCTGATTGAAATATAACAACGTAATGTCTGATTGAAATATAACAAGGTAATGTCTGATTGAAATATAACAACGTAATGTCTGATTGAAATATAACAACGTAATGTCTGATTGAAATATAACAACGTAATGTCTGATTGAAATATAACAACGTAATGTCTGATTGAAATATAACAACGTAATGTCTGATTGAAATATAACAAGGTAATGTCTGATTGAAATATAACTACGTAATGTCTGATTGAAATATAACAACGTAATGTCTGATTGAAATATAACAAGGTAATGTCTGATTGAAATATAACAAGGTAATGTCTGATTGAAATATAACAACGTAATGTCTGATTGAAATATAACAAGGTAATGTCTGATTGAAATATAACAACGTAATGTCTGATTGAAATATAACAACGTAATGTCTGATTGAAATATAACTAGGTAATGTCTGATTGAAATATAACAACGTAATGTCTGATTGAAATATAACAACGTAATGTCTGATTGAAATATAACAACGTAATGTCTGATTGAAATATAACAACGTAATGTCTGATTGAAATATAACAACGTAATGTCTGATTGAAATATAACAAGGTAATGTCTGATTGAAATATAACAAGCGTAATGTCTGATTGAAATATAACTAGATAATGTCTGATTGAAATATAACAACGTAATGTCTGATTGAAATATAACAACTGTAATGTCTGATTGAAATATAACAACGTAATGTCTGATTGAAATATAACAACGTAATGTCTGATTGAAATATAACTAGGTAATGTCTGATTGAAATATAACAACGTAATGTCTGATTGAAATATAACAACGTAATGTCTGATTGAAATATAACTAGATAACTGATTGAAATATAACAACGTAATGTCTGATTGAAATATAACAACGTAATGTCTGATTGAAATATAACAACGTAATGTCTGATTGAAATATAACAACGTAATGTCTGATTGAAATATAACAACGTAATGTCTGATTGAAATATAACAACGTAATGTCTGATTGAAATATAACAACGTAATGTCTGATTGAAATATAACAACGTAATGTCTGATTGAAATATAACAAGGTAATGTCTGATTGAAATATAACAAGGTAATGTCTGATTGAAATATAACAACGTAATGTCTGATTGAAATATAACAACGTAATGTCTGATTGAAATATAACAACGTAATGTCTGATTGAAATATAACAACGTAATGTCTGATTGAAATATAACAACGTAATGTCTGATTGAAATATAACAACGTAATGTCTGATTGAAATATAACTAGGTAATGTCTGATTGAAATATAACAACGTAATGTCTGATTGAAATATAACTAGGTAATGTCTGATTGAAATATAACAACGTAATGTCTGATTGAAATATAACTAGGTAATGTCTGATTGAAATATAACAAGGTAATGTCTGATTGAAATATAACAACGTAATGTCTGATTGAAATATAACAACGTAATGTCTGATTGAAATATAACAACGTAATGTCTGATTGAAATATAACAACGTAATGTCTGATTGAAATATAACAACGTAATGTCTGATTGAAATATAACAAGTAATGTCTGATTGAAATATAACAACGTAATGTCTGATTGAAATATGAATGTCTGATTGAAATATAACAACGTAATGTCTGATTGAAATATAACAACGTAATGTCTGATTGAAATATAACAACGTAATGTCTGATTGAAATATAACAACGTAATGTCTGATTGAAATATAACTAGGTAATGTCTGATTGAAATATAACAACGTAATGTCTGATTGAAATATAACAACGTAATGTCTGATTGAAATATAACTAGGTAATGTCTGATTGAAATATAACAACGTAATGTCTGATTGAAATATAACGTAATGTCTGATTGAAATATAACAACGTAATGTCTGATTGAAATATAACAACGTAATGTCTGATTGAAATATAACAACGTAATGTCTGATTGAAATATAACAAGGTAATGTCTGATTGAAATATAACAACGTAATGTCTGATTGAAATATAACAAGGTAATGTCTGATTGAAATATAACTACGTAATGTCTGATTGAAATATAACAACGTAATGTCTGATTGAAATATAACAACGTAATGTCTGATTGAAATATAACAACGTAATGTCTGATTGAAATATAACAACGTAATGTCTGATTGAAATATAACTAGGTAATGTCTGATTGAAATATAACAACGTAATGTCTGATTGAAATATAACAACGTAATGTCTGATTGAAATATAACAACGTAATGTCTGATTGAAATATAACAACGTAATGTCTGATTGAAATATAACAACGTAATGTCTGATTGAAATATAACTAGGTAATGTCTGATTGAAATATAACTAGGTAATGTCTGATTGAAATATAACTAGGTAATGTCTGATTGAAATATAACAACGTGTAATGTCTGATTGAAATATAACAAGGTAATGTCTGATTGAAATATAACAACGTAATGTCTGATTGAAATATAACAACGTAATGTCTGATTGAAATATAACAACGTAATGTCTGATTGAAATATAACAACGTAATGTCTGATTGAAATATAACAAGGTAATGTCTGATTGAAATATAACAACGTAATGTCTGATTGAAATATAACTACGTAATGTTTGATTGAAATATAACAACGTAATGTCTGATTGAAATATAACAACGTAATGTCTGATTGAAATATAACAACGTAATGTCTGATTGAAATATAACAACGTAATGTCTGATTGAAATATAACAACGTAATGTCTGATTGAAATATAACAACGTAATGTCTGATTGAAATATAACAACGTAATGTCTGATTGAAATATAACAACGTAATGTCTGATTGAAATATAACAACGTAATGTCTGATTGAAATATAACAACGTAATGTCTGATTGAAATATAACAACGTAATGTCTGATTGAAATATAACAACGTAATGTCTGATTGAAATATAACAACGTAATGTCTGATTGAAATATAACAACGTAATGTCTGATTGAAATATAACAAGGTAATGTCTGATTGAAATATAACAACGTAATGTCTGATTGAAATATAACAACGTAATGTCTGATTGAAATATAACAACGTAATGTCTGATTGAAATATAACTAGGTAATGTCTGATTGAAATATAACAACGTAATGTCTGATTGAAATATAACAAGGTAATGTCTGATTGAAATATAACAACGTAATGTCTGATTGAAATATAACAACGTAATGTCTGATTGAAATATAACAACGTAATGTCTGATTGAAATATAACAACGTAATGTCTGATTGAAATATAACAACGTAATGTCTGATTGAAATATAACAACGTAATGTCTGATTGAAATATAACAACGTAATGTCTGATTGAAATATAACAACGTAATGTCTGATTGAAATATAACAACGTAATGTCTGATTGAAATATAACAACGTAATGTCTGATTGAAATATAACAACGTAATGTCTGATTGAAATATAACAACGTAATGTCTGATTGAAATATAACAACGTAATGTCTGATTGAAATATAACTAGGTAATGTCTGATTGAAATATAACTAGGTAATGTCTGATTGAAATATAACAAGGTAATGTCTGATTGAAATATAACAACGTAATGTCTGATTGAAATATAACAAGGTAATGTCTGATTGAAATATAACAACGTAATGTCTGATTGAAATATAACAACGTAATGTCTGATTGAAATATAACAACGTAATGTCTGATTGAAATATAACAACGTAATGTCTGATTGAAATATAACAACGTAATGTCTGATTGAAATATAACAACGTAATGTCTGATTGAAATATAACAACGTAATGTCTGATTGAAATATAACAACGTAATGTCTGATTGAAATATAACAACGTAATGTCTGATTGAAATATAACAACGTAATGTCTGATTGAAATATAACAACGTAATGTCTGATTGAAATATAACAAGGTAATGTCTGATTGAAATATAACAACGTAATGTCTGATTGAAATATAACTAGGTAATGTCTGATTGAAATATAACAACGTAATGTCTGATTGAAATATAACAACGTAATGTCTGATTGAAATATAACAACGTAATGTCTGATTGAAATATAACAACGTAATGTCTGATTGAAATATAACAACGTAATGTCTGATTGAAATATAACAACGTAATGTCTGATTGAAATATAACAAGGTAATGTCTGATTGAAATATAACAACGTAATGTCTGATTGAAATATAACAACGTAATGTCTGATTGAAATATAACAACGTAATGTCTGATTGAAATATAACTAGGTAATGTCTGATTGAAATATAACAACGTAATGTCTGATTGAAATATAACTAGGTAATGTCTGATTGAAATATAACAACGTAATGTCTGATTGAAATATAACAACGTAATGTCTGATTGAAATATAACAACGTAATGTCTGATTGAAATATAACAACGTAATGTCTGATTGAAATATAACAACGTAATGTCTGATTGAAATATAACAACGTAATGTCTGATTGAAATATAACAACGTAATGTCTGATTGAAATATAACAACGTAATGTCTGATTGAAATATAACAAGGTAATGTCTGATTGAAATATAACAACGTAATGTCTGATTGAAATATAACAACGTAATGTCTGATTGAAATATAACAACGTAATGTCTGATTGAAATATAACAACGTAATGTCTGATTGAAATATAACAACGTAATGTCTGATTGAAATATAACAACGTAATGTCTGATTGAAATATAACAACGTAATGTCTGATTGAAATATAACAACGTAATGTCTGATTGAAATATAACAACGTAATGTCTGATTGAAATATAACAACGTAATGTCTGATTGAAATATAACAAGGTAATGTCTGATTGAAATATAACAACGTAATGTCTGATTGAAATATAACAACGTAATGTCTGATTGAAATATAACAACGTAATGTCTGATTGAAATATAACAACGTAATGTCTGATTGAAATATAACAACGTAATGTCTGATTGAAATATAACAACGTAATGTCTGATTGAAATATAACAAGGTAATGTCTGATTGAAATATAACAACGTAATGTCTGATTGAAATATAACAACGTAATGTCTGATTGAAATATAACAACGTAATGTTTGATTGAAATATAACAACGTAATGTCTGATTGAAATATAACAACGTAATGTCTGATTGAAATATAACAACGTAATGTCTGATTGAAATATAACAACGTAATGTCTGATTGAAATATAACTAGGTAATGTCTGATTGAAATATAACAACGTAATGTCTGATTGAAATATAACAACGTAATGTCTGATTGAAATATAACAACGTAATGTCTGATTGAAATATAACAACGTAATGTCTGATTGAAATATAACAACGTAATGTCTGATTGAAATATAACAACGTAATGTCTGATTGAAATATAACAACGTAATGTCTGATTGAAATATAACAACGTAATGTCTGATTGAAATATAACTAGGTAATGTCTGATTGAAATATAACAACGTAATGTCTGATTGAAATATAACAACGTAATGTCTGATTGAAATATAACAACGTAATGTCTGATTGAAATATAACTAGGTAATGTCTGATTGAAATATAACAACGTAATGTCTGATTGAAATATAACAACGTAATGTCTGATTGAAATATAACAACGTAATGTCTGATTGAAATATAACAACGTAATGTCTGATTGAAATATAACAACGTAATGTCTGATTGAAATATAACAAGGTAATGTCTGATTGAAATATAACAACGTAATGTCTGATTGAAATATAACAACGTAATGTCTGATTGAAATATAACAACGTAATGTCTGATTGAAATATAACAACGTAATGTCTGATTGAAATATAACAACGTAATGTCTGATTGAAATATAACAACGTAATGTCTGATTGAAATATAACAAGGTAATGTCTGATTGAAATATAACAACGTAATGTCTGATTGAAATATAACAACGTAATGTCTGATTGAAATATAACTAGGTAATGTCTGATTGAAATATAACAACGTAATGTCTGATTGAAATATAACAACGTAATGTCTGATTGAAATATAACAACGTAATGTCTGATTGAAATATAACAACGTAATGTCTGATTGAAATATAACAACGTAATGTCTGATTGAAATATAACAACGTAATGTCTGATTGAAATATAACTAGGTAATGTCTGATTGAAATATAACAACGTAATGTCTGATTGAAATATAACAACGTAATGTCTGATTGAAATATAACAACGTAATGTCTGATTGAAATATAACAACGTAATGTCTGATTGAAATATAACAAGGTAATGTCTGATTGAAATATAACAACGTAATGTCTGATTGAAATATAACAACGTAATGTCTGATTGAAATATAACAACGTAATGTCTGATTGAAATATAACAACGTAATGTCTGATTGAAATATAACTAGGTAATGTCTGATTGAAATATAACAACGTAATGTCTGATTGAAATATAACTAGGTAATGTCTGATTGAAATATAACAACGTAATGTCTGATTGAAATATAACAACGTAATGTTTGATTGAAATATAACAACGTAATGTCTGATTGAAATATAACAACGTAATGTCTGATTGAAATATAACAACGTAATGTCTGATTGAAATATAACTACGTAATGTCTGATTGAAATATAACAACGTAATGTCTGATTGAAATATAACAACGTAATGTCTGATTGAAATATAACTAGGTAATGTCTGATTGAAATATAACAACGTAATGTCTGATTGAAATATAACAACGTAATGTCTGATTGAAATATAACAACGTAATGTCTGATTGAAATATAACTACGTAATGTCTGATTGAAATATAACTAGGTAATGTCTGATTGAAATATAACAACGTAATGTCTGATTGAAATATAACAACGTAATGTCTGATTGAAATATAACAAGGTAATGTCTGATTGAAATATAACAACGTAATGTCTGATTGAAATATAACAACGTAATGTCTGATTGAAATATAACAACGTAATGTCTGATTGAAATATAACAACGTAATGTCTGATTGAAATATAACAACGTAATGTCTGATTGAAATATAACAACGTAATGTCTGATTGAAATATAACAACGTAATGTCTGATTGAAATATAACAACGTAATGTCTGATTGAAATATAACAACGTAATGTCTGATTGAAATATAACAAGGTAATGTCTGATTGAAATATAACAAGGTAATGTCTGATTGAAATATAACAACGTAATGTCTGATTGAAATATAACAACGTAATGTCTGATTGAAATATAACAACGTAATGTCTGATTGAAATATAACAACGTAATGTCTGATTGAAATATAACAACGTAATGTCTGATTGAAATATAACAACGTAATGTCTGATTGAAATATAACAACGTAATGTCTGATTGAAATATAACTAGGTAATGTCTGATTGAAATATAACAACGTAATGTCTGATTGAAATATAACAACGTAATGTCTGATTGAAATATAACAACGTAATGTCTGATTGAAATATAACAACGTAATGTCTGATTGAAATATAACAACGTAATGTCTGATTGAAATATAACAACGTAATGTCTGATTGAAATATAACAACGTAATGTCTGATTGAAATATAACAACGTAATGTCTGATTGAAATATAACAACGTAATGTCTGATTGAAATATAACTAGGTAATGTCTGATTGAAATATAACAACGTAATGTCTGATTGAAATATAACAACGTAATGTCTGATTGAAATATAACAAGGTAATGTCTGATTGAAATATAACAACGTAATGTCTGATTGAAATATAACAACGTAATGTCTGATTGAAATATAACAACGTAATGTCTGATTGAAATATAACAACGTAATGTCTGATTGAAATATAACAACGTAATGTCTGATTGAAATATAACAACGTAATGTCTGATTGAAATATAACAACGTAATGTCTGATTGAAATATAACTAGGTAATGTCTGATTGAAATATAACAACGTAATGTCTGATTGAAATATAACAACGTAATGTCTGATTGAAATATAACTAGGTAATGTGATTGAAATATGAAATAATGTCTGATTGAAATATAACGTAATGTCTGATTGAAATATAACAACGTAATGTCTGATTGAAATATAACAACGTAATGTCTGATTGAAATATAACTAGGTAATGTCTGATTGAAATATAACAACGTAATGTCTGATTGAAATATAACAACGTAATGTCTGATTGAAATATAACAACGTAATGTCTGATTGAAATATAACAACGTAATGTCTGATTGAAATATAACTAGGTAATGTCTGATTGAAATATAACAACGTAATGTCTGATTGAAATATAACAACGTAATGTCTGATTGAAATATAACAACGTAATGTCTGATTGAAATATAACAACGTAATGTCTGATTGAAATATAACAAAAATATAACAACGTAATGTCTGATTGAAATATAACTAGGTAATGTCTGATTGAAATATAACAACGTAATGTCTGATTGAAATATAACAACGTAATGTCTGATTGAAATATAACAACGTAATGTCTGATTGAAATATAACAACGTAATGTCTGATTGAAATATAACAACGTAATGTCTGATTGAAATATAACAACGTAATGTCTGATTGAAATATAACAACGTAATGTCTGATTGAAATATAACAACGTAATGTCTGATTGAAATATAACAACGTAATGTCTGATTGAAATATAACAACGTAATGTCTGATTGAAATATAACTAGGTAATGTCTGATTGAAATATAACAACGTAATGTCTGATTGAAATATAACTAGGTAATGTTTGATTGAAATATAACAACGTAATGTCTGATTGAAATATAACAACGTAATGTCTGATTGAAATATAACAACGTAATGTCTGATTGAAATATAACAACGTAATGTCTGATTGAAATATAACAACGTAATGTCTGATTGAAATATAACTAGGTAATGTCTGATTGAAATATAACAACGTAATGTCTGATTGAAATATAACAACGTAATGTCTGATTGAAATATAACAACGTAATGTCTGATTGAAATATAACAACGTAATGTCTGATTGAAATATAACAACGTAATGTCTGATTGAAATATAACAACGTAATGTCTGATTGAAATATAACAACGTAATGTCTGATTGAAATATAACAACGTAATGTTTGATTGAAATATAACTAGGTAATGTCTGATTGAAATATAACAACGTAATGTCTGATTGAAATATAACAACGTAATGTTTGATTGAAATATAACAACGTAATGTCTGATTGAAATATAACAACGTAATGTCTGATTGAAATATAACAACGTAATGTCTGATTGAAATATAACAACGTAATGTCTGATTGAAATATAACAACGTAATGTCTGATTGAAATATAACAACGTAATGTCTGATTGAAATATAACTAGGTAATGTCTGATTGAAATATAACAACGTAATGTCTGATTGAAATATAACTAGGTAATGTCTGATTGAAATATAACAACGTAATGTCTGATTGAAATATAACAACGTAATGTCTGATTGAAATATAACAACGTAATGTCTGATTGAAATATAACTAGGTAATGTCTGATTGAAATATAACAACGTAATGTCTGATTGAAATATAACTAGGTAATGTCTGATTGAAATATAACAACGTAATGTCTGATTGAAATATAACAACGTAATGTCTGATTGAAATATAACAACGTAATGTCTGATTGAAATATAACAACGTAATGTCTGATTGAAATATAACAATGTAATGTCTGATTGAAATATAACAACGTAATGTCTGATTGAAATATAACTAGGTAATATTTGATTGAAATATAACAACGTAATGTCTGATTGAAATATAACAAGGTAATGTCTGATTGAAATATAACAACGTAATGTCTGATTGAAATATAACTACGTAATGTCTGATTGAAATATAACAACGTAATGTCTGATTGAAATATAACAACGTAATGTCTGATTGAAATATAACAACGTAATGTCTGATTGAAATATAACAACGTAATGTCTGATTGAAATATAACAACGTAATGTCTGATTGAAATATAACAACGTAATGTCTGATTGAAATATAACAACGTAATGTCTGATTGAAATATAACAACGTAATGTCTGATTGAAATATAACAACGTAATGTCTGATTGAAATATAACAACGTAATGTCTGATTGAAATATAACAAGGTAATGTCTGATTGAAATATAACAACGTAATGTCTGATTGAAATATAACAACGTAATGTCTGATTGAAATATAACAACGTAATGTCTGATTGAAATATAACAACGTAATGTCTGATTGAAATATAACAACGTAATGTCTGATTGAAATATAACAACGTAATGTCTGATTGAAATATAACAACGTAATGTCTGATTGAAATATAACAACGTAATGTCTGATTGAAATATAACTAGGTAATGTCTGATTGAAATATAACAACGTAATGTCTGATTGAAATATAACAACGTAATGTCTGATTGAAATATAACAACGTAATGTCTGATTGAAATATAACAACGTAATGTCTGATTGAAATATAACAACGTAATGTCTGATTGAAATATAACAACGTAATGTCTGATTGAAATATAACAAGGTAATGTCTGATTGAAATATAACAACGTAATGTCTGATTGAAATATAACAACGTAATGTCTGATTGAAATATAACAACGTAATGTCTGATTGAAATATAACAACGTAATGTCTGATTGAAATATAACAAGGTAATGTCTGATTGAAATATAACAACGTAATGTCTGATTGAAATATAACTAGGTAATGTCTGATTGAAATATAACAACGTAATGTCTGATTGAAATATAACAACGTAATGTCTGATTGAAATATAACAACGTAATGTCTGATTGAAATATAACAACGTAATGTCTGATTGAAATATAACTAGGTAATGTCTGATTGAAATATAACAACGTAATGTCTGATTGAAATATAACAACGTAATGTCTGATTGAAATATAACAACGTAATGTCTGATTGAAATATAACAACGTAATGTCTGATTGAAATATAACAACGTAATGTCTGATTGAAATATAACAACGTAATGTCTGATTGAAATATAACAACGTAATGTCTGATTGAAATATAACAACGTAATGTCTGATTGAAATATAACAACGTAATGTCTGATTGAAATATAACAACGTAATGTCTGATTGAAATATAAAAGGTAATGTCTGATTGAAATATAACAAGGTAATGTCTGATTGAAATATAACAAGGTAATGTCTGATTGAAATATAACAACGTAATGTCTGATTGAAATATAACTAGGTAATGTCTGATTGAAATATAACAACGTAATGTCTGATTGAAATATAACAACGTAATGTCTGATTGAAATATAACAACGTAATGTCTGATTGAAATATAACAACGTAATGTCTGATTGAAATATAACAACGTAATGTCTGATTGAAATATAACAACGTAATGTCTGATTGAAATATAACAACGTAATGTCTGATTGAAATATAACAACGTAATGTCTGATTGAAATATAACAACGTAATGTCTGATTGAAATATAACAACGTAATGTCTGATTGAAATATAACAACGTAATGTCTGATTGAAATATAACAACGTAATGTCTGATTGAAATATAACAAGGTAATGTCTGATTGAAATATAACAACGTAATGTCTGATTGAAATATAACAACGTAATGTCTGATTGAAATATAACTAGGTAATGTCTGATTGAAATATAACAACGTAATGTCTGATTGAAATATAACAACGTAATGTCTGATTGAAATATAACAACGTAATGTCTGATTGAAATATAACTAGGTAATGTCTGATTGAAATATAACAACGTAATGTCTGATTGAAATATAACAACGTAATGTCTGATTGAAATATAACAACGTAATGTCTGATTGAAATATAACTACGTAATGTCTGATTGAAATATAACAACGTAATGTCTGATTGAAATATAACAACGTAATGTCTGATTGAAATATAACAACGTAATGTCTGATTGAAATATAACTAGGTAATGTCTGATTGAAATATAACAACGTAATGTCTGATTGAAATATAACAACGTAATGTCTGATTGAAATATAACAAGGTAATGTCTGATTGAAATATAACAACGTAATGTCTGATTGAAATATAACAACGTAATGTCTGATTGAAATATAACAACGTAATGTCTGATTGAAATATAACAACGTAATGTCTGATTGAAATATAACAACGTAATGTCTGATTGAAATATAACAACGTAATGTCTGATTGAAATATAATGTCTGATTGAAATATAACAACGTAATGTCTGATTGAAATATAACAACGTAATGTCTGATTGAAATATAACAACGTAATGTCTGATTGAAATATAACAACGTAATGTCTGATTGAAATATAACTAGGTAATGTCTGATTGAAATATAACAACGTAATGTCTGATTGAAATATAACAACGTAATGTCTGATTGAAATATAACAACGTAATGTCTGATTGAAATATAACAACGTAATGTCTGATTGAAATATAACTAGGTAATGTCTGATTGAAATATAACAACGTAATGTCTGATTGAAATATAACAACGTAATGTCTGATTGAAATATAACAACGTAATGTCTGATTGAAATATAACAACGTAATGTCTGATTGAAATATAACAACGTAATGTCTGATTGAAATATAACAAGGTAATGTCTGATTGAAATATAACAAGGTAATGTCTGATTGAAATATAACAACGTAATGTCTGATTGAAATATAACAAGGTAATGTCTGATTGAAATATAACAACGTAATGTCTGATTGAAATATAACAACGTAATGTCTGATTGAAATATAACAACGTAATGTCTGATTGAAATATAACAACGTAATGTCTGATTGAAATATAACAACGTAATGTCTGATTGAAATATAACAACGTAATGTCTGATTGAAATATAACAACGTAATGTCTGATTGAAATATAACAACGTAATGTCTGATTGAAATATAACTAGGTAATGTCTGATTGAAATATAACAAGGTAATGTCTGATTGAAATATAACAACGTAATGTCTGATTGAAATATAACAACGTAATGTCTGATTGAAATATAACAACGTAATGTCTGATTGAAATATAACAACGTAATGTCTGATTGAAATATAACAACGTAATGTCTGATTGAAATATAACAACGTAATGTCTGATTGAAATATAACAAGGTAATGTCTGATTGAAATATAACAACGTAATGTCTGATTGAAATATAACAACGTAATGTTTGATTGAAATATAACAACGTAATGTCTGATTGAAATATAACAACGTAATGTCTGATTGAAATATAACTAGGTAATGTCTGATTGAAATATAACAACGTAATGTCTGATTGAAATATAACAACGTAATGTCTGATTGAAATATAACAACGTAATGTCTGATTGAAATATAACAACGTAATGTCTGATTGAAATATAACAACGTAATGTCTGATTGAAATATAACAACGTAATGTCTGATTGAAATATAACAACGTAATGTCTGATTGAAATATAACTAGGTAATGTCTGATTGAAATATAACAACGTAATGTCTGATTGAAATATAACAACGTAATGTCTGATTGAAATATAACAAGGTAATGTCTGATTGAAATATAACAACGTAATGTCTGATTGAAATATAACAACGTAATGTCTGATTGAAATATAACAACGTAATGTCTGATTGAAATATAACTAGGTAATGTCTGATTGAAATATAACAACGTAATGTCTGATTGAAATATAACAACGTAATGTCTGATTGAAATATAACAAGGTAATGTCTGATTGAAATATAACAACGTAATGTCTGATTGAAATATAACAACGTAATGTCTGATTGAAATATAACTACGTAATGTCTGATTGAAATATAACAACGTAATGTCTGATTGAAATATAACAACGTAATGTCTGATTGAAATATAACAACGTAATGTCTGATTGAAATATAACAACGTAATGTCTGATTGAAATATAACAACGTAATGTCTGATTGAAATATAACAACGTAATGTCTGATTGAAATATAACTAGGTAATGTCTGATTGAAATATAACAACGTAATGTCTGATTGAAATATAACAACGTAATGTCTGATTGAAATATAACTAGGTAATGTCTGATTGAAATATAACAACGTAATGTCTGATTGAAATATAACAACGTAATGTCTGATTGAAATATAACAACGTAATGTCTGATTGAAATATAACAAGGTAATGTCTGATTGAAATATAACAACGTAATGTCTGATTGAAATATAACAACGTAATGTCTGATTGAAATATAACAACGTAATGTCTGATTGAAATATAACAACGTAATGTCTGATTGAAATATAACAACGTAATGTCTGATTGAAATATAACAACGTAATGTCTGATTGAAATATAACAACGTAATGTCTGATTGAAATATAACTAGGTAATGTCTGATTGAAATATAACAACGTAATGTCTGATTGAAATATAACAACGTAATGTCTGATTGAAATATAACAACGTAATGTCTGATTGAAATATAACTAGGTAATGTCTGATTGAAATATAACAACGTAATGTCTGATTGAAATATAACAACGTAATGTCTGATTGAAATATAACAACGTAATGTCTGATTGAAATATAACAACGTAATGTCTGATTGAAATATAACAACGTAATGTCTGATTGAAATATAACAACGTAATGTCTGATTGAAATATAACAACGTAATGTCTGATTGAAATATAACTACGTAATGTCTGATTGAAATATAACTACGTAATGTCTGATTGAAATATAACAACGTAATGTCTGATTGAAATATAACTAGGTAATGTCTGATTGAAATATAACAACAACGTAATGTCTGATTGAAATATAACAACGTAATGTCTGATTGAAATATAACAACGTAATGTCTGATTGAAATATAACAACGTAATGTCTGATTGAAATATAACAACGTAATGTCTGATTGAAATATAACAACGTAATGTCTGATTGAAATATAACAACGTAATGTCTGATTGAAATATAACTAGGTAATGTCTGATTGAAATATAACAACGTAATGTCTGATTGAAATATAACAACGTAATGTCTGATTGAAATATAACAACGTAATGTCTGATTGAAATATAACAAGGTAATGTCTGATTGAAATATAACAACGTAATGTCTGATTGAAATATAACAACGTAATGTTTGATTGAAATATAACAACGTAATGTCTGATTGAAATATAACAACGTAATGTCTGATTGAAATATAACAACGTAATGTCTGATTGAAATATAACTAGGTAATGTCTGATTGAAATATAACAACGTAATGTCTGATTGAAATATAACAACGTAATGTCTGATTGAAATATAACAACGTAATGTCTGATTGAAATATAACAACGTAATGTCTGATTGAAATATAACAACGTAATGTCTGATTGAAATATAACAACGTAATGTCTGATTGAAATATAACAACGTAATGTCTGATTGAAATATAACAACGTAATGTCTGATTGAAATATAACAACGTAATGTCTGATTGAAATATAACAACGTAATGTCTGATTGAAATATAACTAGGTAATGTCTGATTGAAATATAACAACGTAATGTCTGATTGAAATATAACAACGTAATGTCTGATTGAAATATAACAACGTAATGTCTGATTGAAATATAACAACGTAATGTCTGATTGAAATATAACAACGTAATGTCTGATTGAAATATAACTAGGTAATGTCTGATTGAAATATAACTAGGTAATGTCTGATTGAAATATAACAACGTAATGTCTGATTGAAATATAACTGATTGAAATATAACTACGTAATGTCTGATTGAAATATAACTAGGTAATGTCTGATTGAAATATAACAACGTAATGTCTGATTGAAATATAACAACGTAATGTCTGATTGAAATATAACTACGTAATGTCTGATTGAAATATAACTAGGTAATGTCTGATTGAAATATAACAAGGTAATGTCTGATTGAAATATAACAACGTAATGTCTGATTGAAATATAACAACGTAATGTCTGATTGAAATATAACAACGTAATGTCTGATTGAAATATAACAACGTAATGTCTGATTGAAATATAACAACGTAATGTCTGATTGAAATATAACTAGGTAATGTCTGATTGAAATATAACAACGTAATGTCTGATTGAAATATAACAACGTAATGTCTGATTGAAATATAACAACGTAATGTCTGATTGAAATATAACAACGTAATGTCTGATTGAAATATAACAACGTAATGTCTGATTGAAATATAACAACGTAATGTCTGATTGAAATATAACTAGGTAATGTCTGATTGAAATATAACAACGTAATGTCTGATTGAAATATAACAACGTAATGTCTGATTGAAATATAACAACGTAATGTCTGATTGAAATATAACTAGGTAATGTCTGATTGAAATATAACAACGTAATGTCTGATTGAAATATAACTACGTAATGTCTGATTGAAATATAACAACGTAATGTCTGATTGAAATATAACAACGTAATGTCTGATTGAAATATAACAACGTAATGTCTGATTGAAATATAACAAGGTAATGTCTGATTGAAATATAACAACGTAATGTCTGATTGAAATATAACAACGTAATGTCTGATTGAAATATAACAAGGTAATGTCTGATTGAAATATAACAACGTAATGTCTGATTGAAATATAACAACGTAATGTCTGATTGAAATATAACAACGTAATGTCTGATTGAAATATAACAAGGTAATGTCTGATTGAAATATAACAACGTAATGTCTGATTGAAATATAACAACGTAATGTCTGATTGAAATATAACAACGTAATGTCTGATTGAAATATAACTAGGTAATGTCTGATTGAAATATAACAACGTAATGTCTGATTGAAATATAACAACGTAATGTCTGATTGAAATATAACAACGTAATGTCTGATTGAAATATAACAACGTAATGTCTGATTGAAATATAACAACGTAATGTCTGATTGAAATATAACAACGTAATGTCTGATTGAAATATAACAACGTAATGTCTGATTGAAATATAACAACGTAATGTCTGATTGAAATATAACAACGTAATGTCTGATTGAAATATAACAACGTAATGTCTGATTGAAATATAACAAGGTAATGTCTGATTGAAATATAACAACGTAATGTCTGATTGAAATATAACAACGTAATGTCTGATTGAAATATAACAACGTAATGTCTGATTGAAATATAACAACGTAATGTCTGATTGAAATATAACAACGTAATGTCTGATTGAAATATAACAACGTAATGTCTGATTGAAATATAACAACGTAATGTCTGATTGAAATATAACAACGTAATGTCTGATTGAAATATAACAAGGTAATGTCTGATTGAAATATAACAACGTAATGTCTGATTGAAATATAACAACGTAATGTCTGATTGAAATATAACAACGTAATGTCTGATTGAAATATAACAACGTAATGTCTGATTGAAATATAACAACGTAATGTCTGATTGAAATATAACAACGTAATGTCTGATTGAAATATAACAACGTAATGTCTGATTGAAATATAACTAGGTAATGTCTGATTGAAATATAACAACGTAATGTCTGATTGAAATATAACTAACGTAATGTCTGATTGAAATATAACAACGTAATGTCTGATTGAAATATAACAACGTAATGTCTGATTGAAATATAACAACGTAATGTCTGATTGAAATATAACAACGTAATGTCTGATTGAAATATAACTAGGTAATGTCTGATTGAAATATAACAACGTAATGTCTGATTGAAATATAACAACGTAATGTCTGATTGAAATATAACAACGTAATGTCTGATTGAAATATAACAACGTAATGTCTGATTGAAATATAACAACGTAATGTCTGATTGAAATATAACAACGTAATGTCTGATTGAAATATAACTAGGTAATGTCTGATTGAAATATAACAACGTAATGTCTGATTGAAATATAACAACGTAATGTCTGATTGAAATATAACAAGGTAATGTCTGATTGAAATATAACAACGTAATGTCTGATTGAAATATAACAACGTAATGTCTGATTGAAATATAACAACGTAATGTCTGATTGAAATATAACAACGTAATGATTCTGATTGAAATATAACTGATTGAAATATAACTAAGTAATGTTTGTTTTTGAAACGTAATGTCTGATTGAAATATAACAACGTAATGTCTGATTGAAATATAACAACGTAATGTCTGATTGAAATATAACAACGTAATGTCTGATTGAAATATAACAACGTAATGTCTGATTGAAATATAACAACGTAATGTCTGATTGAAATATAACAACGTAATGTCTGATTGAAATATAACAACGTAATGTCTGATTGAAATATAACAACGTAATGTCTGATTGAAATATAACAACGTAATGTCTGATTGAAATATAACAAGGTAATGTCTGATTGAAATATAACTAGGTAATGTCTGATTGAAATATAACAACGTAATGTCTGATTGAAATATAACAACGTAATGTCTGATTGAAATATAACAACGTAATGTCTGATTGAAATATAACAACGTAATGTCTGATTGAAATATAACAACGTAATGTCTGATTGAAATATAACAACGTAATGTCTGATTGAAATATAACAACGTAATGTCTGATTGAAATATAACAACGTAATGTCTGATTGAAATATAACAACGTAATGTCTGATTGAAATATAACAACGTAATGTCTGATTGAAATATAACTACGTAATGTCTGATTGAAATATAACAACGTAATGTCTGATTGAAATATAACAACGTAATGTCTGATTGAAATATAACAACGTAATGTCTGATTGAAATATAACAACGTAATGTCTGATTGAAATATAACAAGGTAATGTCTGATTGAAATATAACAACGTAATGTCTGATTGAAATATAACAACGTAATGTCTGATTGAAATATAACAACGTAATGTCTGATTGAAATATAACAACGTAATGTCTGATTGAAATATAACAACGTAATGTCTGATTGAAATATAACTAGGTAATGTCTGATTGAAATATAACAACGTAATGTCTGATTGAAATATAACTACGTAATGTCTGATTGAAATATAACAACGTAATGTCTGATTGAAATATAACAACGTAATGTCTGATTGAAATATAACAACGTAATGTCTGATTGAAATATAACAACGTAATGTCTGATTGAAATATAACAACGTAATGTCTGATTGAAATATAACAACGTAATGTCTGATTGAAATATAACAACGTAATGTCTGATTGAAATATAACAACGTAATGTCTGATTGAAATATAACAAGGTAATGTCTGATTGAAATATAACAACGTAATGTCTGATTGAAATATAACAACGTAATGTCTGATTGAAATATAACAACGTAATGTCTGATTGAAATATAACAACGTAATGTCTGATTGAAATATAACAACGTAATGTCTGATTGAAATATAACAACGTAATGTCTGATTGAAATATAACTACGTAATGTCTGATTGAAATATAACAACGTAATGTCTGATTGAAATATAACAACGTAATGTCTGATTGAAATATAACAACGTAATGTCTGATTGAAATATAACAACGTAATGTCTGATTGAAATATAACTACGTAATGTCTGATTGAAATATAACAACGTAATGTCTGATTGAAATATAACAACGTAATGTCTGATTGAAATATAACAACGTAATGTCTGATTGAAATATAACTAGGTAATGTCTGATTGAAATATAACAACGTAATGTCTGATTGAAATATAACAACGTAATGTCTGATTGAAATATAACAACGTAATGTCTGATTGAAATATAACAACGTAATGTCTGATTGAAATATAACAACGTAATGTCTGATTGAAATATAACAACGTAATGTCTGATTGAAATATAACAACGTAATGTCTGATTGAAATATAACAACGTAATGTCTGATTGAAATATAACAACGTAATGTCTGATTGAAATATAACAACGTAATGTCTGATTGAAATATAACTACGTAATGTCTGATTGAAATATAACAACGTAATGTCTGATTGAAATATAACAACGTAATGTCTGATTGAAATATAACAACGTAATGTCTGATTGAAATATAACAACGTAATGTCTGATTGAAATATAACAACGTAATGTCTGATTGAAATATAACTAGGTAATGTCTGATTGAAATATAACAACGTAATGTCTGATTGAAATATAACAAGGTAATGTCTGATTGAAATATAACAACGTAATGTCTGATTGAAATATAACAAGGTAATGTCTGATTGAAATATAACAACGTAATGTCTGATTGAAATATAACAACGTAATGTCTGATTGAAATATAACAACGTAATGTCTGATTGAAATATGAAATATAACGTAATGTCTGATTGAAATATAACAACGTAATGTCTGATTGAAATATAACAACGTAATGTCTGATTGAAATATAACAACGTAATGTCTGATTGAAATATAACAACGTAATGTCTGATTGAAATATAACAACGTAATGTCTGATTGAAATATAACTAGGTAATGTCTGATTGAAATATAACAACGTAATGTCTGATTGAAATATAACAACGTAATGTCTGATTGAAATATAACAACGTAATGTCTGATTGAAATATAACTAGGTAATGTCTGATTGAAATATAACAACGTAATGTCTGATTGAAATATAACAACGTAATGTCTGATTGAAATATAACAACGTAATGTCTGATTGAAATATAACTAGGTAATGTCTGATTGAAATATAACAACGTAATGTCTGATTGAAATATAACAACGTAATGTCTGATTGAAATATAACAACGTAATGTCTGATTGAAATATAACAACGTAATGTCTGATTGAAATATAACAAGGTAATGTCTGATTGAAATATAACAACGTAATGTCTGATTGAAATATAACAACGTAATGTCTGATTGAAATATAACAACGTAATGTCTGATTGAAATATAACAACGTAATGTCTGATTGAAATATAACAAGGTAATGTCTGATTGAAATATAACAACGTAATGTCTGATTGAAATATAACAACGTAATGTCTGATTGAAATATAACAAGGTAATGTCTGATTGAAATATAACAACGTAATGTCTGATTGAAATATAACAACGTAATGTCTGATTGAAATATAACAACGTAATGTCTGATTGAAATATAACAACGTAATGTCTGATTGAAATATAACAACGTAATGTCTGATTGAAATATAACAACGTAATGTCTGATTGAAATATAACAACGTAATGTCTGATTGAAATATAACTAGGTAATGTCTGATTGAAATATAACAACGTAATGTCTGATTGTAATGTCTGATTGAAATATAACAACGTAATGTCTGATTGAAATATAACAACGTAATGTCTGATTGAAATATAACAACGTAATGTCTGATTGAAATATAACAACGTAATGTCTGATTGAAATATAACAACGTAATGTCTGATTGAAATATAACTAGGTAATGTCTGATTGAAATATAACAACGTAATGTCTGATTGAAATATAACTAGGTAATGTCTGATTGAAATATAACAACGTAATGTCTGATTGAAATATAACAACGTAATGTCTGATTGAAATATAACAACGTAATGTCTGATTGAAATATAACAAGGTAATGTCTGATTGAAATATAACAACGTAATGTCTGATTGAAATATAACTAGGTAATGTCTGATTGAAATATAACAAGGTAATGTCTGATTGAAATATAACAATTGTAATGTCTGATTGAAATATAATAAGGTAATGTCTGATTGAAATATAACAACGTAATGTCTGATTGAAATATAACAACGTAATGTCTGATTGAAATATAACTAGGTAATGTCTGATTGAAATATAACAACGTAATGTCTGATTGAAATATAACAACGTAATGTCTGATTGAAATATAACAACGTAATGTCTGATTGAAATATAACAACGTAATGTCTGATTGAAATATAACAACGTAATGTCTGATTGAAATATAACTAGGTAATGTCTGATTGAAATATAACAACGTAATGTCTGATTGAAATAAACTATAACTGAGTAATGTCTGATTGATAACGTAATGATTGAAATATAACTAGTAATGCATGATTGAAATATAATAAAGGTAATGTTTGATTGTAAATATAACAACATAATGTCTGATTGAAATCAGTGAACAAATTCAATGTGGTTGAATTGATGAAAACTTAATGTTTGATTGAAATAAAAGTGTAATGATCTGTTTGGGAAATATATGGTCTTAATGCCAGTGAGGCCCGGCACGGCCAGGTGGTTGAAACACTCGACTCGTAATCCGAGGGTCGCGGGTTCGAATCCCCTCGCACCAACATGCTCGCCATTTCAGTCGTAGGGCGTTATAATGTGACGGTCAATCCCATTATTCGTTGATAAAAGAGTATCTCAAGAGTTGTCGGTGGGTGGTGATGACTACCTGTTTTACCCTAGTCTTACACTGCTGAATTAGGAACGGCTAGCACAGATAACCCTTATGTATGTCTGCGAAATTCAAAACAAAACCAAAACCAGTCAGGCCATTGTTTGTATAGAGTTGTTCAATGCTTATAGTATTCTGTGGATTGTGAAGAACGTAATCTCTTTGGTTCAAAATCGAAGCACAATCGGAATTCCATCGCATTTTACAGTGTACATTCACGTACTGATGTTTTACAGTACGATTATTATTATTATCTAACCAGCCAGGAAATAATCACTGACGTCAATTCTACAGAAGTACAGGAGGTCACAATGTCCAGATTTAATGTATCCGTGGCTGAATTGTGGTGTAACAAACCTGAAAGAAATCAAAGTGGTCAGAGTTGTATGCAAGACTCAGTTGAGAGGAGAAAACAAGAGCATTCGAGAAATGATTTTAACTATTTCTTTAAGAGATAAACAACGTCTCACAGCCTTGGTGTGAAAATAGGCGTAAACGTTACCGGATAATAGTGTGAACTATGTAATGTCTGATTGAAATATAACAACGTAATGTCTGATTGAAATATAACTAGATAATGTCTGATTGAAATATAACAACGTATGTCTGATTGAAATATAACTGTAATTGATTGAAATATAACAACGTAATGTCTGATTGAAATATAACAACGTAATGTCTGATTGAAATATAACAACGTAATGTCTGATTGAAATATAACAACGTAATGTCTGATTGAAATATAACTAGGTAATGTCTGATTGAAATATAACAACGTAATGTCTGATTGAAATATAACAACGTAATGTCTGATTGAAATATAACTACGTAATGTCTGATTGAAATATAACTAGGTAATGTCTGATTGAAATATAACAACGTAATGTCTGATTGAAATATAACAACGTAATGTCTGATTGAAATATAACTAGGTAATGTCTGATTGAAATATAATTAATGTCTGATTGAAATATAACTAGGTAATGTCTGATTGAAATATAACAACGTAATGTCTGATTGAAATATAACTAGGTAATGTCTGATTGAAATATAACTAGGTAATGTCTGATTGAAATATAACTAGGTAATGTCTGATTGAAATATAACTAGGTAATGTCTGATTGAAATATAACGTAATGTCTCATTGAAATATGATTGAAATATAACTAGATAACAATGTCATTTTGATTGAAGATATGAAAGAAATAGAATAATGTTTGATTGAAATATAATAACGTAATGTCTGATTGAAATATAACAACGTAATGTAGTTGATTGAAATATAACAACGTAATGTTTGATTGAAATATAACAGTGAGGCCCGGTAATGTCTGATTGAAATATAACAACGGGTAATGTCTGATTGAAATATAACAACGGTAATCCCATGATTGAAATATAACAAGAACGTAATGTCTGATTGAAATATAACAACGTAATGTCTGATTGAAATATAACAAAAGGTAATGTTTGATTGAAATATAACAACGTAATGTCTGATTGAAATATAACAACGTAATGTCTGATTGAAATATAACTAACCAGGTAATGTCTGATTGAAATATAACAACGTAATGTCTGATTGAAATATAACAAGTGGTAATGTCTGATTGAAATATTCGAGAAATGTAATGTCTGATAAACAACGTCTCAATATAATAATGTCTGATTGAAATATAACAACGTAATGTCTGATTGAAATATAACAACGTAATGTCTGATTGAAATATAACAACGTAATGTCTGATTGAAATATAACAACGTAATGTCTGATTGAAATATAACAACGTAATGTCTGATTGAAATATAACAACGTAATGTCTGATTGAAATATAACAACGTAATGTCTGATTGAAATATAACAAGGTAATGTCTGATTGAAATATAACAACGTAATGTCTGATTGAAATATAACTAGGTAATGTCTGATTGAAATATAACAACGTAATGTCTGATTGAAATATAACAACGTAATGTCTGATTGAAATATAACTAGGTAATGTCTGATTGAAATATAACAACGTAATGTCTGATTGAAATATAACAACGTAATGTCTGATTGAAATATAACTAGGTAATGTCTGATTGAAATATAACTAGGTAATGTCTGATTGAAATATAACAACGTAATGTCTGATTGAAATATAACATCGTAATGTCTGATTGAAATATAACAATGTAATGTCTGATTGAAATATAACAATGTAATGTCTGATTGAAATATAACAACGTAATGTCTTATTGAAATATAACAACGTAATGTTTGATTGAAATATAACTAGGTAATGTCTGATTGAAATATAACAACGTAATGTCTGATTGAAATATAACTAGGTAATGTTTGATTGAAATATAACAACGTAATGTCTGATTGAAATATAACAACGTAATGTCTGATTGAAATATAACTAGGTAATGTTTGATTGAAATATAACAACGTAATGACTCATTGAAATATAACAACGTAATGTCTCATTGAAATATAACTAGGTAATGTCTGATTGAAATATAACAACGTAATGTCTGATTGAAATATAACTAGGTAATGTTTGATTGAAATATAACAACGATTGAAATATAACAACGTAATGTCTGATTGAAATATAACTAGGTAATGTTTGATTGAAATATAACAACGTAATGTCTGATTGAAATATAACAACGTAATGTCTGATTGAAATATAACTAGGTAATGTCTGATTGAAATATAACAACGTAATGTCTGATTGAAATATAACAACGTAATGTCTGATTGAAATATAACTAGGTAATGTTTGATTGAAATATAACAACGTAATGTCTCATTGAAATATAACAACGTAATGTCTGATTGAAATATAACTAGGTAATGTCTGATTGAAATATAACAACGTAATCTCTGATTGAAATATAACAACGTAATGTCTGATTGAAATATAACTAGATAATGTCTGATTGAAATATAACTAGGTAATGTCTGATTGAAATATAACAACGTAATGTCTGATTGAAATATAAATAGGTAATGTCTGATTGAAATATAAGTAGATTATGTCTGATTTAAATGTAACTAGGTAATGTCTGATTGAAATATAACAATGTAATGTCTGATTGAAATATAACAATGTAATGTCTGATTGAAATATAACAACGTAATGTCTGATTGAAATATAACAACGTAATGTTTGATTGAAATATAACAAGGTAATGTTTGATTGAAATATAACAACGTAATGTCTGATTGTAATATAACTAGGTAATGTTTGATTGAAATATAACAACGTAATGTCTGATTAAAATATAACTAGGTAATGTCTGATTGAAATATAACTAGGTAATATCTGATTGAAATATAACTAGGTAATGTCTCATTGAAATATAACAACGTAGTCTTTGAATGAAACCATAATGAGCACTTCTTGATAACAATGTTCATTTTACAGTTTCGAGAAGAGCATGAAGGAAATAGAATAAATGGAAATTTTGCACATTGTAGATCTATATATAACATATGTGTTGGAAACATTGGAATTAATCAGTGACAAAAATTCAATGTGGTTGAATGGATGAAAACTTCCTTTGTAGAAACAAAAGTGTAATTGATAACGTTTGGGAAGTATATGGTCTTTAGGCCAGTGAGGCCCGGCACGGCCAGGTGGTTGAAACACTCGACTCGTAATCCGAGGGTCGCGGGTTCGAATCCCCCTCGCACCAACATGCTCGCCATTTCAGTCGTAGGGGCGTTATAAAGTGACGGTCAATCCCATTATTCGTTGATAAAAGAGTATCTCAAGAGTTGGCGGTGGGTGGTGATGACTACCTGTTTTTACCCTAGTCTTACACTGCTGAATTAGGAACGGCTAGCACAGATAACCCTTATGTAGCTTAGCGCGAAATTCAAAACAAAACCAAAAACCAGTCTGGCCATTGTTTGTATAGAGTTATTCAATGCTTATAGTATTCTGTGGATTGTGAAGAACGTCCTCTCTTTGGTTCAAAATCGAAGCACAATCGGAATTCCATCGCATTTTTACAGTGTACATTCACGTACTGATGTTTTACAGTACGATTATTATTATTATCTAACCAGCCAGGAAGTAATCATTGACGTCAATTCTACAGAAGTACAGGAGGTCACAATGTCCAGATTTAGTGTATCCGTGGCTGAATTGTGGTGTAACAAACCTGAAAGAAATCAAAGTGGTCAGAGTTGTATGCAAGACTCAGTTGAGAGGAGAAAACGGGAGCATTCGGAAAGAAATGATTTTAACTATTTCTTTAAGAGATAAACAACGTCTCACAGCCTTGGTGTGAAAATAGGCGTAAACGTTACCGGATAATAGTGTGAACTAGGTAATGTCTGATTGAAATATAACAACGTAATGTCTGATTGAAATATAACAACGTAATATCTGATTGAAATATAACAACGTAATGTCTGATTGAAATATAACAACGTAATATCTGATTGAAATATAACAACGTAATGTCTGATTGAAATATAACTAGGTAATGTTTGATTGAAATATAACAACGTAATGTCTCATTGAAATATAACAACGTAATGTCTGATTGAAATATAACTAGGTAATGTTTGATTGAAATATAACAACGTAATGTCTCATTGAAATATAACAACGTAATGTCTGATTGAAATATAACTAGGTAATGTCTGATTGAAATATAACAACGTAATGTCTGATTGAAATATAACAACGTAATGTCTGATTGAAATATAACTAGGTAATGTTTGATTGAAATATAACAACGTAATGTCTCATTGAAATATAACAACGTAATGTCTGATTGAAATATAACTAGGTAATGTCTGATTGAAATATAACAACGTAATCTCTGATTGAAATATAACAACGTAATGTCTGATTGAAATATAACTAGATAATGTCTGATTGAAATATAACTAGGTAATGTCTGATTGAAATATAACAACGTAATGTCTGATTGAAATATAAATAGGTAATGTCTGATTGAAATATAAGTAGATAATGTCTGATTTAAATGTAACTAGGTAATGTCTGATTGAAATATAACAATGTAATGTCTGATTGAAATATAACAATGTAATGTCTGATTGAAATATAACAACGTAATGTCTGATTGAAATATAACAACGTAATGTTTGATTGAAATATAACTAGGTAATGTTTGATTGAAATATAACAACGTAATATCTGATTGTAATATAACTAGGTAATGTTTGATTGAAATATAACAACGTAATGTCTGATTGAAATATAACTAGGTAATGTCTGATTGAAATATAACTAGGTAATATCTGATTGAAATATAACTAGGTAATGTCTCATTGAAATATAACAACGTAGTCTTTGAATGAAACCATAATGAGCACTTCTTGATAACAATGTTCATTTTACAGATTCGAGAAGAGCATGAAGGAAATAGAATAAATGGAAATTTTGCACATTGTAGATCTATATATAACATATGTGTTGGAAACATTGGAATTAATCAGTGACAAAAATTCAATGTGGTTGAATGGATGAAAACTTCCTTTTGTAGAAACAAAAGTGTAATTGATAACGTTTGGGAAGTATATGGTCTTTAGGCCAGTGAGGCCCGGCACGGCCAGGTGGTTGAAACACTCGACTCGTAATCCGAGGGTCGCGGGTTCGAATCCCCCTCGCACCAACATGCTCGCCATTTCAGTCGTAGGGGCGTTATAAAGTGACGGTCAATCCCATTATTCGTTGATAAAAGAGTATCTCAAGAGTTGGCGGTGGGTGGTGATGACTACCTGTTTTTACCCTAGTCTTACACTGCTGAATTAGGAACGGCTAGCACAGATAACCCTTATGTAGCTTAGCGCGAAATTCAAAACAAAACCAAAAACCAGTCTGGCCATTGTTTGTATAGAGTTATTCAATGCTTATAGTATTCTGTGGATTGTGAAGAACGTCCTCTCTTTGGTTCAAAATCGAAGCACAATCGGAATTCCATCGCATTTTACAGTGTACATTCACGTACTGATGTTTTACAGTACGATTATTATTATTATCTAACCAGCCAGGAAGTAATCATTGACGTCAATTCTACAGAAGTACAGGAGGTCACAATGTCCAGATTTAGTGTATCCGTGGCTGAATTGTGGTGTAACAAACCTGAAAGAAATCAAAGTGGTCAGAGTTGTATGCAAGACTCAGTTGAGAGGAGAAAACGGGAGCATTCGAGAAATGATTTTAACTATTTCTTTAAGAGATAAACAACGTCTCACAGCCTTGTGTGAAAATAGGCGTAAACGTTACCGGATAATAGTGTGAACTAGGTAATGTCTGATTGGTGTGAAATATAGGCGTAAACGTTACCGGATAATAGTGTGAACTAGGTAATGTCTGATTGAAATATAACAACGTAATGTCTGATTGAAATATAACAACGTAATATCTGATTGAAATATAACAACGTAATGTCTGATTGAAATATAACAACGTAATATCTGATTGAAATATAACAACGTAATGTCTGATTGAAATATAACTAGGTAATGTTTGATTGAAATATAACAACGTAATGTCTCATTGAAATATAACAACGTAATGTCTGATTGAAATATAACTAGGTAATGTTTGATTGAAATATAACAACGTAATGTCTCATTGAAATATAACAACGTAATGTCTGATTGAAATATAACTAGGTAATGTCTGATTGAAATATAACAACGTAATGTCTGATTGAAATATAACAACGTAATGTCTGATTGAAATATAACTAGGTAATGTTTGATTGAAATATAACAACGTAATGTCTCATTGAAATATAACAACGTAATGTCTGATTGAAATATAACTAGGTAATGTCTGATTGAAATATAACAACGTAATCTCTGATTGAAATATAACAACGTAATGTCTGATTGAAATATAACTAGATAATGTCTGATTGAAATATAACTAGGTAATGTCTGATTGAAATATAACAACGTAATGTCTGATTGAAATATAAATAGGTAATGTCTGATTGAAATATAAGTAGATAATGTCTGATTTAAATGTAACTAGGTAATGTCTGATTGAAATATAACAATGTAATGTCTGATTGAAATATAACAATGTAATGTCTGATTGAAATATAACAACGTAATGTCTGATTGAAATATAACAACGTAATGTTTGATTGAAATATAACTAGGTAATGTTTGATTGAAATATAACAACGTAATGTCTGATTGTAATATAACTAGGTAATGTTTGATTGAAATATAACAACGTAATGTCTGATTGAAATATAACTAGGTAATGTCTGATTGAAATATAACTAGGTAATATCTGATTGAAATATAACTAGGTAATGTCTCATTGAAATATAACAACGTAGTCTTTGAATGAAACCATAATGAGCACTTCTTGATAACAATGTTCATTTTACAGTTTCGAGAAGAGCATGAAGGAAATAGAATAAATGGAAATTTTGCACATTGTAGATCTATATATAACATATGTGTTGGAAACATTGGAATTAATCAGTGACAAAAATTCAATGTGGTTGAATGGATGAAAACTTCCTTTGTAGAAACAAAAGTGTAATTGATAACGTTTGGGAAGTATATGGTCTTTAGGCCAGTGAGGCCCGGCACGGCCAGGTGGTTGAAACACTCGACTCGTAATCCGAGGGTCGCGGGTTCGAATCCCCCTCGCACCAACATGCTCGCCATTTCAGTCGTAGGGGCGTTATAAAGTGACGGTCAATCCCATTATTCGTTGATAAAAGAGTATCTCAAGAGTTGGCGGTGGGTGGTGATGACTACCTGTTTTTACCCTAGTCTTACACTGCTGAATTAGGAACGGCTAGCACAGATAACCCTTATGTAGCTTAGCGCGAAATTCAAAACAAAACCAAAAACCAGTCTGGCCATTGTTTGTATAGAGTTATTCAATGCTTATAGTATTCTGTGGATTGTGAAGAACGTCCTCTCTTTGGTTCAAAATCGAAGCACAATCGGAATTCCATCGCATTTTACAGTGTACATTCACGTACTGATGTTTTACAGTACGATTATTATTATTATCTAACCAGCCAGGAAGTAATCATTGACGTCAATTCTACAGAAGTACAGGAGGTCACAATGTCCAGATTTAGTGTATCCGTGGCTGAATTGTGGTGTAACAAACCTGAAAGAAATCAAAGTGGTCAGAGTTGTATGCAAGACTCAGTTGAGAGGAGAAAACGGGAGCATTCGAGAAATGATTTTAACTATTTCTTTAAGAGATAAACAACGTCTCACAGCCTTGGTGTGAAAATAGGCGTAAACGTTACCGGATTATAGTAAAATAAAACTCAGCGAGAAGTGGTCTCAGTGAAAATGTTGCTGTTTGAAAATGTTTACTGAGAAACGGTTGAAAAGACCTCTATTCACCACAAACAATGGAATATTGTTTGTTTCCTGTTGGAATTTCGCACAAAGCTACTCGAGGGGTATCTGTACTAGCCGTCCCTAATTTTGCAGTGTAAGACTAGAGGGAAGGCAGCTAGTCATTACCATCCACCGCCAACTCTTGGGCTACTCTTTTACCAACGAATAGTGAGATTGACCGTCACATTATAACGCCCCCACGGCTGAAAGGGCGACAATGTTTGGCGCGACGGGGATGCGAACCCGCGACCTTCAGATCACTAGTCGCACGCCTTAACGCGCTTGACCATTTTGGGCCCAAGGAATTTTACAAATCTATATAGAATGTACGGAAATAAACATATAAAACTCGGCGATTCTTGTATTAGTGAGTGTTTACGGACGTATAATTATCCAATCAGAACAACGTCCGGTTTCCAGATTTTATGCATTGTACATTTAGGGTTTGTTTGTTTAAAATTAAACACAAAACCACATAATGGGCTATCTGTGCTTTGCCAACTACGGGTATCGAAAGCCTGTTTTAGCGGTATGAGTCCGCAGACTCATTAGGGTACCCTAAAAGTAGGCTATTGGTTAAATACATTAAGACACATCATTTTAACTGTTTTATTCTCGTGAGTTAGCACAGAATACCGAGACTGGCATAAAAGAAATATCTTATTTTTCATTACTCGCGAAGAAAGGAAAACTATGCAATTTGAGCTTCTGTCCACATCTTGTTAGTTTAAGGAACTGGTGTAATGAAAAATATATTGGCTTTCTCCTCATCAGAATTTGAGATTTGCTTCATTAGCTGAGAAACAAATGGTTTGTTATCAAATAGTTGAATTCTGAGGTTCGTTAGAGCTATCCATACCCTTGGGTTGGTTGCTCTGATTGATTGAGTCAGGTTGAGTTTTAGTCACAACTAAGAAGTTTGGACTGGATTATCTCAATTGTTTTTCGTATTTGGAGAACAAACAGTCTCCAGTTTCAATTCTTTGTTGAGAGCGGTAGTTCGGTCTGTTTGGTTTTATTTATTTCTGTTTTAACCACGTTGGATTAGTTCTGTACAGATGATATTTATATCAGACAGACTACCGGTGTCAAACTATTTGAAAAATGACCATGAAATGATATAACCACGAACAATGGAAGTGTAAAAACAATATACATCAAAAAATAATTAATAAATTCTGAGACTTTAACCAAACTGTGATAGTTCTAGTTAAGTCAATAAATCGTTATGGTAAGTTTTTCTTTATTGTGTAAACTATCTGTCCTGGAGTTGAGAATTTGCGCTTATTAATTATAGCTGTTATAATATTATATCTTTAACTGACTTTAAATGAACTGGAAAACCCACTTGCATGAACATTTTGACAGCGCAAATAGAATTTATTTTATATATCCGTGCAATAGAGCTTTGACTTAGATCTGTCACATATTTATTGTTGTCTTTAGTATTCTATATCTCTAAAAGGTGCGAGTTCTATTATTTCAAGGGGTTTATAATAATTTATCAAACCCAAAAAATCCTTATTTGCAATATAACATATTATTGTCAGTCCAATGAATTTCATATTGACCACCTGTGAACAGTCTGTTTCCTTTTCTGACTATTTACCAAGTTTTAACTTTAGAACAAACCACGCGTGGAAATATTCGCTATTATAGTCGTTAACACGTTCAATACAACGTATAAGTACAGAAAACAGAAAATATTTTATACGGATGAAATATTAGATTAGTTTTGTGGTTTCGCACGCGACGTTTACTTTAACACACAAATATCTTTATTAAAACACTTTCCCTCAACCAGTCTCACGTCGAATGTCTGCAGACTTACAACGCTGAAATGCGGGTTTCGATAAGGGGCATTGCACAAACAGCCCATTGTTTAGCTTCGTGTCAAACTTGACACAAGCAAGTTTAATTCCACCAACAATTATTTTGTCACTAAATAGAATCAGACACATTTTTTTTTTCTCATGGCGAGGTAGTTAAGGCGCTCGACTAGTAATCTGAGGGTCACGGGTTCGATTCCCCGTCACACAAAACATGTTCGCCCTTTCAGTCGGGGAGAGAACGTTATATGTAACGATGTATCCAACCATTTGTTGGTAAAAGAGTAGCCCAAGAGTTGGCGGTGGGTGGTGATGATTATCTACCTTCTCTCTAGTCTTACAGTGCAAAATTAGGGACGGCTAACGCAGATAGTTCTCGTGTAGTTTTGAGCGAAATTCAAAAACAAACAAACATATTCTATCGCTATGTCATATTTTAGCACTATGTTCAGTATTTGAATAAATATTTCCACTAACTTAACCAGCTTCTATCAAACACTTTCCATCCATACGTAACGCATTATTATCTCAGGTAAATAAAGCAGGTATTTTCAGTAACAATATTTCATACAAGTAATGAACAATAAGTTATTTTATTCATAGCATGGGTAATTATTAAGCATTTTATGCAGCAAAGAAAGATTCGCAAAGCGAACTCACGTTTAACGTTTAACCTAAAATGTTACGTTCTAGAACACTATATAATGGAATGGTAAATCTTTGTAACAACGTCTTTCTATACCAAACCTAAGGTCCCCAGTGGCTCAGCGGTTTGTTTGCGGACGTACAACGCTAAAACCGGGTTTCGATATCCGTGGTGGGCAAGCATAGATAGCCCATTGTGTAGCTTTGTGATTAATTCAAAACAACAACTACAACCAAATATAAGTGTCATGATAATTTATTCATCAGAATAATTCATCCCTTATTTTGTGGTGCATAAAGGAAACAAAACTACTTTACCTTTAGTAATTTTCGTAGTTTCGATATAACTATCATCCATGGTCATAAATCATTTTCTGTTGTTGGTACTAAATTTCAACACTAGGGATGAACTGATCCAATCAAAACGTTCCACTAATATCTAAAATTAAAATTATTCGATGATCTGCGCAAATTTATCGGCATTGACAAGTAACTTGTCATAATAAATAAATACACGTGGTAGTCTCGTGAACAAACGTGTTAGAAGACTTCCATTTATAACTATTATTTGAACTTATTTATAGAAGTAAAAAATCTGCAATAATTATATAGCAGATATAAGCAATATATTCTTTATTGCAACGTTTGTGCACAATTTTTAGGTTCAGAAACATTCTACGTAAGTAAATGTTAAGGTAAATAAAGGAGAGTATATGATATACATTTCTGAAATTGTATTATCAAGCTAAAAAATAAACACAGACTTTTAACAGGCAAACATCGACTTATGTTTATTATGAATGAGCGAGCTCACATTGTAAATGTTTTTTTTTCTTCCACGGCCAGGTGTGTTAAGGCGTTCGAATCGTAATCCGAGAGTCGAGGGTTAGAATCCCCGTCACACCAAACATGCTCGCCCTTTCAGCCTTGGGGCGTTATATTGTGACGGTCAATCCCACTATTCGTTGGTAAAAGAGTAGCCCAAGAGTTGGCGGTGGATGGTGATGACTAGCTGCCTTTCATCTTGTCTTACACTGCTAAAGTAGGAATGGCTAGCGCAGATAGCCCTCTAGTAGCTTTTCGAGTAATTAAAAACAAAAAACAGATTCCTTGTTTAAGACGTCGCCTGCAAACACTTCATTATAACAAACGATTTTGTTCTTAGTACCAGAAGGAACTTAAATATTACCAGAAAAGTGTAACTGAAGACAATTTCTAAAACCATTTGTAGTTTATCAACATTTATTTCTTACTGCTGTCCAACAATAAAAATATCCTATCACTTTTGCCATATTTAGGTACGCTTTCATATCGCCTTCAGTGGTACAGTGGTATGTCCATAGACTTATAACGGTAGAAACCGGGTTTCGATACCCGTGGTGGTCACTCAACAGTTTAGTGATTCTGAGGCTTTATGTTTATTTGCTACTATACAAGCTTTCTTATTAAAACGTATAATTTGGATAGGTAGTAACAATATTAAATTTCTAAGTTTAATACAGGTTGTAACAATATTACATTTCTAAGTTTAATACTTGTCAAAATGATTGTATCTTTATTTTCAATTAAATATATTGTATTTCGTGGTCTCAAAGATTGGAGGATATATGAAAATATTAGCTACATATTCTAGTATTTGCGTTTTCCTGTATTGTTTAGGGGATATTTTACACGGTTTACTATTTTCTGTCTGTCAAATTACACTTATGTATATAACAGATTTTATGTGGTGGATGATACTGCTTTGACGGTACTGATATTTGAGAAACAGAGTGAAGCGGGTTTAATGATATTAGTGAAAAGTGTGACGGATATTCGATATACTTTTTACCTTTTAAATGATTTCTGTGCTAACTATGATATATAGTAACCATCTTCAATGAAGATAATAAAGTTCAGACAGCTATATTTTTTGTTCTACGTCTTTTTTCATAGTTAGAAGAAATTTTGATGGAACTTATATCAGCGAGGATTTTGGTGGAATTGGTTTTCGTGTGAAGTTTAATGGTATTGGTTTTAGTGTGAAGTTTAATGGTATTGGTTTCAGTGTGAAGTTTAATGGTATTGGTTTTAGTGTGAAGTTTAATGGTGTTGGTTTTAGTATGAAGTTTAATGGTATTGGTTTCAGTGTGATGTTTAATGGTTATTGGTTTTAGCGTGAAGTTTAATGGTATTGGTTTTAGCGTGAAGTTTAATGGTGTTGGTTTTAGTGTGAAGTTTAATGGTATTGGTTTTAGTGTGAAGATTAATGGTATTGGTTTTAGTGTGAAGTATAATGGTATTGGTTTTAGTGTGAAGTATAATGGTTATTGGTTTTAGCGTGAAGTTTAATGGTATTGGTTTTAGCGTGAAGTTTAATGGTATTGGTTTTAGAGTGAAGTTTAATGGTATTGGTTTTAGCGTGAAGTTTAATGGTATTGGTTTCAGTGTGAAGTTTAATGGTGTTGGTTTTAGTGTGAAGTTTAATGGTATTGGTTTTAGCGTGAAGTTTAATGGTGTTGGTTTTAGTGTGAAGTTTAATGGCATTGGTTTCAGTGTGAAGTTTAATGGTATTTTTTCTAGTGTGAAGTTTAATGGTATTGATTTCAGTGTGATGTTTAATGGTATTGGTTTTAGTGTGAAGCTTAATGGTATTCGTTTTAGCGTGAAGTTTAATGGTATTGGTTTTAGTGTGAATTTTAATGGTGTTGGTTTTAGGGTGAAGTTTAATGGTATTGGTTTTAGTGTGAAGTTTAATGGTGTTGGTTTTAGTGTGAAGTTTAATGGTATTGGTTTTAGAGTGAAGTTTAATGGTATTGGTTTTAGCGTGAAGTTTAATGGTACTGGTTTCAGTGTGAAGTTTAATGGTAATTGGTTTTAGAGTGAAGTTTAATGGTATTGGTTTTAGAGTGAAGTTTAATGGTATTGGTTTTAGCGTGAAGTTTAATGGTATTGGTTTTAGTGTGAAGTTTAATGGTGTTGGTTTTAGTGTGAAGTTTAATGGTATTGGTTTTAGCGTGAAGTTTAATGGTATTGGATTAATGGTATTGGTTTTAGTGTGAAGTTTAATGGTATTGGTTTTAGTGTGAAGTTTAATGGTATTGGTTTTAGTGTGAAGTTTAATGGTATTGGTTTTAGTGTGAAGTTTAATGGTATTGGTTTTAGTGTGAAGTTTAATGGTATTGGTTTTAGTGTGAAGTTTAATGGTATTGGTTTTAGCGTGAAGTTTAATGGTATTGGTTTTAGTGTGAAGTTTAATGGTATTGGTTTTAGTGTGAAGTTTAATGGTATTGGTTTTAGCGTGAAGTTTAATGGTATTGGTTTTAGTGTGAAGTTTAATGGTATTGGTTTTAGTGTGAAGTTTAATGGTATTGGTTTTAGTGTGAAGTTTAATGGTATTGGTTTTAGTGTGAAGTTTAATGGTATTGGTTTTAGTGTGAAGTTTAATGGTATTGGTTTTAGTGTGAAGTTTAATGGTATTGGTTTTAGTGTGAAGTTTAATGGTATTGGTTTTAGCGTGAAGTTTAATGGTATTGGTTTTAGTGTGAAGTTTAATGGTATTGGTTTTAGTGTGAAGTTTAATGGTATTGGTATTGTAAGTTTAATGGTGTTGGTTTAGTGTGAAGTTTAATGGTATTGGTTTTAGTGTGAAGTTTAATGGTATTGGTTTTAGTGTGAAGTTTAATGGTATTGGTTTTAGTGTGAAGTTTAATGGTATTGGTTTTAGTGTGAAGTTTAATGGTATTGGTTTTAGTGTGAAGTTTAATGGTATTGGTTTTAGTGTGAAGTTTAATGGTATTGGTTTTAGTGTGAAGTTTAATGGTATTGGTTTTAGTGTGAAGTTTAATGGTATTGGTTTTAGTGTGAAGTTTAATGGTATTGGTTTTAGTGTGAAGTTTAATGGTATTGGTTTTAGTGTGAAGTTTAATGGTATTGGTTTTAGTGTGAAGTTTAATGGTATTGGTTTTAGTGTGAAGTTTAATGGTATTGGTTTTAGTGTGAAGTTTAATGGTATTGGTTTTAGAGTGAAGTTTAATGGTATTGGTTTTAGTGTGAAGTTTAATGGTATTGGTTTTAGTGTGAAGTTTAATGGTATTGGTTTTAGCAGTGTGAAGTTTAATGGTATTGGTTTTAGCGTGAAGTTTAAGTGTATTGGTTTAGTGTGAAGTTTAATGGTTTTGGTTTTAGAAGTTTAATGGTATTGGTTTTAGTGTGAAGTTTAATGGTATTGGTTTTAGCGTGAAGTTTAATGGTATTGGTTTTAGCGTGAAGTTTAATGGTATTGGTTTTAGCGTGAAGTTTAATGGTGTTGGTTTTAGTGTGAAGTTTAATGGTATTGGTTTTAGTGTGAAGTTTAATGGTATTGGTTTTAGTGTGAAGTTTAATGGTATTGGTTTTAGTGTGAAGTTTAATGGTGTTGGTTTTAGCGTGAAGTTTAATGGTATTGGTTTTGGTTGTGAAGTTTAATGGTATTGGTTTTAGCGTGAAGTTTAATGGTATTGGTTTTAGTGTGAAGTTTAATGGTATTGGTTTTAGTGTGAAGTTTAATGGTATTGGTTTTAGCGTGAAGTTTAATGGTATTGGTTTTAGTGTGAAGTTTAATGGTATTGGTTTTAGCGTGAAGTTTAATGGTATTGGTTTTAGTGTGATGTTTAATGGTATTGGTTTTAGTGTGAAGATTAATGGTATTGGTTTTAGCGTGAGGTTTAATGGTATTGGGTTTAGTGTGAAGTATAATGGTGTTGGTTTTAGTCTGAAGTTTAATGGTATTGGTTTTAGTGTGAAGTTTAATGGTATTGGTTTTAGCGTGAGTTTAATGGTATTGGTTTTAGTGTGAAGTTTAATGGTATTGGTTTTAGTGTGAAGTTTAATGGTATTGGTTTTAGTGTGAAGTTTAATGGTATTGGTTTTAGTGTGAAGTTTAATGGTATTTGGTTTTAGTGTGAAGTTTAATGGTATTGGTTTTAGTGTGAAGTTTAATGGTATTGGTTTTAGTGTGAAGTTTAATGGTATTGGTTTTAGTGTGAAGTTTAATGGTATTGGTTTTAGCGTGAAGTTTAATGGTATTGGTTTTAGTGTGAAGTTTAATGGTGTTGGTTTTAGTGTGAAGTTTAATGGTATTGGTTTTAGTGTGAAGTTTAATGGTATTGGTTTTAGTGTGAAGTTTAATGGTATTGGTTTTAGTGTGAAGTTTAATGGTATTGTTTAGTGTGAAAGTTTAATGGTGTTGGTTTTAGTGTGAAGTTTAATGGTATTGGTTTTAGTGTGAAGAAGTTTAATGGTATTGGTTTTAGTGTGAAGTTTAATGGTATTGGTTTTAGTGTGAAGTTTAATGGTATTGGTTTTAGTGTGAAGTTTAATGGTATTGGTTTTAGTGTGAAGTTTGATGATATTGGGTTTAATGGTATTGGTTTTAGCGTGAAGTTTAATGGTGTTGGTTTTAGTGTGAAGTTTAATGGTATTGGTTTTAGTGTGAAGTTTAATGGTATTGGTTTTAGTGTGAAGTTTAATGGTATTGGTTTTAGTGTGAAGTTTAATGGTATTGGTTTTAGTGTGAAGTTTAATGGTATTGGTTTTAGTGTGAAGTTTAATGGTATTGGTTTTAGTGTGAAGTTTAATGGTATTGGTTTTAGTGTGAAGTTTAATGGTATTGGTTTTAGTGTGAAGTTTAATGGTATTGGTTTTAGTGTGAAGTTTAATGGTATTGGTTTTAGTGTGAAGTTTAATGGTATTGGTTTTAGTGTGAAGTTTAATGGTATTGGTTTTAGTGTGAAGTTTAATGGTATTGGCTTTTTTAGTGTGAAGTTTAATGGTATTGGTTTTAGTGTGAAGTTTAATGGTATTGGTTTTAGTGTGAAGTTTAATGGTATTGGTTTTAGCGTGAAGTTTAATGGTATTGGTTTTAGCGTGAAGTTTAATGGTATTGGTTTTAGTGTGAAGTTTAATGGTATTGGTTTTAGTGTGAAGTTTAATGGTATTGGTTTTAGTGTGAAGTTTAATGGTATTGGTTTTTTAGTGTGAAGTTTAATGGTATTGGTTTTAGTGTGAAGTTTAATGGTATTGGTTTTAGTGTGAAGTTTAATGGTATTGGTTTTAGTGTGAAGTTTAATGGTATTGGTTTTAGTGTGAAGTTTAATGGTATTGGTTTTAGTGTGAAGTTTAATGGTATTGGTTTTATTGGTTTTAGTGTGAAGTTTAATGGTAGTTTATTTGGTTTTAGTGTGAAGTTTAATGGTATTGGTTTTAGTGTGAAGTTTAATGGTATTGGTTTTAGTGTGAAGTTTAATGGTATTGGTTTTAGTGTGAAGTTTAATGGTATTGGTTTTAGTGTGAAGTTTAATGGTATTGGTTTTAGTGTGAAGTTTAATGGTATTGGTTTTAGTGTGAAGTTTAATGGTATTGGTTTTAGTGTGAAGTTTAATGGTATTGGTTTTAGTGTGAAGTTTAATGGTATTGGTTTTAGTGTGAAGTTTAATGGTATTGGTTTTAGCGTGAAGTTTAATGGTATTGGTTTTAGTGTGAAGTTTAATGGTATTGGTTTTAGTGTGAAGTTTAATGGTATTGGTTTTAGTGTGAAGTTTAATGGTATTGGTTTTAGTGTGAAGTTTAATGGTATTGGTTTTAGTGTGAAGTTTAATGGTATTGGTTTTAGTGTGAAGTTTAATGGTATTGGTTTTAGTGTGAAGTTTAATGGTATTGGTTTTAGTGTGAAGTTTAATGGTATTGGTTTTAGTGTGAAGTTTAATGGTATTGGTTTTAGTGTGAAGTTTAATGGTATTGGTTTTAGTGTGAAGTTTAATGGTATTGGTTTTAGTGTGAAGTTTAATGGTATTGGTTTTAGCGTGAAGTTTAATGGTATTGGTTTTAGTGTGTAAAGGTAATGGTGGTTTTAGTGTGAAGTTTAATGGTATTGGTTTTAGTGTGAAGTTTAATGGTATTGGTTTTAGCGTGAAGTTTAATGGTATTGGTTTTAGTGTGAAGTTTAATGGTATTGGTTTTAGTGTGAAGTTTAATGGTATTGGTTTTAGTGTGAAGTTTAATGGTATTGGTTTGGTTTGTGAAGTTTAATGGTATTGGTTTTAGTGTGAAGTTTAATGGTATTGGTTTTAGTGTGAAGTTTAATGGTATTGGTTTTAGTGTGAAGTTTAATGGTTATTGGTTTTAGTGTGAAGTTTAATGGTATTGGTTTTAGCGTGAAGTTTAATGGTATTGGTTTTAGAGTGAAGTTTAATGGTATTGGTTTTAGCGTGAAGTTTAATGGTATTGGTTTTAGTGTGAAGTTTAATGGTATTGGTTTTAGCGTGAAGTTTAATGGGTATTGGTTTTAGTGTGAAGTTTAATGGTATTGGTTTTAGTGTGAAGTTTAATGGTATTGGTTTTAGTGTGAAGTTTAATGGTATTGGTTTTAGTGTGAAGTTTAATGGTATTGGTTTTAGCGTGAAGTTTAATGGTATTGGTTTTAGTGTGAAGTTTAATGGTGTTGGTTTTAGTGTGAAGTTTAATGGTATTGGTTTTAGTGTGAAGATTAATGGTATTGGTTTTAGCGTGAGGTTTAATATAATTATTGGTTTTAGTGTGAAGTTTAATGGTATTGGTTTTAGTGTGAAGTTTAATGGTATTGGTTTTAGTGTGAAGTTTAATGGTATTGGTTTTAGTGTGAAGTTTAATGGTATTGGTTTTAGCGTGAAGTTTAATGGTGTTGGTTTTAGTGTGAAGTTTAATGGTATTGGTTTTAGTGTGAAGTTTAATGGTATTGGTTTTAGTGTGAAGTTTAATGGTATTGGTTTTAGTGTGATGTTTAATGGTATTGGTTTTAGTGTGAAGTTTAATGGTATTGGTTTTAGTGTGAAGTTTAATGGTATTGGTTTTA
>NW_027467777.1:5180511-5230651 GCF_004210375.1 Tachypleus tridentatus | reverse complement strand
CTATTATAACTATTATTGGTGATAACACACTCTATTATAACTATTATTGGTGATAACACACTCTAGTATAACTATTATTGGTGATACACACTCTATTATAACTATTATTGGTGATAACACACTCTATTATAACTATTATTGGTGATAACACACTCTATTATAACTATTATTGGTGATAACACACTCTATTATAACTATTATTGGTGATAACACACTCTATTATAACTATTATTGGTGATAACACACTATTATAACTATTATTGGTGATAACACACTCTATTATAACTATTATTGGTGATAACACACTCTATTATAACTATTATTGGTGATAACACACTCTATTATAACTATTATTGGTGATAACACACTCTATTATAACTATTATTGGTGATAACACACTCTATTATAACTATTATTGGTGATAACACACTCTATTATAACTATTATTGGTGATAACACACTCTATTATAACTATTATTGGTGATAACACACTCTATTATAACTATTATTGGTGATAACACACTCTATTATAACTATTATTGGTGATAACACACTCTATTATAACTATTATTGGTGATGATACACTCTATTATAACTATTATTGGTGATAACACACTCTATTATAACTATTATTGGTGATAACACACTCTATTATAACTATTATTGGTGATAACACACTCTATTATAACTATTATTGGTGATAACACACTCTATTATAACTATTATTGGTGATAACACACTCTATTATAACTATTATTGGTGATAACACACTCTATTATAACTATTATTGGTGATAACACACTCTATTATAACTATTATTGGTGATAACACACTCTATTATAACTATTATTGGTGATACTTACACTCTATTATAACTATTATTGGTGATAACACACTCTATTATAACTATTATTGGTGATAACACACTCTATTATAACTATTATTGGTGATAACACACTCTATTATAACTATTATTGGTGATAACACACTCTATTATAACTATTATTGGTGATAACACACTCTATTATAACTATTATTGGTGATAACACACTCTATTATAACTATTATTGGTGATAACACACTCTATTATAACTATTATTGGTGATAACACACTCTATTATAACTATTATTGGTGATAACACACTATTATAACTATTATTGGTGATAACACACTCTATTATAACTATTATTGGTGATAACACACTCTATTATAACTATTATTGGTGATAACACACTCTAGTATAACTATTATTGGTGATAACACTCTATTATAACTATTATTGGTGATGTACACTCTATTATAACTATTATTGGTGATAACACACTCTATTATAACTATTATTGGTGATAACACACTCTTATAATAACTATTGGTTGTAACACTCTATTATAACTATTATTGGTGATACACACTCTATTATAACTATTATTGGTGATAACACACTCTATTATAACTATTATTGGTGATAACACACTCTATTATAACTATTATTGGTGATAACACACTCTGTTATAACTATTATTGGTAACACACTCTATTATAACTATTATTGGTGATAACACACTCTATTATAACTATTATTGGTGATAACACACTCTATTATAACTATTATTGGTGATAACACACTCTATTATAACTATTATTGGTGATAACACACTCTATTATAACTATTAATGGTGATAACACACTCTATTATAACTATTATTGGTGATAACACACTGTATTATAACTATTATTGGTGATAACACACTCTATTATAACTATTATTGGTGATAACACACTCTATTATAACTATTATTGGTGATAACACACTCTATTATAACTATTATTGGTGATAACACACTCTATTATAACTATTATTGGTGATAACACACTCTATTATAACTATTATTGGTGATAACACACTCTATTATAACTATTATTGGTGATAACACACTCTATTATAACTATTATTGGTGATAACACACTCTATTATAACTATTATTGGTGATAACACACTCTAGTATAACTATTATTGGTGATACACACTCTATTATAACTATTACTGGTGATAACACACTCTATTATAACTATTATTGGTGATAACACACTCTATTATAACTATTATTGGTGATAACACACTCTATTATAACTATTATTGGTGATAACACACTCTATTATAACTATTATTGGTGATAACACACTCTATTATAACTATTATTGGTGATAACACACTCTATTATAACTATTATTGGTGATAACACACTCTATTATAACTATTATTGGTGATTAACACACTCTATTATAACTATTATTGGTGATAACACACTCTATTATAACTATTATTGGTGATAACACACTCTATTATAACTATTATTGGTGATAACACACTCTATTATAACTATTATTGTTGATTACACTCTGTTATAACTTATTGGTGATAACACACTCTATTATAACTATTATTGGTGATAACACACTCTATTATAACTATTATTGGTGATAACACACTCTATTATAACTATTATTGGTGATAACACACTCTATTATAACTATTATTGGTGATAACACACTCTATTATAACTATTATTGGTGATTACACACTCTATTATAACTATTATTGGTGATAACACACTCTATTATAACTATTATTGGTGATAACACACTCTGTTATAACTATTATTGGTGATAACACACTCTATTATAACTATTATTGGTGATAACACACTCTATTATAACTATTATTGGTGATAACACACTCTATTATAACTATTATTGGTGATAACACACTCTATTATAACTATTATTGGTGATACACACTCTATTATAACTATTACTGGTGATAACACACTCTATTATAACTATTATTGGTGATAACACACTCTATTATAACTATTATTGGTGTTAACACACTATATTATAACTATTATTGGTGATAACACACTCTATTATAACTATTATTGGTGATAACACACTCTATTATAACTATTATTGGTGATAACACACTCTATTATAACTATTATTGGTGATAACACACTCTATTATAACTATTATTGGTGATAACACACTCTATTATAACTATTATTGGTGATAACACACTCTATTATAACTATTATTGGTGATAACACACTCTATTATAACTATTATTGGTGATAACACACTCTATTATAACTATTATTGGTGATAACACACTCTAGTATAACTATTATTGGTGATACACACTCTATTATAACTATTACTGGTGATAACACACTCTATTATAACTATTATTGGTGATAACACACTCTATTATAACTATTATTGGTGATAACACACTCTATTATAACTATTATTGGTGATAACACACTCTATTATAACTATTATTGGTGATAACACACTCTATTATAACTATTATTGGTGATACACACTCTATTATAACTATTATTGGTGATAACACACTCTATTATAACTATTATTGGTGATAACACACTCTATTATAACTATTATTGGTGATAACACACTCTATTATAACTATTATTGGTGATAACACACTCTATTATAACTATTATTGGTGATAACACACTCTATTATAACTATTATTGGTGATAACACACTATTATAACTATTATTGGTGATAAATAACTATTATTGGTGATAACACACTCTATTATAACTATTATTGGTGATAACACACTCTATTATAACTATTATTGGTGATAACACACTCTATTATAACTATTATTGGTGATAACACACTCTATTATAACTATTATTGGTGATAACACACTCTATTATAACTATTATTGGTGATAACACACTCTATTATAACTATTATTGGTGATAACACACTCTATTATAACTATTATTGGTGATAACACACTCTATTATAACTATTATTGGTGATAACACACTCTATTATAACTATTATTGGTGATAACACACTCTATTATAACTATTATTGGTGATAACACACTCTATTATAACTATTATTGGTGATAACACACTCTATTATAACTATTATTGGTGATAACACACTCTATTATAACTATTATTGGTGATAACACACTCTATTATAACTATTATTGGTGATAACACACTCTATTATAACTATTATTGGTGATAACACACTCTATTATAACTATTATTGGTGATAACACACTCTATTATAACTATTATTGGTGATAACACACTCTATTATAACTATTATTGGTGATAACACACTCTATTATAACTATTATTGGTGATAACACACTCTATTATAACTATTATTGGTGATAACACACTCTATTATAACTATTATTGGTGATAACACACTCTATTATAACTATTATTGGTGATAACACACTCTATTATAACTATTATTGGTGATAACACACTCTATTATAACTATTATTGGTGATAACACACTCTATTATAACTATTATTGGTGATAACACACTCTATTATAACTATTATTGGTGATAACACACTCTATTATAACTATTATTGGTGATAACACACTCTATTATAACTATTATTGGTGATAACACACTCTATTATAACTATTATTGGTGATAACACACTCTATTATAACTATTATTGGTGATAACACACTCTATTATAACTATTATTGGTGATAACACACTCTATTATAACTATTATTGGTGATAACACACTCTATTATAACTATTATTGGTGATAACACACTCTATTATAACTATTATTGGTGATAACACACTCTATTATAACTATTATTGGTGATAACACACTCTATTATAACTATTATTGGTGATAACACACTCTATTATAACTATTATTGGTGATAACACACTCTATTATAACTATTATTGGTGATAACACACTCTATTATAACTATTATTGGTGATAACACACTCTATTATAACTATTATTGGTGATAACACACTCTATTATAACTATTATTGGTGATAACACACTCTATTATAACTATTATTGGTGATAACACACTCTATTATAACTATTATTGGTGATAACACACTCTATTATAACTATTATTGGTGATAACACACTCTATTATAACTATTATTGGTGATAACACACTCTATTATAACTATTATTGGTGATAACACACTCTATTATAACTATTATTGGTGATAACACACTCTATTATAACTATTATTGGTGATAACACACTCTATTATAACTATTATTGGTGATAACACACTCTATTATAACTATTATTGGTGATAACACACTCTATTATAACTATTATTGGTGATAACACACTCTATTATAACTATTATTGGTGATAACACACTCTATTATAACTATTATTGGTGATAACACACTCTATTATAACTATTATTGGTGATAACACACTCTATTATAACTATTATTGGTGATAACACACTCTATTATAACTATTATTGGTGATAACACACTCTATTATAACTATTATTGGTGATAACACACTCTATTATAACTATTATTGGTGATAACACACTCTATTATAACTATTATTGGTGATAACACACTCTATTATAACTATTATTGGTGATAACACACTCTATTATAACTATTATTGGTGATAACACACTCTATTATAACTATTATTGGTGATAACACACTCTATTATAACTATTATTGGTGATAACACACTCTATTATAACTATTATTGGTGATAACACACTCTATTATAACTATTATTGGTGATAACACACTCTATTATAACTATTATTGGTGATAACACACTCTATTATAACTATTATTGGTGATAACACACTCTATTATAACTATTATTGGTGATAACACACTCTATTATAACTATTATTGGTGATAACACACTCTATTATAACTATTATTGGTGATAACACACTCTATTATAACTATTATTGGTGATAACACACTCTATTATAACTATTATTGGTGATAACACACTCTATTATAACTATTATTGGTGATAACACACTCTATTATAACTATTATTGGTGATAACACACTCTATTATAACTATTATTGGTGATAACACACTCTATTATAACTATTATTGGTGATAACACACTCTATTATAACTATTATTGGTGATAACACACTCTATTATAACTATTATTGGTGATAACACACTCTATTATAACTATTATTGGTGATAACACACTCTATTATAACTATTATTGGTGATAACACACTCTATTATAACTATTATTGGTGATAACACACTCTATTATAACTATTATTGGTGATAACACACTCTATTATAACTATTATTGGTGATAACACACTCTATTATAACTATTATTGGTGATAACACACTCTATTATAACTATTATTGGTGATAACACACTCTATTATAACTATTATTGGTGATAACACACTCTATTATAACTATTATTGGTGATAACACACTCTATTATAACTATTATTGGTGATAACACACTCTATTATAACTATTATTGGTGATAACACACTCTATTATAACTATTATTGGTGATAACACACTCTATTATAACTATTATTGGTGATAACACACTCTATTATAACTATTATTGGTGATAACACACTCTATTATAACTATTATTGGTGATAACACACTCTATTATAACTATTATTGGTGATAACACACTCTATTATAACTATTATTGGTGATAACACACTCTATTATAACTATTATTGGTGATAACACACTCTATTATAACTATTATTGGTGATAACACACTCTATTATAACTATTATTGGTGATAACACACTCTATTATAACTATTATTGGTGATAACACACTCTATTATAACTATTATTGGTGATAACACACTCTATTATAACTATTATTGGTGATAACACACTCTATTATAACTATTATTGGTGATAACACACTCTATTATAACTATTATTGGTGATAACACACTCTATTATAACTATTATTGGTGATAACACACTCTATTATAACTATTATTGGTGATAACACACTCTATTATAACTATTATTGGTGATAACACACTCTATTATAACTATTATTGGTGATAACACACTCTATTATAACTATTATTGGTGATAACACACTCTATTATAACTATTATTGGTGATAACACACTCTATTATAACTATTATTGGTGATAACACACTCTATTATAACTATTATTGGTGATAACACACTCTATTATAACTATTATTGGTGATAACACACTCTATTATAACTATTATTGGTGATAACACACTCTATTATAACTATTATTGGTGATAACACACTCTATTATAACTATTATTGGTGATAACACACTCTATTATAACTATTATTGGTGATAACACACTCTATTATAACTATTATTGGTGATAACACACTCTATTATAACTATTATTGGTGATAACACACTCTATTATAACTATTATTGGTGATAACACACTCTATTATAACTATTATTTGGTGATAACACACTCTATTATAACTATTATTGGTGATAACACACTCTATTATAACTATTATTGGTGATAACACACTCTATTATAACTATTATTGGTGATAACACACTCTATTATAACTATTATTGGTGATAACACACTCTATTATAACTATTATTGGTGATAACACACTCTATTATAACTATTATTGGTGATAACACACTCTATTATAACTATTATTGGTGATAACACACTCTATTATAACTATTATTGGTGATAACACACTCTATTATAACTATTATTGGTGATAACACACTCTATTATAACTATTATTGGTGATAACACACTCTATTATAACTATTATTGGTGATAACACACTCTATTATAACTATTATTGGTGATAACACACTCTATTATAACTATTATTGGTGATAACACACTCTATTATAACTATTATTGGTGATAACACACTCTATTATAACTATTATTGGTGATAACACACTCTATTATAACTATTATTGGTGATAACACACTCTATTATAACTATTATTGGTGATAACACACTCTATTATAACTATTATTGGTGATAACACACTCTATTATAACTATTATTGGTGATAACACACTCTATTATAACTATTATTGGTGATAACACACTCTATTATAACTATTATTGGTGATAACACACTCTATTATAACTATTATTGGTGATAACACACTCTATTATAACTATTATTGGTGATAACACACTCTATTATAACTATTATTGGTGATAACACACTCTATTATAACTATTATTGGTGATAACACACTCTATTATAACTATTATTGGTGATAACACACTCTATTATAACTATTATTGGTGATAACACACTCTATTATAACTATTATTGGTGATAACACACTCTATTATAACTATTATTGGTGATAACACACTCTATTATAACTATTATTGGTGATAACACACTCTATTATAACTATTATTGGTGATAACACACTCTATTATAACTATTATTGGTGATAACACACTCTATTATAACTATTATTGGTGATAACACACTCTATTATAACTATTATTGGTGATAACACACTCTATTATAACTATTATTGGTGATAACACACTCTATTATAACTATTATTGGTGATAACACACTCTATTATAACTATTATTGGTGATAACACACTCTATTATAACTATTATTGGTGATAACACACTCTATTATAACTATTATTGGTGATAACACACTCTATTATAACTATTATTGGTGATAACACACACTATTATAACTATTATTGGTGATAACACACTATTATAACTATTATTGGTGATAACACACTCTATTATAACTATTATTGGTGATAACACACTCTATTATAACTATTATTGGTGATAACACACTCTATTATAACTATTATTGGTGATAACACACTCTATTATAACTATTATTGGTGATAACACACTCTATTATAACTATTATTGGTGATAACACACTCTATTATAACTATTATTGGTGATAACACACTCTATTATAACTATTATTGGTGATAACACACTCTATTATAACTATTATTGGTGATAACACACTCTATTATAACTATTATTGGTGATAACACACTCTATTATAACTATTATTGGTGATAACACACTCTATTATAACTATTATTGGTGATAACACACTCTATTATAACTATTATTGGTGATAACACACTCTATTATAACTATTATTGGTGATAACACACTCTATTATAACTATTATTGGTGATAACACACTCTATTATAACTATTATTGGTGATAACACACTCTATTATAACTATTATTGGTGATAACACACTCTATTATAACTATTATTGGTGATAACACACTCTATTATAACTATTATTGGTGATAACACACTCTATTATAACTATTATTGGTGATAACACACTCTATTATAACTATTATTGGTGATAACACACTCTATTATAACTATTATTGGTGATAACACACTCTATTATAACTATTATTGGTGATAACACACTCTATTATAACTATTATTGGTGATAACACACTCTATTATAACTATTATTGGTGATAACACACTCTATTATAACTATTATTGGTGATAACACACTCTATTATAACTATTATTGGTGATAACACACTCTATTATAACTATTATTGGTGATAACACACTCTATTATAACTATTATTGGTGATAACACACTCTATTATAACTATTATTGGTGATAACACACTCTATTATAACTATTATTGGTGATAACACACTCTATTATAACTATTATTGGTGATAACACACTCTATTATAACTATTATTGGTGATAACACACTCTATTATAACTATTATTGGTGATAACACACTCTATTATAACTATTATTGGTGATAACACACTCTATTATAACTATTATTGGTGATAACACACTCTATTATAACTATTATTGGTGATAACACACTCTATTATAACTATTATTGGTGATAACACACTCTATTATAACTATTATTGGTGATAACACACTCTATTATAACTATTATTGGTGATAACACACTCTATTATAACTATTATTGGTGATAACACACTCTATTATAACTATTATTGGTGATAACACACTCTATTATAACTATTATTGGTGATAACACACTCTATTATAACTATTATTGGTGATAACACACTCTATTATAACTATTATTGGTGATAACACACTCTATTATAACTATTATTGGTGATAACACACTCTATTATAACTATTATTGGTGATAACACACTCTATTATAACTATTATTGGTGATAACACACTCTATTATAACTATTATTGGTGATAACACACTCTATTATAACTATTATTGGTGATAACACACTCTATTATAACTATTATTGGTGATAACACACTCTATTATAACTATTATTGGTGATAACACACTCTATTATAACTATTATTGGTGATAACACACTCTATTATAACTATTATTGGTGATAACACACTCTATTATAACTATTATTGGTGATAACACACTCTATTATAACTATTATTGGTGATAACACACTCTATTATAACTATTATTGGTGATAACACACTCTATTATAACTATTATTGGTGATAACACACTCTATTATAACTATTATTGGTGATAACACACTCTATTATAACTATTATTGGTGATAACACACTCTATTATAACTATTATTGGTGATAACACACTCTATTATAACTATTATTGGTGATAACACACTCTATTATAACTATTATTGGTGATAACACACTCTATTATAACTATTATTGGTGATAACACACTCTATTATAACTATTATTGGTGATAACACACTCTATTATAACTATTATTGGTGATAACACACTCTATTATAACTATTATTGGTGATAACACACTCTATTATAACTATTATTGGTGATAACACACTCTATTATAACTATTATTGGTGATAACACACTCTATTATAACTATTATTGGTGATAACACACTCTATTATAACTATTATTGGTGATAACACACTCTATTATAACTATTATTGGTGATAACACACTCTATTATAACTATTATTGGTGATAACACACTCTATTATAACTATTATTGGTGATAACACACTCTATTATAACTATTATTGGTGATAACACACTCTATTATAACTATTATTGGTGATAACACACTCTATTATAACTATTATTGGTGATAACACACTCTATTATAACTATTATTGGTGATAACACACTCTATTATAACTATTATTGGTGATAACACACTCTATTATAACTATTATTGGTGATAACACACTCTATTATAACTATTATTGGTGATAACACACTCTATTATAACTATTATTGGTGATAACACACTCTATTATAACTATTATTGGTGATAACACACTCTATTATAACTATTATAACTATTATTGGTGATAACACACTCTATTATAACTATTATTGGTGATAACACACTCTATTATAACTATTATTGGTGATAACACACTCTATTATAACTATTATTGGTGATAACACACTCTATTATAACTATTATTGGTGATAACACACTCTATTATAACTATTATTGGTGATAACACACTCTATTATAACTATTATTGGTGATAACACACTCTATTATAACTATTATTGGTGATAACACACTCTATTATAACTATTATTGGTGATAACACACTCTATTATAACTATTATTGGTGATAACACACTCTATTATAACTATTATTGGTGATAACACACTCTATTATAACTATTATTGGTGATAACACACTCTATTATAACTATTATTGGTGATAACACACTCTATTATAACTATTATTGGTGATAACACACTCTATTATAACTATTATTGGTGATAACACACTCTATTATAACTATTATTGGTGATAACACACTCTATTATAACTATTATTGGTGATAACACACTCTATTATAACTATTATTGGTGATAACACACTCTATTATAACTATTATTGGTGATAACACACTCTATTATAACTATTATTGGTGATAACACACTCTATTATAACTATTATTGGTGATAACACACTCTATTATAACTATTATTGGTGATAACACACTCTATTATAACTATTATTGGTGATAACACACTCTATTATAACTATTATTGGTGATAACACACTCTATTATAACTATTATTGGTGATAACACACTCTATTATAACTATTATTGGTGATAACACACTCTATTATAACTATTATTGGTGATAACACACTCTATTATAACTATTATTGGTGATAACACACTCTATTATAACTATTATTGGTGATAACACACTCTATTATAACTATTATTGGTGATAACACACTCTATTATAACTATTATTGGTGATAACACACTCTATTATAACTATTATTGGTGATAACACACTCTATTATAACTATTATTGGTGATAACACACTCTATTATAACTATTATTGGTGATAACACACTCTATTATAACTATTATTGGTGATAACACACTCTATTATAACTATTATTGGTGATAACACACTCTATTATAACTATTATTGGTGATAACACACTCTATTATAACTATTATTGGTGATAACACACTCTATTATAACTATTATTGGTGATAACACACTCTATTATAACTATTATTGGTGATAACACACTCTATTATAACTATTATTGGTGATAACACACTCTATTATAACTATTATTGGTGATAACACACTCTATTATAACTATTATTGGTGATAACACACTCTATTATAACTATTATTGGTGATAACACACTCTATTATAACTATTATTGGTGATAACACACTCTATTATAACTATTATTGGTGATAACACACTCTATTATAACTATTATTGGTGATAACACACTCTATTATAACTATTATTGGTGATAACACACTCTATTATAACTATTATTGGTGATAACACACTCTATTATAACTATTATTGGTGATAACACACTCTATTATAACTATTATTGGTGATAACACACTCTATTATAACTATTATTGGTGATAACACACTCTATTATAACTATTATTGGTGATAACACACTCTATTATAACTATTATTGGTGATAACACACTCTATTATAACTATTATTGGTGATAACACACTCTATTATAACTATTATTGGTGATAACACACTCTATTATAACTATTATTGGTGATAACACACTCTATTATAACTATTATTGGTGATAACACACTCTATTATAACTATTATTGGTGATAACACACTCTATTATAACTATTATTGGTGATAACACACTCTATTATAACTATTATTGGTGATAACACACTCTATTATAACTATTATTGGTGATAACACACTCTATTATAACTATTATTGGTGATAACACACTCTATTATAACTATTATTGGTGATAACACACTCTATTATAACTATTATTGGTGATAACACACTCTATTATAACTATTATTGGTGATAACACACTCTATTATAACTATTATTGGTGATAACACACTCTATTATAACTATTATTGGTGATAACACACTCTATTATAACTATTATTGGTGATAACACACTCTATTATAACTATTATTGGTGATAACACACTCTATTATAACTATTATTGGTGATAACACACTCTATTATAACTATTATTGGTGATAACACACTCTATTATAACTATTATTGGTGATAACACACTCTATTATAACTATTATTGGTGATAACACACTCTATTATAACTATTATTGGTGATAACACACTCTATTATAACTATTATTGGTGATAACACACTCTATTATAACTATTATTGGTGATAACACACTCTATTATAACTATTATTGGTGATAACACACTCTATTATAACTATTATTGGTGATAACACACTCTATTATAACTATTATTGGTGATAACACACTCTATTATAACTATTATTGGTGATAACACACTCTATTATAACTATTATTGGTGATAACACACTCTATTATAACTATTATTGGTGATAACACACTCTATTATAACTATTATTGGTGATAACACACTCTATTATAACTATTATTGGTGATAACACACTCTATTATAACTATTATTGGTGATAACACACTCTATTATAACTATTATTGGTGATAACACACTCTATTATAACTATTATTGGTGATAACACACTCTATTATAACTATTATTGGTGATAACACACTCTATTATAACTATTATTGGTGATAACACACTCTATTATAACTATTATTGGTGATAACACACTCTATTATAACTATTATTGGTGATAACACACTCTATTATAACTATTATTGGTGATAACACACTCTATTATAACTATTATTGGTGATAACACACTCTATTATAACTATTATTGGTGATAACACACTCTATTATAACTATTATTGGTGATAACACACTCTATTATAACTATTATTGGTGATAACACACTCTATTATAACTATTATTGGTGATAACACACTCTATTATAACTATTATTGGTGATAACACACTCTATTATAACTATTATTGGTGATAACACACTCTATTATAACTATTATTGGTGATAACACACTCTATTATAACTATTATTGGTGATAACACACTCTATTATAACTATTATTGGTGATAACACACTCTATTATAACTATTATTGGTGATAACACACTCTATTATAACTATTATTGGTGATAACACACTCTATTATAACTATTATTGGTGATAACACACTCTATTATAACTATTATTGGTGATAACACACTCTATTATAACTATTATTGGTGATAACACACTCTATTATAACTATTATTGGTGATAACACACTCTATTATAACTATTATTGGTGATAACACACTCTATTATAACTATTATTGGTGATAACACACTCTATTATAACTATTATTGGTGATAACACACTCTATTATAACTATTATTGGTGATAACACACTCTATTATAACTATTATTGGTGATAACACACTCTATTATAACTATTATTGGTGATAACACACTCTATTATAACTATTATTGGTGATAACACAACACACTCTATTATAACTATTATTGGTGATAACACACTCTATTATAACTATTATTGGTGATAACACACTCTATTATAACTATTATTGGTGATAACACACTCTATTATAACTATTATTGGTGATAACACACTCTATTATAACTATTATTGGTGATAACACACTCTATTATAACTATTATTGGTGATAACACACTCTATTATAACTATTATTGGTGATAACACACTCTATTATAACTATTATTGGTGATAACACACTCTATTATAACTATTATTGGTGATAACACACTCTATTATAACTATTATTGGTGATAACACACTCTATTATAACTATTATTGGTGATAACACACTCTATTATAACTATTATTGGTGATAACACACTCTATTATAACTATTATTGGTGATAACACACTCTATTATAACTATTATTGGTGATAACACACTCTATTATAACTATTATTGGTGATAACACACTCTATTATAACTATTATTGGTGATAACACACTCTATTATAACTATTATTGGTGATAACACACTCTATTATAACTATTATTGGTGATAACACACTCTATTATAACTATTATTGGTGATAACACACTCTATTATAACTATTATTGGTGATAACACACTCTATTATAACTATTATTGGTGATAACACACTCTATTATAACTATTATTGGTGATAACACACTCTATTATAACTATTATTGGTGATAACACACTATTATAACTATTATTGGTGATAACACACTCTATTATAACTATTATTGGTGATAACACACTCTATTATAACTATTATTGGTGATAACACACTCTATTATAACTATTATTGGTGATAACACACTCTATTATAACTATTATTGGTGATAACACACTCTATTATAACTATTATTGGTGATAACACACTCTATTATAAACACACTCTATTATAACTATTATTGGTGATAACACACTCTATTATAACTATTATTGGTGATAACACACTCTATTATAACTATTATTGGTGATAACACACTCTATTATAACTATTATTGGTGATAACACACTCTATTATAACTATTATTGGTGATAACACACTCTATTATAACTATTATTGGTGATAACACACTCTATTATAACTATTATTGGTGATAACACACTCTATTATAACTATTATTGGTGATAACACACTCTATTATAACTATTATTGGTGATAACACACTCTATTATAACTATTATTGGTGATAACACACTCTATTATAACTATTATTGGTGATAACACACTCTATTATAACTATTATTGGTGATAACACACTCTATTATAACTATTATTGGTGATAACACACTCTATTATAACTATTATTGGTGATAACACACTCTATTATAACTATTATTGGTGATAACACACTCTATTATAACTATTATTGGTGATAACACACTCTATTATAACTATTATTGGTGATAACACACTCTATTATAACTATTATTGGTGATAACACACTCTATTATAACTATTATTGGTGATAACACACTCTATTATAACTATTATTGGTGATAACACACTCTATTATAACTATTATTGGTGATAACACACTCTATTATAACTATTATTGGTGATAACACACTCTATTATAACTATTATTGGTGATAACACACTCTATTATAACTATTATTGGTGATAACACACTCTATTATAACTATTATTGGTGATAACACACTCTATTATAACTATTATTGGTGATAACACACTCTATTATAACTATTATTGGTGATGATAACACACTCTATTATAACTATTATTGGTGATAACACACTCTATTATAACTATTATTGGTGATAACACACTCTATTATAACTATTATTGGTGATAACACACTCTATTATAACTATTATTGGTGATAACACACTCTATTATAACTATTATTGGTGATAACACACTCTATTATAACTATTATTGGTGATAACACACTCTATTATAACTATTATTGGTGATAACACACTCTATTATAACTATTATTGGTGATAACACACTCTATTATAACTATTATTGGTGATAACACACTCTATTATAACTATTATTGGTGATAACACACTCTATTATAACTATTATTGGTGATAACACACTCTATTATAACTATTATTGGTGATAACACACTCTATTATAACTATTATTGGTGATAACACACTCTATTATAACTATTATTGGTGATAACACACTCTATTATAACTATTATTGGTGATAACACACTCTATTATAACTATTATTGGTGATAACACACTCTATTATAACTATTATTGGTGATAACACACTCTATTATAACTATTATTGGTGATAACACACTCTATTATAACTATTATTGGTGATAACACACTCTATTATAACTATTATTGGTGATAACACACTCTATTATAACTATTATTGGTGATAACACACTCTATTATAACTATTATTGGTGATAACACACTCTATTATAACTATTATTGGTGATAACACACTCTATTATAACTATTATTGGTGATAACACACTCTATTATAACTATTATTGGTGATAACACACTATTATAACTATTATTGGTGATAACACACTCTATTATAACTATTATTGGTGATAACACACTCTATTATAACTATTATTGGTGATAACACTCTATTATAACTATTATTGGTGATAACACACTCTATTATAACTATTATTGGTGATAACACACTCTAGTATAACTATTATTGGTGATAACACACTCTATTATAACTATTATTGGTGACACTCTATTATAACTATTATTGGTGATAACACACTCTATTATAACTATTATTGGTGATAACACACTCTATTATAACTATTATTGGTGATAACACACTCTATTATAACTATTATTGGTGATAACACACTCTATTATAACTATTATTGGTGATAACACACTCTATTATAACTATTATTGGTGATAACACACTCTATTATAACTATTATTGGTGATAACACACTCTATTATAACTATTATTGGTGATAACACACTCTATTATAACTATTATTGGTGATAACACATCTATTATAACTATTATTGGTGAACACACACTATTATAACTATTATTGGTGATAACACACTCTATTATAACTATTATTGGTGATAACACACTCTATTATAACTATTATTGGTGATAACACACTCTATTATAACTATTATTGGTGATAACACACTCTATTATAACTATTATTGGTGATACACACACTCTATTATAACTATTATTGGTGATAACACACTATTATAACTATTATTGGTGATATACACTATTATTATTATTGATAACACACTCTATTATAACTATTATTGGTGATAACACACTCTATTATAACTATTATTGGTGATAACACACTCTATTATAACTATTATTGGTGATAACACACTCTATTATAACTATTATTGGTGATAACACACTCTATTATAACTATTATTGGTGATAACACACTCTATTATAACTATTATTGGTGATAACACACTCTATTATAACTATTATTGGTGATAACACACTCTATTATAACTATTATTGGTGATAACACACTCTATTATAACTATTATTGGTGATAACACTATTATAACTATTATTGGTGATAACACACTAACTATTATTATAACTATTATAACTATTATTGGTGATAACACACTCTATTATAACTATTATTGGTGATAACACACTCTATTATAACTATTATTGGTGATACCACACTCTGTTATAACTATTATTGGTGATAACACACTCTATTATAACTATTATTGGTGATAACACACTCTATTATAACTATTATTGGTGATAACACACTCTATTATAACTATTATTGGTGATAACACACTCTATTATAACTATTATTGGTGATAACACACTCTAGTATAACTATTATTGGTGATACACACTCTATTATAACTATTACTGGTGATAACACACTCTATTATAACTATTATTGGTGATAACACACTCTATTATAACTATTATTGGTGATAACACACTCTATTATAACTATTATTGGTGATAACACACTCTATTATAACTATTATTGGTGATATTATAACTATTATTGGTGATAACACACTATTGGTGATAACTATTATTGGTGATAACACACTCTATTATAACTATTATTGGTGATAACACACTCTATTATAACTATTATTGGTGATAACACACTCTATTATAACTATTATTGGTGATAACACACTCTATTATAACTATTATTGGTGATAACACACTCTATTATAACTATTATTGGTGATAACACACTCTATTATAACTATTATTGGTGATAACACACTCTATTATAACTATTATTGGTGATAACACACTCTATTATAACTATTATTGGTGATAACACACTCTATTATAACTATTATTGGTGATAACACACTCTATTATAACTATTATTGGTGATAACACACTCTATTATAACTATTATTGGTGATAACACACTCTATTATAACTATTATTGGTGATAACACACTCTATTATAACTATTATTGGTGATAACACACTCTATTATAACTATTATTGGTGATAACACACTCTATTATAACTATTATTGGTGATAACACACTCTATTATAACTATTATTGGTGATAACACACTCTATTATAACTATTATGGTGGTAACACACTCTATTATAACTATTATTGGTGATAACACACTCTATTATAACTATTAATGGTGATAACACACTCTATTATAACTATTATTGATGATAACACACTCTATTATAACTATTATTGGTGATAACACACTCTAGTATAACTATTATTGGTGATACACACTCTATTATAACTATTATTGGTGATAACACACTCTATTATAACTATTATTGGTGATAACACACTCTATTATAACTATTATTGGTGATAACACACTCTATTATAACTATTATTGGTGATAACACATTATAACTATTATAACTATTATTGGTGATAACACACTATTATAACTATTATTGGTGATAACACACTCTATTATAACTATTATTGGTGATAACACACTCTAGTATAACTATTATTGGTGATAACACACTCTATTATAACTATTATTGGTTATAACACACTCTATTATAACTATTATTGGTGATAACACACTCTATTATAACTATTATTGGTGATAACACACTCTATTATAACTATTATTGGTGATAACACACTCTATTATAACTATTATTGGTGATAACACACTCTATTATAACTATTATTGGTGATAACACACTCTATTATAACTATTATTGGTGATAACACACTCTATTATAACTATTATTGGTGATAACACACTCTATTATAACTATTATTGGTGATAACACACTCTATTATAACTATTATTGGTGATAACACACTCTATTATAACTATTATTGGTGATAACACACTCTATTATAACTATTATTGGTGATAACACACTCTATTATAACTATTATTGGTGATAACACACTCTATTATAACTATTATTGGTGATAACACACTCTATTATAACTATTATTGGTGATAACACACTCTATTATAACTATTATTGGTGATAACACACTCTATTATAACTATTATTGGTGATAACACACTCTATTATAACTATTATTGGTGATAACACACTCTATTATAACTATTATTGGTGATAACACACTCTATTATAACTATTATTGGTGATAACACACTCTATTATAACTATTATTGGTGATAACACACTCTATTATAACTATTATTGGTGATAACACACTCTATTATAACTATTATTGGTGATAACACACTCTATTATAACTATTATTGGTGATAACACACTCTATTATAACTATTATTGGTGATAACACACTCTATTATAACTATTATTGGTGATAACACACTCTATTATAACTATTATTGGTGATAACACACTCTATTATATAACTATTATTGGTGATAACACACTCTATTATAACTATTATTGGTGATAACACACACTATTATAACTATTATTGGTGATAACACACTCTATTATAACTATTATTGGTGATAACACACTCTATTATAACTATTATTGGTGATAACACACTCTATTATAACTATTATTGGTGATAACACACTCTATTATAACTATTATTGGTGATAACACACTCTATTATAACTATTATTGGTGATAACACACTCTATTATAACTATTATTGGTGATAACTATTATTGGTGATAAATTGGTGATAACACACTATTATAACTATTATAACTATTATTGGTGATAACACACTCTATTATAACTATTATTGGTGATAACACACTCTATTATAACTATTATTGGTGATAACACACTCTATTATAACTATTATTGGTGATAACACACTCTATTATAACTATTATTGGTGATAACACACTATTATAACTATTATTGGTGATAACACACTCTATTATAACTATTATTGGTGATAACACACTCTATTATAACTATTATTGGTGATAACACACTCTATTATAACTATTATTGGTGATAACACACTCTATTATAACTATTATTGGTGATAACACACTCTATTATAACTATTATTGGTGATAACACACTCTATTATAACTATTATTGGTGATAACACACTCTATTATAACTATTATTGGTGATAACACACTATTATAACTATTATAACTATTATTGGTGATAACACACTCTATTATAACTATTATTGGTGATAACACACTCTATTATAACTATTATTGGTGATAACACACTCTATTATTATTGGTGATAACACACTCTATTATAACTATTATTGGTGATAACACACTCTATTATAACTATTATTGGTGATAACACACTCTATTATAACTATTATTGGTGATAACACACTCTATTATAACTATTATTGGTGATAACACACTCTATTATAACTATTATTGGTGATAACACACTCTATTATAACTATTATTGGTGATAACACACTCTATTATAACTATTATTGGTGATAACACACTCTATTATAACTATTATTGGTGATAACACACTCTATTATAACTATTATTGGTGATAACACACTCTATTATAACTATTATTGGTGATAACACACTCTATTATAACTATTATTGGTGATAACACACTCTATTATAACTATTATTGGTGATAACACACTCTATTATAACTATTATTGGTGATAACACACTCTATTATAACTATTATTGGTGATAACACACTCTATTATAACTATTATTGGTGATAACACACTCTATTATAACTATTATTGGTGATAACACACTCTATTATAACTATTATTGGTGATAACACACTCTATTATAACTATTATTGGTGATAACACACTCTATTATAACTATTATTGGTGATAACACACTCTATTATAACTATTATTGGTGATAACACACTCTATTATAACTATTATTGGTGATAACACACTCTATTATAACTATTATTGGTGATAACACACTCTATTATAACTATTATTGGTGATAACACACTCTATTATAACTATTATTGGTGATAACACACTCTATTATAACTATTATTGGTGATAACACACTCTATTATAACTATTATTGGTGATAACACACTCTATTATAACTATTATTGGTGATAACACACTCTATTATAACTATTATTGGTGATAACACACTCTATTATAACTATTATTGGTGATAACACACTCTATTATAACTATTATTGGTGATAACACACTCTATTATAACTATTATTGGTGATAACACACTCTATTATAACTATTATTGGTGATAACACACTCTATTATAACTATTATTGGTGATAACACACTCTATTATAACTATTATTGGTGATAACACTCTATTATAACTATTATTGGTGATAACACACTCTATTATAACTATTATTGGTGATAACACACTCTATTATAACTATTATTGGTGATAACACACTCTATTATAACTATTATTGGTGATAACACACTCTATTATAACTATTATTGGTGATAACACACTCTATTATAACTATTATTGGTGATAACACACTCTATTATAACTATTATTGGTGATAACACACTCTATTATAACTATTATTGGTGATAACACACTCTATTATAACTATTATTGGTGATAACACACTCTATTATAACTATTATTGGTGATAACACACTCTATTATAACTATTATTGGTGATAACACACTCTATTATAACTATTATTGGTGATAACACACTCTATTATAACTATTATTGGTGATAACACACTCTATTATAACTATTATTGGTGATAACACACTCTATTATAACTATTATTGGTGATAACACACTCTATTATAACTATTATTGGTGATAACACACTCTATTATAACTATTATTGGTGATAACACACTCTATTATAACTATTATTGGTGATAACACACTCTATTATAACTATTATTGGTGATAACACACTCTATTATAACTATTATTGGTGATAACACACTCTATTATAACTATTATTGGTGATAACACACTCTATTATAACTATTATTGGTGATAACACACTCTATTATAACTATTATTGGTGATAACACACTCTATTATAACTATTATTGGTGATAACACACTCTATTATAACTATTATTGGTGATAACACACTCTATTATAACTATTATTGGTGATAACACACTATTATAACTATTATAACTATTATTGGTGATAACACACTCTATTATAACTATTATTGGTGATAACACACTCTATTATAACTATTATTGGTGATAACACACTCTATTATAACTATTATTGGTGATAACACACTCTATTATAACTATTATTGGTGATAACACACTCTATTATAACTATTATTGGTGATAACACACTCTATTATAACTATTATTGGTGATAACACACTCTATTATAACTATTATTGGTGATAACACACTCTATTATAACTATTATTGGTGATAACACACTCTATTATAACTATTATTGGTGATAACACACTCTATTATAACTATTATTGGTGATAACACACTCTATTATAACTATTATTGGTGATAACACACTCTATTATAACTATTATTGGTGATAACACACTCTATTATAACTATTATTGGTGATAACACACTCTATTATAACTATTATTGGTGATAACACACTATTATAACTATTATTGGTGATAACACACTCTATTATAACTATTATAACTATTATTGGTGATAACACACTCTATTATAACTATTATTGGTGATAACACACTCTATTATAACTATTATTGGTGATAACACACTCTATTATAACTATTATTGGTGATAACACACTCTATTATAACTATTATTGGTGATAACACACTCTATTATAACTATTATTGGTGATAACACACTCTATTATAACTATTATTGGTGATAACACACTCTATTATAACTATTATTGGTGATAACACACTCTATTATAACTATTATTGGTGATAACACACTCTATTATAACTATTATTGGTGATACACACTATTATTGGTGATAACACACTATTACTCTATTATAACTATTATTGGTGATAACACACTCTATTATAACTATTATTGGTGATAACACACTCTATTATAACTATTATTGGTGATAACACACTCTATTATAACTATTATTGGTGATAACACACTCTATTATAACTATTATTGGTGATAACACACTCTATTATAACTATTATTGGTGATAACACACTCTATTATAACTATTATTGGTGATAACACACTCTATTATAACTATTATTGGTGATAACACACTCTATTATAACTATTATTGGTGATAACACACTCTATTATAACTATTATTGGTGATAACACACTCTATTATAACTATTATTGGTGATAACACACTCTATTATAACTATTATTGGTGATAACACACTCTATTATAACTATTATTGGTGATAACACACTCTATTATAACTATTATTGGTGATAACACACTCTATTATAACTATTATTGGTGATAACACACTCTATTATAACTATTATTGGTGATAACACACTCTATTATAACTATTATTGGTGATAACACACTCTATTATAACTATTATTGGTGATAACACACTCTATTATAACTATTATTGGTGATAACACACTCTATTATAACTATTATTGGTGATAACACACTCTATTATAACTATTATTGGTGATAACACACTCTATTATAACTATTATTGGTGATAACACACTCTATTATAACTATTATTGGTGATAACACACTCTATTATAACTATTATTGGTGATAACACACTCTATTATAACTATTATTGGTGATAACACACTCTATTATAACTATTATTGGTGATAACACACTCTATTATAACTATTATTGGTGATAACACACTCTATTATAACTATTATTGGTGATAACACACTCTATTATAACTATTATTGGTGATAACACACTAACTATTATAACTATTATATTATTGGTGATAACACACTCTATTATAACTATTATTGGTGATAACACACTCTATTATAACTATTATTGGTGATAACACTCTATTATAACTATTATTGGTGATAACACACTCTATTATAACTATTATTGGTGATAACACACTCTATTATAACTATTATTGGTGATAACACACTCTATTATAACTATTATTGGTGATAACACACTCTATTATAACTATTATTGGTGATAACACACTCTATTATAACTATTATTGGTGATAACACACTCTATTATAACTATTATTGGTGATAACACACTCTATTATAACTATTATTGGTGATAACACACTCTATTATAACTATTATTGGTGATAACACACTCTATTATAACTATTATTGGTGATAACACACTCTATTATAACTATTATTGGTGATAACACACTCTATTATAACTATTATTGGTGATAACACACTCTATTATAACTATTATTGGTGATAACACACTCTATTATAACTATTATTGGTGATAACACACTCTATTATAACTATTATTGGTGATAACACACTCTATTATAACTATTATTGGTGATAACACACTCTATTATAACTATTATTGGTGATAACACACTCTATTATAACTATTATTGGTGATAACACACTCTATTATAACTATTATTGGTGATAACACACTCTATTATAACTATTATTGGTGATAACACACTCTATTATAACTATTATTGGTGATAACACACTCTATTATAACTATTATTGGTGATAACACACTCTATTATAACTATTATTGGTGATAACACACTCTATTATAACTATTATTGGTGATAACACACTCTATTATAACTATTATTGGTGATAACACACTCTATTATAACTATTATTGGTGATAACACACTCTATTATAACTATTATTGGTGATAACACACTCTATTATAACTATTATTGGTGATAACACACTCTATTATAACTATTATTGGTGATAACACACTCTATTATAACTATTATTGGTGATAACACACTCTATTATAACTATTATTGGTGATAACACACTCTATTATAACTATTATTGGTGATAACACACTCTATTATAACTATTATTGGTGATAACACACTCTATTATAACTATTATTGGTGATAACACACTCTATTATAACTATTATTGGTGATAACACACTATTATAACTATTATTATAACTATTATTATTGGTGATAACACACTCTATTATAACTATTATTGGTGATAACACACTCTATTATAACTATTATTGGTGATAACACACTCTATTATAACTATTATTGGTGATAACACACTCTATTATAACACACTCTATTATAACTATTATTGGTGATAACACACTCTATTATAACTATTATTGGTGATAACACACTCTATTATAACTATTATTGGTGATAACACACTCTATTATAACTATTATTGGTGATAACACACTCTATTATAACTATTATTGGTGATAACACACTATTATAACTATTATTGGTGATAACACACTCTATTATAACTATTATTGGTGATAACACACTCTATTATAACTATTATTGGTGATAACACACTCTATTATAACTATTATTGGTGATAACACACTCTATTATAACTATTATTGGTGATAACACACTCTATTATAACTATTATTATTGGTGATAACACACTCTATTATAACTATTATTGGTGATAACACAACTATAACTATTGGTGATAACACACTCTATTATAACTATTATTGGTGATAACACACTCTATTATAACTATTATTGGTGATAACACACTCTATTATAACTATTATTGGTGATAAACACTCTATTATAACTATTATTGGTGATAACACACTCTATTATAACTATTATAACACAACTATTATTGGTGATAACACACTCTATTATAACTATTATTGGTGATAACACACTCTATTATAACTATTATTGGTGATAACACACTCTATTATAACTATTATTGGTGATAACACACTCTATTATAACTATTATTGGTGATAACACACTCTATTATAACTATTATTGGTGATAACACACTCTATTATAACTATTATTGGTGATAACACACTCTATTATAACTATTATTGGTGATAACACACTCTATTATAACTATTATTGGTGATAACACACTATTATAACTATTATTGGTGATAACACACTATTATTGGTGATAACACACTCTATTATAACTATTATTGGTGATAACACTCTATTATAACTATTATTGGTGATAACACACTCTATTATAACTATTATTGGTGATAACACACTCTATTATAACTATTATTGGTGATAACACACTCTATTATAACTATTATTGGTGATAACACACTCTATTATAACTATTATTGGTGATAACACACTCTATTATAACTATTATTGGTGATAACACACTCTATTATAACTATTATTGGTGAACACACTCTATTATAACTATTATTGGTGATAACACACTCTATTATAACTATTATTGGTGATAACACACTCTATTATAACTATTATTGGTGATAACACACTCTATTATAACTATTATTGGTGATAACACACTCTATCTATTATAACTATTATTGGTGATAACACACTCTATTATAACTATTATTGGTGATAACACACTCTATTATAACTATTATTGGTGATAACACACTCTATTATAACTATTATTGGTGATAACACACTCTATTATAACTATTATTGGTGATAACACACTCTATTATAACTATTATTGGTGATAACACACTCTATTATAACTATTATTGGTGATAACACACTCTATTATAACTATTATTGGTGATAACACACTCTATTATAACTATTATTGGTGATAACACACTCTATTATAACTATTATTGGTGATAACACACTCTATTATAACTATTATTGGTGATAACACACTCTATTATAACTATTATTGGTGATAACACACTCTATTATAACTATTATTGGTGATAACACACTCTATTATAACTATTATTGGTGATAACACACTCTATTATAACTATTATTGGTGATAACACACTCTATTATAACTATTATTGGTGATAACACACTCTATTATAACTATTATTGGTGATAACACACTCTATTATAACTATTATTGGTGATAACACACTCTATTATAACTATTATTGGTGATAACACACTCTATTATAACTATTATTGGTGATAACACACTCTATTATAACTATTATTGGTGATAACACACTCTATTATAACTATTATTGGTGATAACACACTCTATTATAACTATTATTGGTGATAACACACTCTATTATAACTATTATTGGTGATAACACACTCTATTATAACTATTATTGGTGATAACACACTCTATTATAACTATTATTGGTGATAACACACTCTATTATAACTATTATTGGTGATAACACACTCTATTATAACTATTATTGGTGATAACACACTCTATTATAACTATTATTGGTGATAACACACTCTATTATAACTATTATTGGTGATAACACACTCTATTATAACTATTATTGGTGATAACACACTCTATTATAACTATTATTGGTGATAACACACTCTATTATAACTATTATTGGTGATAACACACTCTATTATAACTATTATTGGTGATAACACACTCTATTATAACTATTATTGGTGATAACACACTCTATTATAACTATTATTGGTGATAACACACTCTATTATAACTATTATTGGTGATAACACACTCTATTATAACTATTATTGGTGATAACACACTCTATTATAACTATTATTGGTGATAACACACTCTATTATAACTATTATTGGTGATAACACACTCTATTATAACTATTATTGGTGATAACACACTCTATTATAACTATTATTGGTGATAACACACTCTATTATAACTATTATTGGTGATAACACACTCTATTATAACTATTATTGGTGATAACACACTCTATTATAACTATTATTGGTGATAACACACTCTATTATAACTATTATTGGTGATAACACACTCTATTATAACTATTATTGGTGATAACACACTCTATTATAACTATTATTGGTGATAACACACTATTATAACTATTATTGGTGATAACACACTCTATTATAACTATTATTGGTGATAACACACTCTATTATAACTATTATTGGTGATAACACACTCTATTATAACTATTATTGGTGATACACACTCTATTATAACTATTATTGGTGATAACACACTCTATTATAACTATTATTGGTGATAACACACTCTATTATAACTATTATTGGTGATAACACACTCTATTATAACTATTATTGGTGATAACACACTCTATTATAACTATTATTGGTGATAACACACTCTATTATAACTATTATTGGTGATAACACACTCTATTATAACTATTATTGGTGATAACACACTCTATTATAACTATTATTGGTGATAACACACTCTATTATAACTATTATTGGTGATAACACACTCTATTATAACTATTATTGGTGATAACACACTCTATTATAACTATTATTGGTGATAACACACTCTATTATAACTATTATTGGTGATAACACACTCTATTATAACTATTATTGGTGATAACACTCTATTATAACTATTATTGGTGATAACACACTCTATTATAACTATTATTGGTGATAACACACTCTATTATAACTATTATTGGTGATAACACACTCTATTATAACTATTATTGGTGATAACACACTCTATTATAACTATTATTGGTGATAACACACTCTATTATAACTATTATTGGTGATAACACACTCTATTATAACTATTATTGGTGATAACACACTCTATTATAACTATTATTGGTGATAACACACTCTACTTATAACTATTATTGGTGATAACACACTCTATTATAACTATTATTGGTGATAACACACTCTATTATAACTATTATTGGTGATAACACACTCTATTATAACTATTATTGGTGATAACACACTCTATTATAACTATTATTGGTGATAACACACTCTATTATAACTATTATTGGTGATAACACACTCTATTATAACTATTATTGGTGATAACACACTCTATTATAACTATTATTGGTGATAATAACACACTCTATTATAACTATTATTGGTGATAACACACTCTATTATAACTATTATTGGTGATAACACACTATTATAACTATTATTGGTGATAACACAACTATTATAACTATTATTGGTGATAACACACTCTATTATAACTATTATTGGTGATAACACACTCTATTATAACTATTATTGGTGATAACACACTCTATTATAACTATTATTGGTGATAACACACTCTATTATAACTATTATTGGTGATAACACACTCTATTATAACTATTATTGGTGATAACACACTCTATTATAACTATTATTGGTGATAACACACTCTATTATAACTATTATTGGTGATAACACACTCTATTATAACTATTATTGGTGATAACACACTCTATTATAACTATTATTGGTGATAACACACTCTATTATAACTATTATTGGTGATAACACACTCTATTATAACTATTATTGGTGATAACACACTCTATTATAACTATTATTGGTGATAACACACTCTATTATAACTATTATTGGTGATAACACTCTATTATAACTATTATTGGTGATAACACACTCTATTATAACTATTATTGGTGATAACACACTCTATTATAACTATTATTGGTGATAACACACTCTATTATAACTATTATTGGTGATAACACACTCTATTATAACTATTATTGGTGATAACACACTCTATTATAACTATTATTGGTGATAACACACTCTATTATAACACACTCTATTATAACTATTATTGGTGATAACACACTCTATTATAACTATTATTGGTGATAACACACTCTATTATAACTATTATTGGTGATAACACACTCTATTATAACTATTATTGGTGATAACACACTCTAGTATAACTATTATTGGTGATACACACTCTATTATAACTATTACTGGTGATAACACACTCTATTATAACTATTATTGGTGATAACACACTCTATTATAACTATTATTGGTGATAACACACTCTATTATAACTATTATTGGTGATAACACACTCTATTATAACTATTATTGGTGATAACACACTCTATTATAACTATTATTGGTGATAACACACTCACACTCTATTATAACTATTATTGGTGATAACACACTCTATTATAACTATTATTGGTGATAACACACTCTATTATAACTATTATTGGTGATAACACACTCTATTATAACTATTATTGGTGATAACACACTCTATTATAACTATTATTGGTGATAACACACTATTATAACTCTATTATAACTATTATTGGTGATAACACACTCTATTATAACTATTATTGGTGATAACACACTCTATTATAACTATTATTGGTGATAACACACTCTATTATAACTATTATTGGTGATAACACACTCTATTATAACTATTATTGGTGATAACACACTCTATTATAACTATTATTGGTGATAACACACTCTATTATAACTATTATTGGTGATAACACACTCTATTATAACTATTATTGGTGATAACACTCTATTATAACTATTATTGGTGATAACACACTCTATTATAACTATTATTGGTGATAACACACTCTATTATAACTATTATTGGTGATAACACACTCTATTATAACTATTATTGGTGATAACACACTCTATTATAACTATTGGTGGTGATAACTATTATTGGTGATAACACACTCTATTATAACTATTATTGGTGATAACACACTCTATTATAACTATTATTGGTGATAACACACTCTATTATAACTATTATTGGTGATAACACACTCTATTATAACTATTATTGGTGATAACACACTCTATTATAACTATTATTGGTGATAACACACTCTATTATAACTATTATTGGTGATAACACACTCTATTATAACTATTATTGGTGATAACACACTCTATTATAACTATTATTGGTGATAACACACTCTATTATAACTATTATTGGTGATAACACACTCTATTATAACTATTATTGGTGATAACACACTCTATTATAACTATTATTGGTGATAACACACTCTATTATAACTATTATTGGTGATAACACACTCTATTATAACTATTATTGGTGATAACACACTCTATTATAACTATTATTGGTGATAACACACTCTATTATAACTATTATTGGTGATAACACACTCTATTATAACTATTATTGGTGATAACACACTCTATTATAACTATTATTGGTGATAACACACTCTATTATAACTATTATTGGTGATAACACACTCTATTATAACTATTATTGGTGATAACACACTCTATTATAACTATTATTGGTGATAACACACTCTATTATAACTATTATTGGTGATAACACACTCTATTATAACTATTATTGGTGATAACACTCTATTATAACTATTATAACAACTATTATAACTATTATTGGTGATGATAACACACTCTATTATAACTATTATTGGTGATAACACACTCTATTATAACTATTATTGGTGATACACACTATTATAACTATTATTATAACTATTATAACTATTATTGGTGATAACACACTCTATTATAACTATTATTGGTGATAACACACTCTATTATAACTATTATTGGTGATAACACACTCTATTATAACTATTATTGGTGATAACACACTCTATTATAACTATTATTGGTGATAACACACTCTATTATAACTATTATTGGTGATAACACACTCTATTATAACTATTATTGGTGATAACACACTCTATTATAACTATTATTGGTGATAACACACTCTATTATAACTATTATTGGTGATAACACACTCTATTATAACTATTATTGGTGATAACACACTCTATTATAACTATTATTGGTGATAACACACTCTATTATAACTATTATTGGTGATAACACACTCTATTATAACTATTATTGGTGATAACACACTCTATTATAACTATTATTGGTGATAACACACTCTATTATAACTATTATTGGTGATAACACACTATTCTATTATAACTATTATTATTGGTGATAACACACTCTATTATAACTATTATTGGTGATAACACACTCTATTATAACTATTATTGGTGATAACACACTCTATTATAACTATTATTGGTGATAACACACTCTATTATAACTATTATTGGTGATAACACACTCTATTATAACTATTATTGGTGATAACACACTCTATTATAACTATTATTGGTGATGATAACACACTCTATTATAACTATTATTGGTGATAACACACTCTATTATAACTATTATTGGTGATAACACACTCTATTATAACTATTATTGGTGATAACACACTCTATTATAACTATTATTGGTGATAACACACTCTATTATAACTATTATTGGTGATAACACACTCTATTATAACTATTATTGGTGATAACACACTCTATTATAACTATTATTGGTGATAACACACTCTAGTATAACTATTATTGGTGATACACACTCTATTATAACTATTACTGGTGATAACACACTCTATTATAACTATTATTGGTGATAACACACTCTATTATAACTATTATTGGTGATAACACACTCTATTATAACTATTATTGGTGATAACACACTCTATTATAACTATTATTGGTGATAACACACTCTATTATAACTATTATTGGTGATAACACACTCTATTATAACTATTATTGGTGATAACACACTCTATTATAACTATTATTGGTGATAACACACTCTATTATAACTATTATTGGTGATAACACACTCTATTATAACTATTATTGGTGATAACACACTCTATTATAACTATTATTGGTGATAACACACTCTATTATAACTATTATTGGTGATAACACACTCTATTATAACTATTATTGGTGATAACACACTCTATTATAACTATTATTGGTGATAACACACTCTATTATAACTATTATTGGTGATAACACACTCTATTATAACTATTATTGGTGATAACACACTCTATTATAACTATTATTGGTGATAACACACTCTATTATAACTATTATTGGTGATAACACACTCTATTATAACTATTATTGGTGATAACACACTCTATTATAACTATTATTGGTGATAACACACTCTATTATAACTATTATTGGTGATAACACACTCTATTATAACTATTATTGGTGATAACACACTCTATTATAACTATTATTGGTGATAACACACTCTATTATAACTATTATTGGTGATAACACACTCTATTATAACTATTATTGGTGATAATTGGTGATAACCACACTATTATAACTATTATTGGTGATAACACACTCTATTATAACTATTATTGGTGATAACACACTCTATTATAACTATTATTGGTGATAACACACTCTATTATAACTATTATTGGTGATAACACACTCTATTATAACTATTATTGGTGATAACACACTCTATTATAACTATTATTGGTGATAACACACTCTATTATAACTATTATTGGTGATAACACACTCTATTATAACTATTATTGGTGATAACACACTCTATTATAACTATTATTGGTGATAACACACTCTATTATAACTATTATTGGTGATAACACACTCTATTATAACTATTATTGGTGATAACACACTCTATTATAACTATTATTGGTGATAACACACTCTATTATAACTATTATTGGTGATAACACACTCTATTATAACTATTATTGGTGATAACACACTCTATTATAACTATTATTGGTGATAACACACTCTATTATAACTATTATTGGTGATATTGGTGACACACTCTATTATAACTATTATTGGTGATAACACACTCTATTATAACTATTATTGGTGATAACACACTCTATTATAACTATTATTGGTGATAACACACTCTATTATAACTATTATTGGTGATAACACACTCTATTATAACTATTATTGGTGATAACACACTCTATTATAACTATTATTGGTGATAACACACTCTATTATAACTATTATTGGTGATAACACACTCTATTATAACTATTATTGGTGATAACACACTCTATTATAACTATTATTGGTGATAACACACTCTATTATAACTATTATTGGTGATAACACACTCTATTATAACTATTATTGGTGATAACACACTCTATTATAACTATTATTGGTGATAACACACTCTATTATAACTATTATTGGTGATAACACACTCTATTATAACTATTATTGGTGATAACACACTATTATAACTATTATAACTATTATTGGTGATAACACACTCTATTATAACTATTATTGGTGATAACACACTAACACACTCTATTATAACTATTATTGGTGATAACACACTCTATTATAACTATTATTGGTGATAACACACTCTATTATAACTATTATTGGTGATAACACACTCTATTATAACTATTATTGGTGATAACACACTCTATTATAACTATTATTGGTGATAACACACTCTATTATAACTATTATTGGTGATAACACACTCTATTACACTCTATTATAACTATTATTATTATTGGTGATAACACACTCTATTATAACTATTATGGTATAACTATTACTATTATTGGTGATAACACTATTATAACTATTATTGGTTATAACTATTATTGGTGATAACACACTCTATTATAACTATTATTGGTGATAACACACTCTATTATAACTATTATTGGTGATAACACACTCTATTATAACTATTATTGGTGATAACACACTCTATTATAACTATTATTGGTGATAAACACTCTATTATAACTATTATTGGTGATAACACACTATTATAACTATTATTGGTGATAACACACTCTATTATAACTATTATTGGTGATAACACACTCTAGTATAACTATTATTGGTGATACACACTCTATTATAACTATTACTGGTGATAACACACTCTATTATAACTATTATTGGTGATAACACACTCTATTATAACTATTATTGGTGATAACACACTCTATTATAACTATTATTGGTGATAACACACTCTATTATAACTATTATTGGTGATAACACACTCTATTATAACTATTATTGGTGATAACACACTCTATTATAACTATTATTGGTGATAACACACTCTATTATAACTATTATTGGTGATAACACACTCTATTATAACTATTATTGGTGATAACACACTCTATTATAACTATTATTGGTGATAACACACTCTATTATAACTATTATTGGTGATAACACACTCTATTATAACTATTATTCCGGCAATGTCAGGTGATTAAGGCCCTCGACTCATAATCAGGTCGCGATTAAGTCACACCAAACATTCTTACTTTTTCAGCTATGGGGGCGTTATAATGTGACGGTCAGTCTCACTATTCGTTGGTAAAGAAGTAGCCCAAGAGGTAATGGTGGGTGATTGTGAGTCGTTACCTTCCCTCTGTTCCTAACTGCTAAATTAGGGATAGCTTTACGCGAAATCCAGAAACAAACCCAAAGTACGATTAGAAAAAAATAGCTTAAACGTGTTTATGTTTTTCCTTCTACCAAAGCCGCATCGGGCTATCTGTTATGTTTACCGGGGGAGAATCGAACTCCTGATTTTAACATTGTAAATCCGCAGGCATACCACTGTCCAAGGAGGGATTATCTTAAACCATAAAGAAGAATTGTTTTTAGAATATCCTATATTACCGTTTAGAGAAAATTAACACAAACTAGGTATTATCCATTAAGAAAGAAACATACAACCGTTATTGAACTAAACCATCATCCAGGATTGTAAACCGATTACATGGTTAAAAGCTCTCGACTAATGGTTGAATCAATACCATCTTTTTGCACGTTATCCAACCGAGAGTGATGTTTTGTAACCCATATGTTACCCAAATTTAATTTTTATTGAAGTGAATGGATGTACCTTCTACGGAAAAGAAAAATGTTAGATATTCCATTTTTCTTCCAAGTGTTCCATTCTTTTGTGGCATACAATTGAACTTCATTCATCCATCAATGTTTATATCATTAAATTTAGGGTATTTCTCTGGTGCCATAGAACTCAAACAAAAGCACTTTGATGATTTGTGTCATCAATTACACAGGCAATCAATAATTGTTAAACCTGGGATAAATAAATATAGTAATACAATTTAATAAGAAGGTTTTACAATGTGCAGTTTACATCCTATCAAATCAACTTCATCAGATTAAATCTATTTGTCATATAACTTCTTACTGGCGAGTTTTTCACGTTTTTTAGAGATAACTCAGATGAAGTATATTCCGATCTTTCCCAAATAATAATTGTTTTGTTTGACTAGTTGTATTTTTATTAAGCAAAATAACGAATAACTGTGTTGTGTTTACCATGAATTTCTGGATATTAATGTTATAAACCTTCTAACTAACCCGTTGAGTCACTGGAGAGACATAATAAATAATATATATGAATATGTAATTTAGGCTGAAAACAATTACTTTATTCAATCACCACGCGTAATGTGGATTAGTGGTTAGCGTGCTAGGACTTGAATCTAAGTGTTTATGTTTCGTATGATGTCACCGTTTGTTAAAAAGATACAGAAGCTTCCAGTGGTCTGTGAGGAAACAGTCGTACAACAGTTTACCTATGAAGCCTATTGATTGGCTGGTTGTCTTACCTTTAATATAGCGATTATCAAACTGTAGTGATCATGGAGCCAGAACTATTAGTGTGAAGATAGTAAATTTGATCTCACCATGGCCCGGGATGGCAAGTTTGTTAGGGCACTGTACTCGTAATCTACTGCTGAAAGGGCGCTATAATGTGACGGTTAATCCCACTATTCGTTAGTAAAAGAGTAGCCCAAGAGTTGACGCTGGGTGGTGATGACTATCTGCTTTCCCTATACCCTTACATTGCTAAATTAGGGACACCTAACGCAGACAGCTTTCGTGTAGCTTTGCGCGAAATTAAGAGAATAACAAACAAACTGTAACATTATAACGCCCCCACCGCTGAAAGGACGAGCATGTTTGATGCGACTGGGATTCGAACACGTGACCCTCAGATTACGAGTCAAATGCCTTAACCCATCAGGCCATTCTGGGCCTAATGCTCTATTCTCTATCCATTAGGTGTTATTATACTGTTAAATAACTAGGAATTCAATTTGGACTTTAAATAAACTGCCATAGCTCGCATTTGAAACAACAAGACAACTGTATCAAAGTACAAAGATTGTCGTTATAATGTGGTGTTAATACATCACAGTTAAACTATACTTGAGTTAATTTGTAGGGTTTCCAAATGAAACTGCCTAAACTACGTATGGCATTTCATTTTTAAATATTTTTATTCTTCAAATATCGTGCGTCACGTGCCAGTTTACTTCCCAAAAAAATAGAAACTTAAAGAACTCAGAGGTTTGTGTAGAGCGTGTTTGTTTGTTTTTTACAAAATTGGTTCGATCTTAGTGGCAGTTACAAACTGTTTAAATCAGAAATTTATCATTAGTAATTCTTTCCAAAAAACAAAATATAACGTAATTTTGGAACATTAAATACAGTCCCTATTTACAATATAAAAATACATTTGTGAAGCAAATGTATCGTAAAACAGCAAAATTACCACTTTAAGCAGTAAACGTATTATTTTTTGATTTAATTCCTAGTATTGGTATAACAGACCAAAATATCATGATCTCAAACTACTAGATGTCAGGTTCATATTCTACGTTTTCATTTCTGCTGGAGGGAATTATTTACCTCATTAACCTGTTCAGTGCCGTAGACGAGATAACTCGTCCAAGCCGATCGGTAACACAGTGCCACGGACGAATTAATTCGCTCTCAATAATACCTACCTTCAACGGTAGATGTCAGCACCATTCATGCCTTTGATCTACTTACAAATTGTTTCACTTTCGATCCAAAATGGCGTCACAAAAAAGTTACAAAATGAAGAAGCATTAGAGTTGTATTGTAACAGATGAAATACATGGCAGTCAACAGGTTAAAGGTAAGTACTGAGTTACAGTTACCCAAATTTTAACCGTCAAGGGAATGTTTGTTTTTAATAACAAGTAAGTTAAGTGAAGTCAATTGTTTCACTAAAACTAGATTTTTTTTAATTTAGTAAATATATTTTTAAATGAACAAATTCAAACCGAATGGATGGAAATACATAGAGACAACGTTTAGATAGCGCTGTAGTGTTCTTAATTGGCATGTTTCAAATTGAAGGAATATTTTCCAAAATAAAATGTTAAATTGTGAAAATGCTCTTTTGTGTTATATAAAGATAAATGATGCCTTATTAAGCCTGTTATATTTCCCCTTTGTATTTTCTAATTTTGTACTGAAGCATAATTTTTAAACATGAGAAACTCTTAACAAGTTCATTTGTGTATTCATATGAGAGCCACATTCAATTAATGTATTATATTATGATACACAAATTACCTCAGGAACAGATAGTAGTATTGTCAATAGCTTTAAAATAACTTCGTTTTCATTCTGTGTTTTTACCGAGAAATATAAATTGGCAGTTCAATAACAGCTAAAATGAAGGTACAATTCCTACAAAAAATAATAACTTACGCAAGAAAGAATTTTAGATCTGTTCCTAATAGTTCATACAAAACTGGGTTCTAATATACTGGAAATAAACTTTCAGCTAATCACAACAGAAAAGGAAGTAATGTGTTATAAAGTAATAAATGTTCCTTAATAAATCAATCTGATTAATTATTTGTTTGTTTGTTTCTTGTTTTCCTTATTTTACTGTGTTTTAATTGTTTTGTCAATATCTAACAATAACAACAGAAGTAAACTGAGTTTCAAGGAATATTTAACAAGAGAAATAAATAAGTTTCAAAACTTATTCATCTGTTGTTAGAAAATATTAATCTTGATAAATTCTCTGATAGTTTTTACTTTGATGAAAGTTTCTAAACTATATTTTAGTTTCAGAACAGTTTCTGAGATAAAGGTTATTTCAAAATCAAATATTAGCACAGACAATCTCCATCTATTGTTTGATGTTATAAAAAAAAATAACGTTATTGTGGTAGGAAAAACCCATCCTAAGTTTCTACAAAAGGGTGAAGGTTGAGTGTTTATACTGTAGAATTTCTAGGATGGTTTAACTTTATGTGAAGGTTATTTCTAACTACTGAGAGCAACTTCTTTCCTACACATGGCCCGGCATGGCCAGGTGGGTTAAGACTCGTAATCCGAGGATCACGGGTTTGAATCCGGTCGCACCAAACATGCTCGTCCTTTCAGCTGTGGGGACGTTATAACGTGACGGTCAATCCCACTATTCGTCGGTAAAAGAGTAGCCCAAGAGTTGGCGGTGGGTGGTGATGAGTAGCTGCCTTCATCTAGTCTTACACTATTAAATTAGGGACGGCTAGCACAGATAGCCCTCGAGTAGCTTTGTGCGAATTTCAAAACAAACAAACCCTTTTTGTGGACCGAACAATGACATACCATTGTTTAGCAAAAAACGAAGGATACCAGATAGAAATACGGTTTTACCTACTTTTGGAACAAATAGCAAACTGACATGTTATTTTTTTACAATATATACTATTAAAAAAACAATATAATGAATCTAATATACAAACTTGTTCTTTCATTAGAAACCCAAACGTTGTCATTCTTTAGTCATGTCCGATAATGTCTGTTGTCATAGCACCATTGTTCGGTTCAAAAAAAGGATTTGTTTGTTTGTTTTGAAATTCGCACACAGCTACTCGAGGGCTGTCTCTGCTAGCCGTCCCTAATTTAGCAGTGTATGACTAGAGGGAAGGCAGCTAGTCATCACCACCCACCGCGAACTCTTGGGCTATTCTTTTACCAATGAATAGTGGGTTTGACCGTAACATTATAACACCCCCATGGCTGAAAGGGCGAGCATGTTTGGCGCGACGGGGATGCGAACCCACGACATTCGGATTACGAGTCGCACGCCTTAACACGCTTGGCCATGCCGGGCCCCACGGAAAGGGAAAATCATACATATAAATTCACTAGTATAAAACACGCCAAGTTTTTACTTAATATAAATATTTCATAAGTTAAAAAGTAATAAAAGATAATGCAGCTTTAAGTATTAAATTAGTATTATTTGTTTTAAGATAACAAGTGACGGAGTTTTCAATATTCACTTCTTTGGTATATTAGAGTCCTACGTGTAGTGATTATAGGATAGTTTCATTAGATAACTTGTTAACATTTTTAGTAAAAAAACGACTTTTTTATAAATACTAAATTTTAATTTCTCTTAAATTCGTCGGTAGGGGGGATACGAACCAAAGTTAAAGCAATTCACTTTCACATTTTAAGGCATAGAGAAATTGTTTGCACAGTTTTATCTGTACGGCTTATGCATCATGCGAAGCACTGTTATTTTTAAATATTGATTCGAAATAAGAAAATCCTGCAAAATACGAAAATAAATCCTATATCTCGATTTTCCGATAAGAGTCAAAGCTCAGCGTCCTGTTTTTTGTTTTTCTTTCCATGAACTTTCATATTTTAAATCATTAGAGATCTCGATATTTTACGTTTACTTGGTTGAAAATTTTTCATTAAATTATAGTATCCGATTTCTTACGGATCAGGGATAATAAAAATATCCTGAAATTGCATGTTGGATTATTTAGGTTGTTAAGGTTCTGCGTCATCAGATAACATATCAGACTTTAGTTTGCTTGTTTTGAATTTCGCACAAAGCTACTCGAGGGCTATGTGCGCTAGCCGTCCCTAATTTAGCAGTGAAACACTAGAGGGAAGGCAGCTAGTCATCACCACCCACCGCCAACTCTTGGGTTACTCTTTTACCAACGAATAATGGAATTGACCGTCACATTATAACGCCCCCACGGCTGAAAGGACGAGCATGTTTGTTGCGACCGGGATTCGAACCTGCAACTCTCAGATTACGAGTCAAACGCCTTAACCCACATGGCCATGCCGGGCCTCAGACTTTAGTAAAACTAAACTAAAACACGAGTTCAACTAATTATTTTTTATCAGAATCTTAAACAAGCTGTAAATCATGTGGTTTGTTGCAGTAACAAGTAGTCCCATAATTGTAAATAAGAATATGGGATTGTTTTAAAACAAATCTTTAGAAACGTCGACAAAATTTATAGAGATGTAAGACAGACAGGCCAGAAAACTCGTGATCAATTCTACACCAATAAAACAGCGGAAAACAAGTACCAGAAACAATAATTCCAACGACAACTAACAACCTATCTTTCCAGGTAGAACTAAGAACATCTATTTCCATAAAAACCCTCGTAACAGTATCTTAAATTTTTCATAGAACCGTTACGCAAAACCATCAAAATAAGTTCACAGAAAAGAAAACTAACAGACAACATCACATGCAGAGATATTAATTCTATAAACAACTTAAAATAGGACAACATCAAAATTCTAAAAGCAGATAAAAGCAATGCTATAGTTATAATGAACACAAATGAATATATTAAAAAATGAACAACTTCTTATCAGATAAAATAAATATAAACCAGTAAACATAAATTCAACAAAAATACGTGAAAAACCAGCTAAACAAAATACTTCTAGAAAGGAAAACAAACCAACACAATCTCAAAAATTCTATATTCTTACCTGTGCAAGACCGCCTCACACGCACCACAACTTAAAAACCAAAACCAAAACTCACAAGCCTGATGGGCTCGGCATGGCCTAGCGCGTTAAGGCGTGTACTTCGTAATCTGAGGGTCGCAAGTTCGCGCCCGAGTCGCGCCAAAGATGCTCGCCCTCCTAGCCGTGGGGGCGTTATAATGTGACGGTCAATCCCACTTTTCGTTGGTAAAAGAGTAGTCCAAGAGTTGGCGGTGGGTGGTGATGACTAGCTGCCTTCCCTCTAGTCTTACACTGCTAAATTAGGGACGGCTAGCACAGATAGCCCTAGAGTAGCTTTGTGCGAAATTCAAAAAACAAACAATAATTAATAATGTAACATATAACTGCAACGCTCCCTACAGTCCCGCAACCGTTTATACTCTCGTCCCTAAGACATGTGTCCGGCAACGGTCAGTTGTAATCTCTATTTGTTAACCTGAAGATGACCTGAGAAGGTCGAAACGTTGATCTGTGCTTTATTTTTAAAAAAAGTGTTAAAAATCATATCAGTTATCTTATGAACACATTTTTACTTCAAGCGAACTATAATATTTTGGTGTAATAAGTCACAAGTTATCATACTAAGATGACAAATAAATATATATATATATATATATTGGGTTCATATTGAATAAATCGAAACAATACCTAGATTTAAAAGGAATAGCAAAAATATTGATATAGACATGTATTAAAACAGTTTTAAAACTTACTTATGTCGTTACTGTCTACCTATCGACGTCCAGCCATACTTTACATCTGACCGAATATCTGGAAATTAGCCCTGCGTTTTATCATCTATACTGAAAGACACTGGATTTACATAAGCCATCTACATTTCACACTAACAATCATGTCAGTGGATTTTCATCTTGTTAAAAGATGTTGTACCCGTTTACAATAAGTAAAGCGCGACTTATAGTAGGTCTCTTTTTAAACGGTCCCGAATCCACAAGTTGATTCATATTTCTTTGTTTACCAGTGCTATTATGTACGTGGTGTATCTTAATTTAGGAATTTCAAAATCCTCGATGTGAACACGTAATTATGATCTCAGTGTACGATTTTGTTACATTCGAAAGTAACTAAGTTCGATAGCATCATGCTACCAAGGTAGCGACAAACAACCTTAGTATGTACTACTAATTCTTTACATCAGCTGTGGTTTTTACACAGCTTGCTAATTTGTATTCTAAAAATCCTTTTAATTTCATGTTCAATAATCTGTATATATTTTAATTAATACTGTCAGAGAAAAAGATAAAATGATATACAGTTGATATCTCTAATTCTTCTATTTATGTTGAAATAATAATTTTGACCTGAATTGTTATAATTCACAAATCTGTTTTCATTTAAACCTCGTGCAAAGCTACACGAGGTCTTTCTGCGCTAACCGTACCTCGTTTACCAATAAAAGACTAGAGGAAAGGTAGCTAGCGAGTCAATATTACCAAGTTTCAAACCTTGAGTTCCTCTTTAACCAACGAATATTTGTATTGACCATCATGTTATAAAACTTTCACGACTGAAAGGGCGAGCATCTTCAGTGAAGAGGATTCGAAACTGTGACCTTGAAATTACGAGTCAAGTTCCCTAACTTGTCAGTTTGCGAAGCTTTACAAATGGCTATCTATGCCATGTCCATTGTGTTTATTCATGATTTAAGCCCTGAATTTTATTTTTAGAAGCCCTCCAATTTATCACTGAGTCATCAGTGCTCTGAAACGATAAAAAAAAAAACGACGGATGATTGCAGACAAGCTGTAACTAAGTTACAATATTCAAAAACTTTCAGACTTATAAATAAACATCTTGCTACGAAGACCCTTTTAAATGATCAACCAACTTTTTGATGAAAAATATTTTTTATCCTATGGAAGATATTAATATCTGTCACAGCCAATGTGATTTTTAAATGTGAAATATTAAAAGTTGAATTTGCTGTACCCATAATAATATTGCAGTTATTTATCTGTCAAATGAATATTAATGTAAGAGGATACAAGGATATTAGGGTTTGAAAGTAATTTGACAGCTATTACGAACTCATCTTAGCCATCAGAAACTTGAAAGGAGTCTCAACATACCAGTTTGTCTACGTCATATAAGACATGTTAGTTTAGTGCTCTGACAATAAACACTAATGTTTATATTAGCTAAGTTTATTTATGCTGTTATTAGTTCAAGTAAGTAATAAATATTCCATATAGGTATTTGTTGTTGTTTTTTGTTTTCTTTTAATTTCGCGCAAAGCTACTAGAGGGCTATCTGCGCTAGCAGTCCCTAATTTGGCAGTGTAAGACTAGAGAAAAGACAGCTAGTCATCACCACCCACCGCCAATCCTTGGGCTACTCTTATATCAACGAATAGTGGGATTGATTGTCACATTATAACGCCTCCACGGCTGAGAGGGCGACATATTTGGTGCGACCGGGATTCAGAACCCACGACTCTCGGATTGCGAGTCGAACGCGGTAACACACTTGGCCATGCCGGGCCCCCACATAGGTGTTTGTAGGACGGTAACAATATGTATTTGTGAACGTTTTCATGTGTTAATTTTTATACATATAATTTGATATCTTATTTTGTACATAAAGGAAAAAGCATATATACATTTTAAGTATATGAAATAAAATCCTAGTAATACATATACATCATTAAGAGCGATATATTGTACTTGTGTTTTTACCTACGAAAATAGTAAAGAGTTTTAATGTTATGTATTGACTTAGACCAATCTGGTCTAATTGACTTCCGTGAGGTAATTACATTGACCTTTCAATGATATGTTTGCGTGTTATGCCAGTGAGATAATCACTGAAAAAAAAAATCGTGACTCATATACTTTATTTATATCCATTTCTTTAACGTCCATAATTCATACGATTCGTTTTCTCACGAGGTAAAATAGCAACAGTGTCACTCCAATTATTGTTATTTTCGTATTCAACAGCGATTCAAAATTAAAATGCTCACAGAGTTAGTTAAAGATACACACTTTACATCATTTGAGAATACATCCAGCATCTTAATAATCGTTCACTTTGAGGCAAAGCTTCTTATGCGAATAATATTATATTAACTTTATTCTTTCTGATTTTTAAAGATAAGCACTTATCGTATGTTATAGCAGATGACAAAAACATTTGGTACACAAGGAAATTTTTTCAACAAATAATTTTTGTTTCCAGTAAAACATAAGGCTACGCAATGGCTATCGGTGTTATAATTATCACAGGTATCGAAACTCGGATTTTAATTTTATAAACTTTCAGGTTTGCTTTGAATTTTGCGCAAAGCTACTCGAGGGCTATCTGCGCTAGCCATCCCTAATTTAGCAGTGTAAGACTGGAGGGAAGGCAGCTAGTCATCACCACCCACCGCCAACTCTTGGGCTACTCTTTACCAGCGAATAGAGGGATTGACCGTCACATTATAACGCCCCCACGGCTGAAAGGGTGACGATATTTCGCGCGACCGGGATTCGAACCCGCGACCCTCGTATTACGAGTCGAACGCCTTAACACGCTTGGCCATGCCGGGCCTATAAACTTTCAGACTGACAGCTGTTCCACTGAAGGTCGTATTTTATTTGTTTTGAGTTTCAGGTGAAGTTTCAACTGCTCTAGTTTTTGCCTTTCTTCCTTTATAAACCATTCTTACAAAGTTTAAATTTTTAGAGAAATGTTTGACATAATACTGACTTAATACGTTTTGTGATTTACCGAAGTAACATACTGAACTTACACCTCGATGTTAAAATGTTTACCATTCTAATTTAAATATAAATGGAAGATATTTTTTTTTATGAAAGATAATGTGGTCTACACACGAAAGTAATATATTATTCCGACGTGAAAGAAATATTTGCCAAACTTTAATGAAAGGACCTCGTAAAATACTAAACTGGTATTGCTTGTACCTGTTTTAACGAATGTGTTGTGGGTTCGTAAACACAATTAACACTTCTACAAAAAGCCGTTTCTAGTTCTGATTTCTCCAAGCCCGTTCCTCTGGCTGTGGTTTCGCTAGATAGTAGATAGGGACAGTGGGAATCTCGTTAATCCATTCATTAATGGATTTAAATGGCAATTTCATTTAAATACAAAATTATTAGCCTAATATTAATAACATTTCAAGTTGCTCTGGGGCCTATTAGGCCCCACTTTTCGTAGGAGTGTTAAAAGAAAGTCCACAGTTTTACTCAAATATCTTTTTTCCAGCAAAATGCAACTGGTTTCCATGGATGTTGAGAATCATAAGAAATATACTGAGTAATCATTTACTGAGTTTGAGCAAAAATTAGACAACAGAAGTATAGTTTTAAATGTGATTTAAATGGGAAGACATTTTTAATGTTATTATTAACACACCAACATTGTATTTCAGAGCCTACATGCTAGTTAAGTGTCATAGATGTGTAGAGATCTTTTTCCTATATAATAGGCATGATTATGTTTCAAACTTTGGCATGCCAGATGGACTTACAAATTATATCAAACGTGAATAGTACTATTAGAATCAGTGTATTTTCTGTGATGTAATACTTTCCTTAATGTAGGTAGTGAATTAGCAGTGTTTCAAACTATATTAAATGGCAGTGGTTCGCTTTATTCCTATAAGTAATTGTGAAAACAATTATAATTCACCTTTTGTGTGATTCAGTATATATGTCAAATTTCAGTTTAACCTTTAACTTGTTCAGTGCCATAGACGAGATAACTCGTCCAAGCCGATCGGTAACACAGTGCCACGTACGAGTTAATTAGTTCTCAATAATACCTAACTTCAACGCTAGATGTCAGCACCATGCATGTATTTGACCTACTTACAAATTGTTTCACTTTCGATCCAAAATGGCGTCACGAAAAAGTTACGAAATGAAGAAGCATTAGAGTTGTATTGTAGCAGCTGAAATACTTGGCAGTTAACAGATTAATATTAACAGGTTAACCTTTAGCTAAAAAAAAAACATTATTGTATTTAGCTTATTTTACAAAATATTTTTAACAATATGAAGCTCGTTCTTTCATAATATTGAATACATAGATTAATCTCTAATATTAATAAATGAATATTCAAATAAGCTATTTTCTTTATTGTTGTTTTTAATACACGTTTGTTCTCTTTTTTTCTGTATTGTTGTTTTTAATACACGTTTGTTCTCTTTTTTTCTGTATTGTTGTTTTTAATACACATTTGTTCTCTTGTTGTTTTCTGTATTATAGTTTTTAATACACATTTGTTCTCTTGTTGTTTTCTAAGTTGTAGTTTTTAATATACAATTGTTCTCTTCTTGTTTTCTGTATTGTAGTTTTTAAAACACATTTGTTCTCTTGTTGTTTTCTGTATTGTAGTTTTTAATACACATTTGTTCTCTTGCTGTTTTTGTATTGTTGTTTTTAATACACATTTGTTCTCTTGTTTTTTTTCTGTATTGTAGTTTTTAATACATATCTGTTTTCTTGTTGTATTCTGTATTGTAGTTTTTAATACACATTTGTTCTCTTGCTGTTTTCTCTATTGTTGTTTTAAACATACATTTGTTCTCTTCTTGTTTTCTGTATTTTAGTTTTTAATACACAATTGTTCTCTTGTTGTTTTCTGTATTGTTCTTTTTAATACACATTTGTACTCTTATTGTTTTCGATATTGTAGTTTTTAATACACATTTGTTCTCTTGTTGTTTTCTGTATTGTTGTTTTTAATACACGTTTGTTTTCTTGTTGTTTTCTGTGTTATAGTTTTTAATACATACTTGTTCTCTTGTTGTTTTCTGTATTGTAGTTTTTAATACACATTTGTTCTCTTGTTGTTTTGTGTGTTATAGTTTTTAATACACATTTGTTCTCTTGTTTTTTCTGTATTGTTGTTTTTAATGCACGTTTATTTTCTTGTTTTTTCTGTATTGTATACACGTTTGTTCTCCTGTTTTTTCTTATTGTTGTTTTTAATACATATTTGTTCTCTTGTTGTTTTCTGTATTGTTGTTTTTAATACACGTTTGTTTTCTTGTTGTTTTCTGTGTTATAGTTTTTAATACACATTTGTTCTCTTTTTTTTCTGTATTGTTGTTTTTAATACACGTTTGTTCTCTTGTTGTTTTCTGTAGTGTAGGTTAAATAGACATTTGTTATCTTGCTGTTTTCTGTATTTTTGTTTTTAATACACATTTGTTCTCTTCTTGTTTTCTGTATTGTTGTTTTTAATACACATTTGTTCTCTTCTTGTTTTCTGTATTGTTGTTTTTAATACACGTTTGTTATCTTGTTGTTTTTTGTATTTTAGTTTTTAATACACATTTGTTTTCTTGTTGTTTTCTGTATTATTGTTTTTAATACACATTTGTTCTTTTGTTTTTTCTGTATTGTAGTTTTTAATACACGTTTGTTCTCCTGTTGTTTCTGTATTGTTGTTTTTAATACACATTTCTTCTCTTGCTGTTTTCTGTATTGTTGTTTTTTAATACACGTTTGTTCTCTTGTTTTTTTTCTGTATTTTAGTTTTTAATACACGTTTGTTCTCATGTTTTTTCTAAATTCTAGTTTTTTATACATGTTTGTTCTCTTGGTTTCTCTGTATTATAGTTTTTAATACACGTTTGTTCTTTTGTTTTTTTCTGTATTGCCGTTTTCAATATACATTTGTTCTCTTGTTTTTTTCTGTATTGTTGTTTTTAATACACATTTTTTCTTGTTTTCTGTATTATAGTTTTTAATACACATTTGTTCTCTTGTCGTTTTCTGTGTTATAGTTTTTAATACATACTTGTTCTCTTGTTTTCTGTATTGTAGTTTTTAATTCACATTTATTTTCTTTTTTTTCTGTATTGTTGTTTTTAATACACATTTGTTCTTTTGTTTTATCTGTATTGTAGTTTTTAATACACGATTGTGCTCCTGTTTTTTCAGTATTGTTGTTTTTAATACATATTTGTTCTCATGTTGTTTTCTGTATTTTAGTTTTTAATACACATTTCTTCTCTTGCTATTTTCTTTATTGTTGTTTTTAATACACGTTTGTTCTCTTTTTTTCTGTATTGTTGTTTTTAATACACATTTGTTTTCTCTTTTGTTTTCTGTATTGTAGTTTTAATACACATTTGTTGTCTTGTTGTTTTCTAAGTTGTAGTTTTTTAATATACAATTGTTCTCTCTCTTTGTTTTCTTGTATTGTAGTTTTTAAAACACATTTGTTCTCTTGTTTTCTGTATTGTAGTTTTTAATACACATTTGTTCTCTTGCTGTTTTTGTATTGTTGTTTTTAATACACATTTGTTCTCTTGTTTTTTTTCTGTATTGTAGTTTTTAATACATATCTGTTTTCTTGTTGTATTCTGTATTGTAGTTTTTAATACACATTTGTTCTCTTGCTGTTTTCTCTATTGTTGTTTTAAACATACATTTGTTCTCTTTCTGTTTTCTGTATTTTTAGTTTTTAATA
>NW_027467777.1:5116517-5180011 GCF_004210375.1 Tachypleus tridentatus | reverse complement strand
AATGTGTATTAAAAAACTACAATACAGAAAACAACAAGAGAACAAATGTGTATTAAAAACTACAATACAGAAAAAAACAACAAGAGAACAAATGTGTATTAAAAACTACAATACAGAAAACAACAAGAGAACAAATGTGTATTAAAACTACAATAAGAGAACAAATGTGTATTAAAAACTACAATACAGAAAACAACAAGAGAACAAATGTGTATTAAAAACTACAATACAGAAAACAACAAGAGAACAAATGTGTATTAAAAACTACAATACAGAAAACAACAAGAGAACAAATGTGTATTAAAAACAATCAACACAGAAAACAACAAGAGAACAAATGTATTAAAAACTACAATAAAAAAACAACAAGAAACAAACAGTATTAAAAAACTACAATAAAAAACAACAAGAACAAATGTGTATTAAAACTACAATACAGAAAACAACAAGAGAACAAATGTGTATTAAAAACTACAATACAGAAAACAACAAGAGAACAAACAATACAGTGTATTAAAAACTACAATACAGAAAAAAAACAAGAGAACAAATGTGTATTAAAAACAATACAGAAAACAACAAGAATACAGAAAAAACAAGAGAACAAATGTGAGAACAAATGTGTATTAAAAACAACAAGAGAACAATACAGAAAAACAATACAAAAACAAGAAGAAACAAATGTGTATTAAAAACTACAATACAGAAAACAACAAGAGAACAAATGTGTATTAAAAAACTACAATACAGAAAACAACAAGAGAACAAATGTGTATTAAAAACAACAAGAGAACAAATGTGTATTAAAAACTACAATACAAGAAAACAAAGAGAAACAAATGTATTAAAAACTACAATACAGAAAACAACAAGAGAACAAATGTGTATTAAAAAACTACAACAATACAACAAGAAAAAAACAACAAGAGAACAAATGTGTATTAAAAACTACAATACAGAAAACAACAAGAGAACAAATGTGTATTAAAAACAACAAGATAACAAATGTGTATTAAAAAACTACAATACAAAAACAACAAGAGAACAAATGTGTATTAAAAACAATACAAATGATTAAAAACAAAACACAAGAGAACAAATGTGTATTAAAAACTACAATACAGAAAACAACAAGAAAAAAACAACAAGAAAACAACAAATGTGTATTAAAAACAGACAATACAGAAAAAACAACACAAAAATGTATTAAAAAACTACAAACAGAAAACAACAAGAGAACAAATGTATTAAAACTACAATACAGAAAAAAAACAAGAGAACAAACGTGTATTAAAAACTACAATACAGAAAAAACAACAAGAGAACAAATGTGTATTAAAAACAACAATAGAACAAATGAAAAAAAACTACAACAAGAGAACAAATGTGTGTATTATTAAAAAAACTACAATACAGAAAACAACAAGAGAACAAATGTGTATTAAAAACTACAATACAGAAAACAACAAGAGAACAAATGTGTATTAAAAACTACAATACAGAAAACAACAAGAGAACAAATGTGTATTAAAAATAACAATACAGAAAAAACAAGAGAACAAAAAACTACAATTAAAAAAAAACAACAATACAGAGAACAAATGTGTATTAAAAACTACAATACAGAAAACAACAAGAGAACAAATGTGTATTAAAAACAACAATACAGAAAACAACAAGAGAACAAATGTGTATTAAAAACTACAATACAGAAAACAACAAGAGAACAAATGTGTATTAAAAACTACAATACAGAAAACAACAAGAGAACAAATGTGTATTAAAAACTACAATACAGAAAACAACAAGAGAAACAAATGTGTATTAAAATACAAGAGAAAAATGTATTTAACAAGAGAACAAATGTGTATTAAAAAACTACAATACAGAAAACAACAAGAGAACTACAATACAGAAAACAACAAGAGAACAAATGTGTATTAAAAACAACAATACAGAAAAAAACAAGAGAACAAATGTGTATTAAAAACTACAATACAGAAAACAACAAGAGAACAAATGTGTATTAAAAACTACAATACAGAAAACAACAAGAGAACAAATGTGTATTAAAAACTACAATACTACAATACAGAAAAAACAACAAGAGAACAAATGTGTATTAAAAAACTACAATACAGAAAACAACAAGAGAACAAATGTGTAAATACAGAAAACAAAAGAGAACAAATGTGTATTAAAAACTACAATACAGAAAACAACAAGAGAACAAATGTATATTAAAAAACTACAATACAAATGTGTATTAAAAACTAAAACAAAAACAACAAGAGAACAAATGTGTATTAAAAACTACAATACAGAAAACAACAAGAGAACAAATGTGTATTAAAAACTACAATACAGAAAAAAAACAACAAGAGAACAAATGTGTATTAAAACTACAATACAGAAAACAACAAGAGAACAAATGTGTATTAAAAACTACAATACAGAAAAACAACAAGAGAACAAATGTGTATTAAAAACAATACAATACAGAAAACAACAAGAGAACAAATGTGTATTAAAAACTACAATACAGAAAACAACAAGAGAACAAATGTGTATTAAAAAAACTACAATACAGAAAACAACAAGAGAACAAATGTGTATTAAAAACTACAATACAGAAAAACAACAAGAGAACAAATGTATTAAAAACAACAATACAGAAAACAACAAGAGAACAAATGTGTATTAAAAACTACAATACAGAAAACAACAAGAGAACAAATGTGTATTAAAAACTACAATACAGAAAAAAACAAGAGAAACAAATGTGTATTAAAAAAACTACAATACAAAAAACAAGAGAACAAATGTGTATTAAAAACTACAATACAGAAAAAAAACAAGAGAACAAATGTGTATTAAAAAAACAATACAAAAAAACAAGAAAAAATGTGTATTAAAAACAACAATACAGAAAACAACAAGAGAACAAATGTGTATTAAAAACTACAATACAGAAAACAACAAGAGAACAAATGTGTATTAAAACTACAATACAGAAAACAACAAGAGAAAATGTGTAATTAAAAACTATTACAAAAAACAACAAGAGAAACAAATGTGTATTAAAAAACTACAATACAGAAAACAACAAGAGAACAAATGTGTATTAAAACTACAATACAGAAAAACAACAAGAGAACAAACGTGTATTAAAAACAAAAACAATACAGAAAACAAGAAGAGAACAAATGTGTATTATTAAAAAACAAGAGAACAAATGTGTATTAAAACTACAAATATTAAAAACTACAATAAAAAAAAACAAGAGAACAAATGTGTATTAAAAACTACAATACAGAAAACAACAAGAGAACAAATGTGTATTAAAAACTACAATACAGAAAACAACAAGAGAACAAATGTGTATTAAAAACTACAATACAGAAAACAACAAGAGAACAAATGTGTATTAAAAAACAATACAGAAAACAACAAGAGAACAAATGTGTAAAACAAACAAAGAACAACAAATGTGTATTAAAAACTACAATACAGAAAAAAACAAGAGAACAAATGTGTATTAAAAAACTACAATACAGAAAACAACAAGAGAACAAATGTGTATTAAAAAACAAGAAAACAACAAGAGAACAAATGTGTATTAAAAACACAATACAGAAACAAAAGAGAACAAATGTGTATTAAAAACTACAATACAGAAAACAACAAGAGAACAAATGTGTATTAAAAACTACAATACAGAATACAGAAAACAACAAGAGAACAAATGTGTATTAAAAACTACAATACAGAAAACAACAAGAGAACAAATGTGTATTAAAAACTACAATACAGAAAACAACAAGAGAACAAATGTGTATTAAAAACTACAATACAGAAAACAACAAATGTGAAAAAACTACAATACAGTGTATTAAAAACTACAATACAGAAAATACAAAAACAACAAGAGAACAAATGTGTATTAAAAAACTACAATACAGAAAAAACAAGAGAACAAATGTATTAAAAAACTACAATACAGAAAACAACAAGAAAAAACTACAATAAAAAAAACAAGAGAACAAATGTATATTAAAACTACAATACAGAAAACAACAAGAGAACAAATGTGTATTAAAAAACTACAATACAGAAAACAACAAGAGAACAAATGTGTATTAAAAACTACAATACAGAAAACAACAAGAGAACAAATGTGTATTAAAAACTACAATACAGAAAACAACAAGAGAAAAATGTGTATTAAAAAAACTACAATACAGAAAACAACAAGAAACAAATGTGTATTAAAAAACAACAATACAGAAACAAAAGAGTATTGTGTATTAAAACTACAATACAGAAAAAAACAAGAGAACAAATGTGTATTAAAAACAATACAGAAACAACAAGAGAACAAATGTGTATTAAAACAAATACAGAAAACAACAAGAGAACAAATGTGTATTAAAAACAAAATACAGAAAACAACAAGAGAACAAATGTATTAAAAAAACTACAATACAGAAAACAACAAGAGAACAAATGTGTATTAAAAAACTACAATACAGAAAACAACAAGAGAACAAATGTGTATTAAAAAAACACAATACAAATGTGTATTAAAAACAAAAAACAAGAGAACAAATGTGTATTAAAAAACTACAATACAAATGTGTAAAAAAAACAACAAAAACAACAAGAAACAAATGTGTATTAAAAACAATACAAAAACAACAAGAGACAAATGTGTAAAAACTACAACAAGAAAAACAAAGAGAACAAATGTGTATTAAAAAACTACAATACAGAAAACAACAAGAGAACAAATGTGTATTAAAAACAAGAGAACAAATGTGTAAAAACTACAATACAGAAAACAACAAGAGAACAAATGTGTATTAAAAACTACAATACAGAAAACAACAAGAGAACAAATGTGTATTAAAAACTACAATACAGAAAAAAACAAGAGAACAAGAGAACAAATATTAAAAACTAAAATACAGAAAACAACAAGAACAAACAAGAGAACAAATGTGTATTAAAAACTACAATACAGAAAACAACAAGAGAACAAATGTGTATTAAAAACTACAATACAAATGAAAAAAACAAGAGAACAAATGTGTATTAAAACTACAAAACAACAGAAAACAACAAGAGAAACAAATGTGTATTAAAAACTACAATACAGAAAACAACAAGAGAACAAATGTGTATTAAAAACAACAACAGAAAAAATGTGTATTAAAAACAACAAGAGAACAAATGTGTATTAAAAAAACTACAATACAGAAAACAACAAGAGAACAAATGTGTATTAAAAACTACAATACAGAAAACAACAAGAGAACAAACGTGTATTAAAAACTACAATACAGAAAACAACAAGAGAACAAATGTGTATTAAAAACTACAATACAGAAAACAACAAGAGAACAAATGTGTATTAAAAAAAAACAATAAAAAAAACAAATACAGAAAACAACAAGAGAACAAATGTGTATTAAAAACTACAATACAGAAAACAACAAGAGAACAAATGTGTATTAAAAACTACAATACAGAAAAAAAAACAACAAGAGAACAAATGTGTATTAAAAACTACAATACAGAAAACAACAAGAGAACAAGTATGTATTAAAAACTATAATACAGAAAACAACAAGAGAACAAATATGTATTAAAAACTACAATACAACAACAAGAGAACAAATGTGTATTAAAAACAACAAGATAACAAATGTGTATTAAAAACTACAATACAGAAAGCAACAAGAGAACAAACGTGTATTAAAAACAACAATACAGAAAAAACAAAGAGAACAAATGTGTATTAAAAAACTACAATACAGAAAACAACAAGAGAACAAATGTATTAAAAAAACTACAATACAGAAAACAACAAGAAAAAATGTGTATTAAAAACTACAATACAGAAAACAACAAGAGAACAAATGTGTATTAAAAACTACAATACAGAAAAACAACAAGAGAACAAATGTGTATTAAAAACTACAATACAGAAAACAACAAGAAAACAAAATACAGTGTATGTAAAAAACTACAATACAGAAAACAACAAGAGAACAAATGTGTATTAAAAAACTACAATACAGAAAACAACAAGAGAACAAATGTGTATTAAAAAAAACAACAACAATACAGAAAACAACAAGAGAGAACAAATGTGTATTAAAAAAACAATACAGAAAAAACAACAAATACAGAAAACAACAAGAAACAAATGTGTATTAAAAAACTACAATACAGAAAACAACAAGAGAACAAATGTGTATTAAAAACTACAAACAATACAGAAAAAACAAGAGAGAAACAAATGTGTATTAAAAAACTACAATACAGAAAAAAAAAAAACTAAGAGAAACAACAAATGTGTATTAAAAACTACAATACAGAAAAAAACAAGAGAACAAATGTGTATTAAAAACTACAATACAGAAAAACAACAAGAGAACAAATGTGTATTAAAAACTACAATACAGAAAACAACAAGAGAACAAATGTGTATTAAAAACTACAATACAGAAAACAACAAGAGAACAAATATGTATTAAAAACAATAATACAGAAAACAACAAGAGAACAAATGTGTATTAAAAACTACAATACAGAAAACAAGAAGAGAACAAATGTGTATTAAAAACTACAATACAGAAAAACAACAAGAGAACAAATGTGTATTAAAACTACAATACAGAAAAAATGTGTATTAAAAAACAAATACAGAAGAGAACAAATGTGTATTAAAAACTACAATACACAATAAGAGAACAAATGTGTATTAAAAAACTACAACAAGAGAACAAATGTGTATTAAAAAACTACAATACAGAAAACAACAAGAGAACAAATATTAAAAACTTAAAAAACAACAACAATACAAAAACAAAACAACAAGAGAACAAATGTGTATTAAAAAACTACAATACAGAAAACAACAAGAGAACAAATGTGTATTAAAAAACTACAATACAGAAAAAACAGAACAAATGAATTAAAAAAAGAGAACAATGTATTAAAAAACAGAAAACAACAAGAGAACAAATGTGTAAAAACAGAAAACAACAAGAGAACAAATGTGTATTAAAAAACAACAAGAACAAATGTGTATTAAAAACAACATACAGAAAAAACAAAGAACAAATGTGTATTAAAAACTATAACACAGAAAACAACAAGAGAACAAATGTGTATTAAAAACTACAATACAGAAAACAACAAGAGAACAAATGTGTATTAAAAACTACAATACAGAAAACAACAAGAGAACAAATGTGTATTAAAAACTACAATACAGAAAACAACAAGAGAACAAATGTATTAAAAACAACAATACAGAAAAAAACAAGAGAACAAATGTGTATTAAAAACTACAATACAGAAAACAACAAGAGAACAAATGTGTATTAAAACTACAATAAGAAAACAGAAAAACAACAAGAGTATTAAAAACACAATACAGAAAAAAACAAGAAACAAATGTGTATTAAAAACTAAATAATACAAGAGAACAAATGTGTATTAAAAACTACAATACAGAAAACAACAAGAGAACAAATGTGTAAAAAACAACAGACAATACAGAAAACAACAAGAGAACAAATGTGTATTAAAAACTACAATACAGAAAACAACAAGAGAACAAATGTGTATTAAAAACTACAATACAGAAAACAACAAGAGAACAAATGTATTAAAAAAACAACAAGAGAACAAATGTGTATTAAAACAACACAATACAGAAAAAACAACAAGAGAACAAATGTGTATTAAAAACTACAATACAGAAAACAACAAGAGAACAAATGTGTATTAAAAACTACAATACAGAAAACAACAAGAGAACAAATGAAAAAACAAATACAGAAAACAACAAGAGAACAAATGTGTATTAAAAACTACAATACAGAGAAAAAATGTGTATTAAAAACAAAGAAAAAACAAAATGTGTATTAAAAACTACAATACAGAAAACAACAAGAGAACAAATGTGTATTAAAAACAACAAGAGAACAAATGTGTATTAAAAACTACAATACAAAAACAACAAGAGAACAAATGTGTATTAAAAACTACAATACAGAAAACAACAAGAGAACAACAAGAGAACAAAATACAGAAAACAACATTAAAAAAACTAAATACAATACAAGAGAACAAATGAAAAAAACAACAAGAGAAAAAACAAGAGAACAAATGTATTAAAAACTACAATACAGAAAAAAACAACAAGAGAACAAATGTGTATTAAAAAACTACAATACAGAAAACAACAAGAGAACAAATGTGTATTAAAAAACACAGAAAAAACAACAAGAGAACAAATGTGTATTAAAAACAATACAACAATACAAGAAAAAATGTGTATTAAAAAACAACAATAGAAAACAACAAATGTGTATTAAAAACTACAATACAGAAAACAACAAGAGAACAAATGTGTATTAAAACTAAATACAATACAAAACAACAAGAGAACAAATGTGTATTAAAAACTACAATACAGAAAACAAACAAGAGAACAAATGTGTATTAAAAACTACAATACAGAAAACAACAAGAGAACAAATGTGTATTAAAACAGAAAAACAACAATACAGAAAAACAAGAGAACAAATGTGTATGTAAAAAACTACAATACAGAAAACAACAAGAGAACAAATGTGTATTAAAAAACTACAATACAGAAAACAAAGAACAAATGTGTATTAAAAACTACAATACAGAAAACAACAAGAGAACAAATGTGTATTAAAAACTAAATACAGAAAACAACAAGAGAACAAATGTGTATTAAAAACTACAATACAGAAAACAACAAGAGAACAAATGTGTATTAAAAACTATACAATACAGAAAAAACAACAAGAGAACAAATGTGTATTAAAAAACTACAATACAGAAAACAACAAGAGAACAAATGTGTATTAAAAAACACAACAAAAACAACAAGAGAACAAATGTATTAAAACTACAATACAGAAGAACAAAAGAGAACAAATGTATTAAAACTACAATACAGAAAAAATGTGTATTAAAACAAATACAGAAAAAACAGTGTATTAAAACAAATACAAGAGAGAACAAATGTGTATTAAAAAACAATACAAAAGAGAACAAACAAAAAGAATACAGAACAAATGTGTATTAAAAACTACAACAATACAGAAAACAACAAGAGAACAAATGTGTATTAAAAAACTACAATACAGAAAACAACAAGAGAACAAATGTGTATTAAAAACTACAATACAGAAAACAACAAGAGAACAAATGTGTATTAAAAACTACAATACAGAAAACAACAAGAGAACAAATGTGTATTAAAAACAACAATACAGAAAACAACAAGAGAACAAATGAGTAAAAACAAATACAGTGTATTAAAAACTACAATACAGAAAACAACAAGAGAACAAATGTGTATTAAAAACTACAATACAGAAAACAACAAAGAAAACAACAAGAGAACAAATGTGTATTAAAACAAGAAGAAACAAATGTGTATTAAAAACTACAATACAGAAAACAACAAGAGAACAAATGTGTATTAAAAAACTACAATACAGAAAACAACAAGAGAACAAATGTGTATTAAAAAACAAATAAAAAATACAAAACAAGAGAAAAAAAAACAACAATACAGAAAACAACAAGAAACAAATGTGTATTAAAAACTGCAATACAAGAAAACAAATGTGTAAGACAATAAAAACAGAAAAACAAGAGAACAAATGTGTATTAAAAAACAACAAGAGAACAAATGTGTATTAAAAAAAACTACAATACAGAAAAACAACAAGAGAACAAATGTGTATTAAAAACAACAATACAGAAAACAACAAGAGAACAAATGTGTATTAAAAACTACAATACAGAAAACAACAAGAGAACAATGTGTATTAAAAAACTACAATACAGAAAAAACAAGAGAACAAATGTGTATTAAAAACTACAATACAGAAAAAAACAAGAGAACAAACGTGTATTAAAAACTACAATACAGAAAAACAACAAGAGAACAAATGTGTATTAAAAACTACAATACAGAAAACAACAAGAACAACAAATGTGTATTAAAAAATACAGACAATACAGAAAACAACAAGAGAACAAATGTGTATTAAAACTACAATATACAGAAAACAACAAGAGAACAAATGTGTATTAAAACAACAATACAGAAAAGAACAAATGTGTATTAAAAACTAAAGAGAACAAAGAACAAACGTGTATTAAAAACTATACTACAGAGAAACCAAGAGAACAAACGTGTATTAAAACTACAAGAGAAAACAAGAGAACAAATGTGTATTAAAACTACAATACAATAAACAACAAAAACAAATGTGTATTAAAAAAAACAATAGAACAAAAGAGAACAAATGTGTATTAAAAAACTACAATACAGAAAACAACAAGAGAACAAATGTGTATTAAAAACTACAATACAGAAAACAACAAGAGAACAAATGTGTATTAAAAACTACAATACAGAAAACAACAAGAGAACAAATGTGTATTAAAAAACTACAATACAGAAAACAACAAGAGAACAAATGTGTATTAAAAACTACAATACAGAAAAAAACAAAAACAAATGTGTATTAAAAACAAATACAGAGAACAAATGTGTATTAAAAAACAACAATACAGAAAAAAGAGAACAAGAAAGAACAAATGTGTATTAAAAACTACAATACAGAAAACAACAAGAAAAAACAAGAGAACAAATGTGTATTAAAAACTACAATACAGAAAAACAACAAGAGAACAAATGTGTATTAAAAACTACAATACAGAAAACAACAAGAGAACAAATGTGTATTAAAAACTACAATACAGAAAACAACAAGAGAACAAATGTGTATTAAAAAAACTACAATACAGAAAAACAACAAGAGAACAAATGTGTATTAAAAACTACAATACAGAAACAACAAGAGAACAAATGAACAAATGTGTATTAAAAAACAACAATACAGAAAAAACAAGAGAACAAATGTGTATTAAAAACTACAATACAGAAAACAACAAGAGAACAAATGTGTATTAAAAACAATACTACAGAGAAAACAAGAGAACAAATGTGTATTAAAAACTACAATACAAAAACAACAAGAGAACAAATGTGTATTAAAAACTACAATACAGAAAACAACAAGAGAACAAATGTGTATTAAAAACTACAATACAGAAAAACAACAAGAACAACAAATGTGTATTAAAAAAATACAACAATACAGAAAACACAAGAGAACAAATGTGTATTAAAAACACAATACAAAACAACAAGAGAAAAGAACAAATGTGTATTAAAAAACTAATAGAAGAAAAACAACAAGAGAACAAATGTGTATTAAAAACAACAATACAGAAAAGAAACAAGAGTAACAAACAATACAGATTAAAACTAACAAATACAAAACTAAATAACAAAAGAAACAAATGTGTAGAAAACAACAAGAGAACAAATGTTATTAAAAAACTACAATACAGAAAACAACAAGAGAACAAATGTGTATTAAAAAACTAAATACAGAAAACAACAAGAGAACAAATGTGTATTAAAAACTACAATACAGAAAAAATAATTGAACAAACGTGTATTAAAACAACAAGAGAACAAATGTGTATTAAAAACTACAATACAGAAAACAACAAGAGAACAAATGTGTATTAAAAACTACAATACAGAAAACAACAAGAGAACAAATGTGTATTAAAAAAACTACAATACAGAAAACAACAAGAGAACAAATGTGTATTAAAAACAACAATACAAACAACAAGAAAACAAATGTGTATTAAAAAACTACAATACAGAAAACAACAAGAGAACAAATGTGTATTAAAAATAACAATACAGAAAACAACAAGAGAACAAATGTGTATTAAAAACTACAATACAGAAAACAACAAGAGAACAAATGTGTATTAAAAACTACAATACAGAAAAAAACAAGAGAACAAATGTGTATTAAAACTACAATACAGAAAACAACAAGAGAACAAATGTGTATTAAAAACTACAATACAGAAAAAAAACAAGAGAACAAATGTGTATTAAAAACAACAATACAGAAAAAAAACAAGAGAACAAATGTGTATAAAAAACTACAATACAGAAAACAACAAGAAAACAAATGTGTAAAAAAAACAAGAGAAAAAAACAACAAGAGAACAAATGTGTATTAAAAACTACAATACAGAAAACAACAAGAGAACAAATGTGTATTAAAAAAGAAAATACAGAAAAAAATTAAAACAAGAGAACAAATGTGTATTAAAAACTACAATACAGAAAACAACAAGAGAACAAATGTGTATTAAAAACTACAATACAGAAAACAACAAGAGAACAAATGTGTATTAAAAACTACAATACAGAAAACAACAAGAGAACAAATGTGTATTAAAAAAACAACAAGAGAACAAATGTGTATTAAAAACTACAATACAAAAACAACAAGAGAACAAATGTGTATTAAAAAACAACAAAAAAAAAAAAGAGAACAAATGTGTAAAAAACAAGAAACAAATGTGTATTATTAAAAACATTAAAACACAAAAGAAAACAACAAGAGAACAAATGTGTATTAAAAAACAACAATACAGAAAAAAAAGAAGAGAACAAATGTGTATTAAAAACTACAATACAGAAAACAACAAGAGAACAAATGTGTATTAAAAACTACAATACAGAAAACAACAAGAGAACAAATGTGTATTAAAACTACAATACAGAAAAAAAACAAGAGAACAAACGTGTATTAAAAACTACAATATAGAAAACAAGAAGAGAACAAACGTGTATTAAAAAAAACTACAATACAGAAAAACAACAAGAGAACAAATGTGTATTAAAACTAAAAACTAGAACAAATATTAAAAACAACAATACAAAAAAAGAGAAGAGAACAAATGTGTATTAAAAACTACAATACAGAAAAAAACAAGAGAACAAATGTGTATTAAAAACAAATACAGAAAACAACAAGAGAACAAATGTGTATTAAAAACTACAATACAGAAAACAACAAGAGAACAAATGTGTATTAAAAACTACAATACAGAAAAAACAAGAACAAGAGAACAAATGTGTATTAAAAACTACAATACAGAAAACAAATACAAGAGAACAAATGTGTATTAAAACTACAATACAAAAAAACAAAAAAACAAATGTATAGAAAAACAAAAAAAAACAAAGAGTGTGTATTAAAACAACAATACAGAAAACAACAAGAGAACAAATGTGTATTAAAAAAAACTACAATACAGAAAACAACAAGAGAACAAATGTATATAAAAACTACAATACAGAAAAAACAACAAGAGAACAAATGTGTATTAAAAACAACAATACAGAAAACAAAGAGAACAAATGTGTATTAAAAACTACAATACAGAAAACAAAGAGAACAAATGTGTATTAAAAAATACAGAAAAACAACTAACAATGTGTATTAAAAACTACAATACAAAACAACAAGAGAGAACAAATGTGTATTAAAAACTACAATACAGAAAACAACAAGAGAACAAATGTGTATTAAAAAACTACAATACAGAAAACAACAAGAGAACAAATGTGTATTAAAAACTACAATACAGAAAACAACAAGAGAACAAATGTGTATTAAAACAACAATACAGAAAACAACAAGAGAACAAATGTGTATTAAAAACTACAATACAGAAAACAACAAGAGAACAAATGTGTATTAAAAACTACAATACAGAAAACAACAAAAACAAATGTGAGAACAAAATACAGAAAACATATTAAAAAACTAAATAACAAGAAAGAAAAAAAAACTACAATATTAAAACAACAAATACATTAAAAAAAACAAGAAAGAAAATGTGTATTAAAACTACAATACAGAAACAACAAGAAACAAATGTGTATAAAAACTACAATACAGAAAAACAAAGAACAAATGTGTATTAAAAACTACAATACAGAAAACAACAAGAGAACAAATGTGTATTAAAAACTACAATACAGAAAACAACAAGAGAACAAATGTGTATTAAAAAAACTACAATACAGAAAACAACAAGAAACAAATGTGTATTAAAAAACTACAAAAACAACAAAAACAAATGTGTATTAAAAAAAACAACAATAGAAAAAAACAAAAATGTGTATTAAAACTACAATACAGAAAACAACAAGAGTGTGTATTAAAAACTACAATACAGAAAACAACAAGAGAACAAATGTGTATTAAAAAAACTACAATAAATGTGTATTAAAAACAAATACAGAAGAGAACAAATGTGTATTAAAAACTACAATACAGAAAACAACAAGAGAACAAATGTGTATTAAAAAACTACAATACAGAAAACAACAAGAGAACAAATGTGTATTAAAAAACAACAATACAGAAAAAATGTGTATTAAAACAATACAAACAAATGTGTATTAAAAACAAATACAGAAAACAACAAGAGAACAAATGTATTAAAAACTACAATACAGAAAACAACAAGAGAACAAATGTGTATTAAAAACTACAATACAGAAAACAACAAGAGAACAAATGTGTATTAAAAAACTACAATACAGAAAACAACAAGAGAACAAATGTGTATTAAAAACTACAATACAGAAAACAACAAGAGAACAAATGTGTATTAAAACTACAATACAAAAACAACAATTAAAAAACAAATACAAAAAACAACAAGAACAAATGTGTATTAAAAAACTACAATACAGAAAACAACAAGAGAACAAATGTGTATTAAAAACTACAATACAGAAAACAACAAGAACAAATGTGTATTAAAACAAAGAAAACAAAAAAGAGAACAAATGTGTAAAAACTACAATACAGAAAAAAACAACAAGAGAACAAATGTGTATTAAAAACTACAATACAGAAAAAACAACAAGAGAACAAATGTGTATTAAAAACTACAATACAGAAAACAACAAGAGAACAAAAGAGTGTATTAAAAAACTACAAAAACAACAAGAGAAAAAAAACAAATAAGAAAACAACAAGAACAAAATGTGTAAAAAAACAAGACAAAATATGTGTAAAAAAACTACAATACAGAAAAACAACAAGAGAACAAATGTGTATTAAAAAACTACAATACAGAAAACAACAAGAGAAAATGTGTATTAAAAAAACAAATGTGTATTAAAAAACTACAATACAGAAAACAACAAGAGAACAAAATACAGAAAACAACAAGAGAACAAATGTGTATTAAAAACTACAATAATTAAAAACTACAATACAGAAAAAAACAAGAAGAGAACAAATGTGTATTAAAAAAAACAACAAGAGAACAAATGTGTATTAAAAACTACAATACAGAAAACAACAAGAGAACAAATGTGTATTAAAAAACTACAATACAGAAAACAACAAGAGAACAAATGTGTATTAAAACTACAATACAGAAAACAACAAGAGAACAAATGTGTATTAAAAACAATACAGAAAAAAACAAGAGAACAAATGTGTATTAAAAACTAAATAAAAGAAACAAATGTGTATTAAAAAACTACACAATACAAATGAAAACAACAAAAAACTACAATACAGAAAAAAAACAAGAGAACAAATGTGTATTAAAAACAATAATACAGAAAAAAGAGAAGAAAATGTGTATTAAAAAACTACAATACAGAAAAACAACAAGAGAACAAATGTGTATTAAAACTACAATACAGAAAAAACAAGAGAACAAATGTGTATTAAAACTACAATACAGAAAAAAGAGAACAAATGTGTATTAAAAACAATACAATACAGAAAACAACAAGAGAACAAATGTGTATTAAAAACTACAATACAGAAAAAAAAAGAGAACAAATGTGTATTAAAAACAATAATACAGAAAACAACAAGAGAACAAATGTGTATTAAAAACTACAATACAGAAAACAACAAGAGAACAAATGTGTATTAAAAAACTACAATACAAAAAAAACAAGACAAATGTGTATTAAAAAAAACTACAATACAAGAAAACAACAAGAGAACAAATGTGTATTAAAAAACTACAAAAACAATAACAATGTGAAAAAAAACAAGAGAACAAATGTGTATTAAAAAACTACAATACAGAAAACAACAAGAGAACAAATGTGTATTAAAAAAGAGAACAATACAAAATTAAAACAAGAAAACAAATGTGTATTAAAAAACTACAATACAGAAAACAACAAGAAACAAATGTGTATTAAAAAACTACAATACAGAAAACAACAAGAGAACAAATGTGTATTAAAAACAACAATACAGAAAACAAAAACTACAATACAGAAAACAAGAGAAAAATGTGTTAAAAAACTACAATACAGAAAACAACAGAGAAAAATGTGTATTAAAAAAAAAATACAGAAAAACAACAAGAGAACAAATGTGTATTAAAAACTACAATACAGAAAACAACAAGAGAACAAATGTGTATTAAAAACTACAAACACAGAAAACAACAAGAGAACAAATGTATATTAAAAACAACAATACAGAAAACAACAAGAGAACAAATGTGTATTAAAAACTACAATACAATACAGAAAAAAACTACAACAAGAGAACAAATGTGTATTAAAAACTAACAATACAGAAAACAACAAGAGAACAAATGTGTATTAAAAAAACAAAATACAGAAAACAACAAGAGAACAAATGTGTATTAAAAACTACAATACAGAAAACAACAAGAGAACAAATGTGTATTAAAAACAGAAAAAAACAACAATACAGAAAACAACAAGAGAACAAATGTGTATTAAAATACAATACAGAAAACAACAAGAGAACAAATGTGTATTAAATACAGAAAAAACAACAAGAGAACAAATGTGTATTAAAAACTACAATACAGAAAACAACAAGAGAAAAATGTGTAAAAACAAATACAGAAAACAACAAGAGAACAAATGTGTATTAAAAAACAAATACAGAAAACAACAAGAGAACAAATGTGTATTAAAAACAACAATACAGAAAACAACAAGAGAACAAATGTGTATTAAAAACTACAATACAGAAAACAACAAGAGAACAAATGTGTATTAAAAACTACAATACAGAAAAACAACAAGAGAACAAATGTGTATTAAAAACTACAATACAGAAAACAACAAGAGAACAAATGTGTATTAAAAACTACAATACAGAAAAACAACAAGAGAAAAAATGTGTATTAAAACTACAATACAGAAAACAAATGTGTATTAAAAAATGTGTATTAAAAACAAGAAAAATACAACAAAGAACAATTATTAAAAACTACAATACAGAAAACAACAAGAGAACAAATGTATTAAAAAACAACAATACAAATGAAAAAAAACAAGAGAACAAATGTGTATTAAAAACTACAATACAGAAAAACAACAAGAGAACAAATGTGTATTAAAAACTACAATACAGAAAACAACAAGAGAAAACAACAAGAGAACAAATGTGTATTAAAAACTACAATACAATACAACAAAAAATGTGTATTAGAAGAACTAAATACAAAAAAACAAATGTGTATTAAAAACTACAATACAGAAAACAACAAGAGAACAAATGTGTATTAAAAACTATAATACAGAAAACAACAAGAGAACAAATGTGTATTAAAAACAACAATACAAAAAAACAAGAGAACAAACGTGTATTAAAAAACAACAATACAGAAAAAACAAGAGAACAAACGTGTATTAAAAACAACAATACAGAAAAAAATAAGAGAACAAAATATTATGAAAGAACAAGTGTATTAAAAAAGCTAACAATAATACACCTGTTAAAACACTGCTAATTCACTACCTACATTAAGGAAAGTATTACATCACAGAAAATACACTGATTCTAATAGTACTATTCACGTTTGATATAATTTGTAAGTCCATCTGGCATGCCAAAGTTTGAAACATAATCATGCCTATTATATAGGAAAAAGATCTCTACACATCTATGACACTTAACTAGCATGTAGGCTCTGAAATACAATGTTGGTGTGTTAATAATAACATTAAAAATGTCTTCCCATTTAAATCACATTTAAAACTATACTTCTGTTGTCTAATTTTTGCTCAAACTCAGTAAATGATTACTCAGTATATTTCTTATGATTCTCAACATCCATGGAAACCAGTTGCATTTTGCTGGAAAAAGATATTTGAGTAAAACTGTGGACTTTCTTTTAACACTCCTACGAAAGTGGGGCCTAATAGGCCCCAGAGCAACTTGAAATGTTATTAATATTAGGCTAATAATTTTGTATTTAAATGAAATTGCCATTTAAATCCATTAATGAATGGATTAACGAGATTCCCACTGTCCCTATCTACTATCTAGCGAAACCACAGCCAGAGGAACGGGCTTGGAGAAATCAGAACTAGAAACGGCTTTTGTAGAAGTGTTAATTGTGTTTACGAACCCACAACACATTCGTTAAAACAGGTACAAGCAATACCAGTTTAGTATTTTACGAGGTCCTTTCATTAAAGTTTGGCAAATATTTCTTTCACGTCGGAATAATATATTACTTTCGTGTGTAGACCACATTATCTTTCATAAAAAAAATATCTTCCATTTATATTTAAATTAGAATGGTAAACATTTTAACATCGAGGTGTAAGTTCAGTATGTTACTTCGGTAAATCACAAAAACGTATTAAGTCAGTATTATGTCAAACATTTCTCTAAAAATTTAAACTTTGTAAGAATGGTTTATAAAGGAAGAAAGGCAAAACTAGAGCAGTTGAAACTTCACCTGAAACTCAAAACAAATAAAATACGACCTTCAGTGGAACAGCTGTCAGTCTGAAAGTTTATAGGCCCGGCATGGCCAAGCGTGTTAAGGCGTTCGACTCGTAATACGAGGGTCGCGGGTTCGAATCCCGGTCGCGCGAAATATCGTCACCCTTTCAGCCGTGGGGCGTTATAATGTGACGGTCAATCCCTCTATTCGCTGGTAAAAGAGTAGCCCAAGAGTTGGCGGTGGGTGGTGATGACTAGCTGCCTTCCCTCCAGTCTTACACTGCTAAATTAGGGATGGCTAGCGCAGATAGCCCTCGAGTAGCTTTGCGCAAAATTCAAAGCAAACCTGAAAGTTTATAAAATTAAAATCCGAGTTTCGATACCTGTGATAATTATAACACCGATAGCCATTGCGTAGCCTTATGTTTTACTGGAAACAAAAAATTATTTGTTGAAAAAAATTTCCCTTGTGTACCAAATGTTTTTGTCATCTGCTATAACATACGATAAGTGCTTATCTTTAAAATCAGAAAGAATAAAGTTAATATAATATTATTCGCATAAGAAGCTTTGCCTCAAAGTGAACGATTATTAAGATGCTGGATGTATTCTCAAATGATGTAAAGTGTGTATCTTTAACTAACTCTGTGAGCATTTTAATTTTGAATCGCTGTTGAATACGAAAATAACAATAATTGGGTGACACTGTTGCTATTTTACCTCGTGAGAAAACGAATCGTATGAATTATGGACGTTAAAGAAATGGATATAAATAAAGTATATGAGTCACGATTTTTTTTTTCAGTGATTATCTCACTGGCATAACACGCAAACATATCATTGAAAGGTCAATGTAATTACCTCACGGAAGTCAATTAGACCAGATTGGTCTAAGTCAATACATAACATTAAAACTCTTTACTATTTTCGTAGGTAAAAACACAAGTACAATATATCGCTCTTAATGATGTATATGTATTACTAGGATTTTATTTCATATACTTAAAATGTATATATGCTTTTTCCTTTATGTACAAAATAAGATATCAAATTATATGTATAAAATTAACACATGAAAACGTTCACAAATACATATTGTTACCGTCCTACAAACACCTATGTGGGGGCCCGGCATGGCCAAGTGTGTTACCGCGTTCGACTCGCAATCCGAGAGTCGTGGGTTCGAATCCCGGTCGCACCAAATATGTCGCCCTCTCAGCCGTGGAGGCGTTATAATGTGACAATCAATCCCACTATTCGTTGATATAAGAGTAGCCCAAGGATTGGCGGTGGGTGGTGATGACTAGCTGTCTTTTCTCTAGTCTTACACTGCCAAATTAGGGACTGCTAGCGCAGATAGCCCTCTAGTAGCTTTGCGCGAAATTAAAAGAAAACAAAAACAACAACAAATACCTATATGGAATATTTATTACTTACTTGAACTAATAACAGCATAAATAAACTTAGCTAATATAAACATTAGTGTTTATTGTCAGAGCACTAAACTAACATGTCTTATATGACGTAGACAAACTGGTATGTTGAGACTCCTTTCAAGTTTCTGATGGCTAAGATGAGTTCGTAATAGCTGTCAAATTACTTTCAAACCCTAATATCCTTGTATCCTCTTACATTAATATTCATTTGACAGATAAATAACTGCAATATTATTATGGGTACAGCAAATTCAACTTTTAATATTTCACATTTAAAATCACATTGGCTGTGACAGATATTAATATCTTCCATAGGATAAAAAATATTTTTCATCAAAAGTTGGTTGATCATTTAAAAGGGTCTTCGTAGCAAGATGTTTATTTATAAGTCTGAAAGTTTTGAATATTGTAACTTAGTTACAGCTTGTCTGCAATCATCCGTCGTTTTTTTTTTTTATCGTTTCAGAGCACTGATGACTCAGTGATAAATTGGAGGGCTTCTAAAAATAAAATTCAGGGCTTAAATCATGAATAAACACAATGGACATGGCATAGATAGCCATTTGTAAAGCTTCGCAAACTGACAAGTTAGGGAACTTGACTCGTAATTTCAAGGTCACAGTTTCGAATCCTCTTCACTGAAGATGCTCGCCCTTTCAGTCGTGAAAGTTTTATAACATGATGGTCAATACAAATATTCGTTGGTTAAAGAGGAACTCAAGGTTTGAAACTTGGTAATATTGACTCGCTAGCTACCTTTCCTCTAGTCTTTTATTGGTAAACGAGGTACGGTTAGCGCAGAAAGACCTCGTGTAGCTTTGCACGAGGTTTAAATGAAAACAGATTTGTGAATTATAACAATTCAGGTCAAAATTATTATTTCAACATAAATAGAAGAATTAGAGATATCAACTGTATATCATTTTATCTTTTTCTCTGACAGTATTAATTAAAATATATACAGATTATTGAACATGAAATTAAAAGGATTTTAGAATACAAATTAGCAAGCTGTGTAAAACCACAGCTGATGTAAAGAATTAGTAGTACATACTAAGGTTGTTTGTCGCTACCTTGGTAGCATGATGCTATCGAACTTAGTTACTTTCGAATGTAACAAAATCGTACACTGAGATCATAATTACGTGTTCACATCGAGGATTTTGAAATTCTAAATTAAGATACACCACGTACATAATAGCACTGGTAAACAAAGAAATATGAATCAACTTGTGGATTCGGGACCGTTTAAAAGAGACCTACTATAAGTCGCGCTTTACTTATTGTAAACGGAGTACAACATCTTTTAACAAGATGAAAATCCACTGACATGATTGTTAGTGTGAAATGTAGATGGCTTATGTAAATCCAGTGTCTTTCAGTATAGATGATAAAACGCAGGGCTAATTTCCAGATATTCGGTCAGATGTAAAGTATGGCTGGACGTCGATAGGTAGACAGTAACGACATAAGTAAGTTTTAAAACTGTTTTAATACATGTCTATATCAATATTTTTGCTATTCCTTTTAAATCTAGGTATTGTTTCGATTTATTCAATATGAACCCAATATATATATATATATATATTTATTTGTCATCTTAGTATGATAACTTGTGACTTATTACACCAAAATATTATAGTTCGCTTGAAGTAAAAATGTGTTCATAAGATAACTGATATGATTTTAACACTTTTTTTAAAAATAAAGCACAGATCAACGTTTCGACCTTCTCAGGTCATCTTCAGGTTAACAAATAGAGATTACAACTGACCGTTGCCGGACACATGTCTTAGGGACGAGAGTATAAACGGTTGCGGGACTGTAGGAGCGTTGCAGTTATATGTTACATTATTAATTATTGTTTGTTTTTGAATTTCGCACAAAGCTACTCTAGGGCTATCTGTGCTAGCCGTCCCTAATTTAGCAGTGTAAGACTAGAGGGAAGGCAGCTAGTCATCACCACCCACCGCCAACTCTTGGACTACTCTTTTACCAACGAAAAGTGGGATTGACCGTCACATTATAACGCCCCACGGCTAGGAGGGCGAGCATCTTTGGCGCGACTCGGGCGCGAACCCGCGACCCTCAGATTACGAAGTACACGCCTTAACGCGCTAGGCCATGCCGAGCCCATCAGGCTTGTGAGTTTTGGTTTTGGTTTTAAGTTGTGGTGCGTGTGAGGCGGTCTTGCACAGGTAAGAATATAGAATTTTGAGATTGTGTTGGTTTGTTTTCCTTTCTAGAAGTATTTTGTTTAGCTGGTTTTCACGTATTTTTGTTGAATTTATGTTTACTGGTTTATATTTATTTTTATCTGATAAGAAGTTGTTCATTTTTTTTAATATATTCATTTGTGTTCATTATAACTATAGCATTGCTTTTATCTGCTTTTAGAATTTTGATGTTGTCCTATTTTAAGTTGTTTATAGAATTAATATCTCTGCATGTGATGTTGTCTGTTAGTTTTCTTTTCTGTGAACTTATTTTGATGGTTTTGCGTAACGGTTCTATGAAAATTTAAGATACTGTTACGAGGGTTTTATGGAAATAGATGTTCTTAGTTCTACCTGGAAAGATAGGTTGTTAGTTGTCGTTGGAATTATTGTTTCTGGTACTTGTTTTCCGCTGTTTTATTGGTGTAGAATTGATCACGAGTTTTCTGGCCTGTCTGTCTTACATCTCTATAAATTTTGTCGACGTTTCTAAAGATTTGTTTTAAAACAATCCCATATTCTTATTTACAATTATGGGACTACTTGTTACTGCAACAAACCACATGATTTACAGCTTGTTTAAGATTCTGATAAAAAATAATTAGTTGAACTCGTGTTTTAGTTTAGTTTTACTAAAGTCTGAGGCCCGGCATGGCCATGTGGGTTAAGGCGTTTGACTCGTAATCTGAGAGTTGCAGGTTCGAATCCCGGTCGCAACAAACATGCTCGTCCTTTCAGCCGTGGGGCGTTATAATGTGACGGTCAATTCCATTATTCGTTGGTAAAAGAGTAACCCAAGAGTTGGCGGTGGGTGGTGATGACTAGCTGCCTTCCCTCTAGTGTTTCACTGCTAAATTAGGGACGGCTAGCGCACATAGCCCTCGAGTAGCTTTGTGCGAAATTCAAAACAAGCAAACTAAAGTCTGATATGTTATCTGATGACGCAGAACCTTAACAACCTAAATAATCCAACATGCAATTTCAGGATATTTTATTATCCCTGATCCGTAAGAAATCGGATACTATAATTTAATGAAAATTTTCAACCAAGTAAACGTAAAATATCGAGATCTCTAATGATTTAAAATATGAAAGTTCATGGAAAGAAAAACAAAAACAGGACGCTGAGCTTTGACTCTTATCGGAAAATCGAGATATAGGATTTATTTTCGTATTTTGCAGGATTTTCTTATTTCGAATCAATATTTAAAATAACAGTGCTTCGCATGATGCATAAGCCGTACAGATAAAACTGTGCAAACAATTTCTCTATGCCTTAAAATGTGAAAGTGAATTGCTTTAACTTTGGTTCGTATCCCCTACCGACGAATTTAAGAGAAATTAAAATTTAGTATTTATAAAAAGTCGTTTTTTACTAAAAATGTTAACAAGTTATCTAATGAAACTATCCTATAATCACTACACGTAGGACTCTAATATACCAAAGAAGTGAATATTGAAAACTCCGTCACTTGTTATCTTAAAACAAATAATACTAATTTAATACTTAAAGCTGCATTATCTTTTATTACTTTTAACTTATGAAATATTTATATTAAGTAAAACTTGGCGTGTTTTATACTAGTGAATTTATATGTATGATTTTCCCTTTCCGTGGGGCCCGGCATGGCCAAGCGTGTTAAGGCGTGCGACTCGTAATCCGAATGTCGTGGGTTCGCATCCCCGTCGCGCCAAACATGCTCGCCCTTTCAGCCATGGGGTGTTATAATGTTACGGTCAAACCCACTATTCATTGGTAAAGAATAGCCCAAGAGTTCGCGGTGGGTGGTGATGACTAGCTGCCTTCCCTCTAGTCATACACTGCTAAATTAGGGACGGCTAGCAGAGACAGCCCTCGAGTAGCTGTGTGCGAATTTCAAAACAAACAAACAAATCCTTTTTTGAACCGAACAATGGTGCTATGACAACAGACATTATCGGACATGACTAAAGAATGACAACGTTTGGGTTTCTAATGAAAGAACAAGTTTGTATATTAGATTCATTATATTGTTTTTTAATAGTATATATTGTAAAAAAATAACATGTCAGTTTGCTATTTGTTCCAAAAGTAGGTAAAACCGTATTTCTATCTGGTATCCTTCGTTTTGCTAAACAATGGTATGTCATTGTTCGGTCCACAAAAAGGGTTTGTTTGTTTTGAAATTCGCACAAAGCTACTCGAGGGCTATCTGTGCTAGCCGTCCCTAATTTAATAGTGTAAGACTAGATGAAGGCAGCTACTCATCACCACCCACCGCCAACTCTTGGGCTACTCTTTACCGACGAATAGTGGGATTGACCGTCACGTTATAACGTCCCCACAGCTGAAAGGACGAGCATGTTTGGTGCGACCGGGATTCAAACCCGTGATCCTCGGATTACGAGTCTTAACCCACCTGGCCATGCCGGGCCATGTGTAGGAAAGAAGTTGCTCTCAGTAGTTAGAAATAACCTTCACATAAAGTTAAACCATCCTAGAAATTCTACAGTATAAACACTCAACCTTCACCCTTTTGTAGAAACTTAGGATGGGTTTTTCCTACCACAATAACGTTATTTTTTTTATAACATCAAACAATAGATGGAGATTGTCTGTGCTAATATTTGATTTTGAAATAACCTTTATCTCAGAAACTGTTCTGAAACTAAAATATAGTTTAGAAACTTTCATCAAAGTAAAACTATCAGAGAATTTATCAAGATTAATATTTTCTAACAACAGATGAATAAGTTTTGAAACTTATTTATTTCTCTTGTTAAATATTCCTTGAAACTCAGTTTACTTCTGTTGTTATTGTTAGATATTGACAAAACAATTAAAACACAGTAAAATAAGGAAAACAAGAAACAAACAAACAAATAATTAATCAGATTGATTTATTAAGGAACATTTATTACTTTATAACACATTACTTCCTTTTCTGTTGTGATTAGCTGAAAGTTTATTTCCAGTATATTAGAACCCAGTTTTGTATGAACTATTAGGAACAGATCTAAAATTCTTTCTTGCGTAAGTTATTATTTTTTGTAGGAATTGTACCTTCATTTTAGCTGTTATTGAACTGCCAATTTATATTTCTCGGTAAAAACACAGAATGAAAACGAAGTTATTTTAAAGCTATTGACAATACTACTATCTGTTCCTGAGGTAATTTGTGTATCATAATATAATACATTAATTGAATGTGGCTCTCATATGAATACACAAATGAACTTGTTAAGAGTTTCTCATGTTTAAAAATTATGCTTCAGTACAAAATTAGAAAATACAAAGGGGAAATATAACAGGCTTAATAAGGCATCATTTATCTTTATATAACACAAAAGAGCATTTTCACAATTTAACATTTTATTTTGGAAAATATTCCTTCAATTTGAAACATGCCAATTAAGAACACTACAGCGCTATCTAAACGTTGTCTCTATGTATTTCCATCCATTCGGTTTGAATTTGTTCATTTAAAAATATATTTACTAAATTAAAAAAATCTAGTTTTAGTGAAACAATTGACTTCACTTAACTTACTTGTTATTAAAACAAACATTCCCTTGACGGTTAAAATTTGGGTAACTGTAACTCAGTACTTACCTTTAACCTGTTGACTGCCATGTATTTCATCTGTTACAATACAACTCTAATGCTTCTTCATTTTGTAACTTTTTTGTGACGCCATTTTGGATCGAAAGTGAAACAATTTGTAAGTAGATCAAAGGCATGAATGGTGCTGACATCTACCGTTGAAGGTAGGTATTATTGAGAGCGAATTAATTCGTCCGTGGCACTGTGTTACCGATCGGCTTGGACGAGTTATCTCGTCTACGGCACTGAACAGGTTAATGAGGTAAATAATTCCCTCCAGCAGAAATGAAAACGTAGAATATGAACCTGACATCTAGTAGTTTGAGATCATGATATTTTGGTCTGTTATACCAATACTAGGAATTAAATCAAAAAATAATACGTTTACTGCTTAAAGTGGTAATTTTGTTGTTTTACGATACATTTGCTTCACAAATGTATTTTATATTGTAAATAGGGACTGTATTTAATGTTCCAAAATTACGTTATATTTTGTTTTTTGGAAAGAATTACTAATGATAAATTTCTGATTTAAACAGTTTGTAACTGCCACTAAGATCGAACCAATTTTGTAAAAAACAAACAAACACGCTCTACACAAACCTCTGAGTTCTTTAAGTTTCTATTTTTTTGGGAAGTAAACTGGCACGTGACGCACGATATTTGAAGAATAAAATATTTAAAATGAAATGCCATACGTAGTTTAGGCAGTTTCATTTGGAAACCCTACAAATTAACTCAAGTATAGTTTAACTGTGATGTATTAACACCACATTATAACGACAATCTTTGTACTTTGATACAGTTGTCTTGTTGTTTCAAATGCGAGCTATGGCAGTTTATTTAAAGTCCAAATTGAATTCCTAGTTATTTAACAGTATAATAACACCTAATGGATAGAGAATAGAGCATTAGGCCCAGAATGGCCTGATGGGTTAAGGCATTTGACTCGTAATCTGAGGGTCACGTGTTCGAATCCCAGTCGCATCAAACATGCTCGTCCTTTCAGCGGTGGGGGCGTTATAATGTTACAGTTTGTTTGTTATTCTCTTAATTTCGCGCAAAGCTACACGAAAGCTGTCTGCGTTAGGTGTCCCTAATTTAGCAATGTAAGGGTATAGGGAAAGCAGATAGTCATCACCACCCAGCGTCAACTCTTGGGCTACTCTTTACTAACGAATAGTGGGATTAACCGTCACATTATAGCGCCCTTTCAGCAGTAGATTACGAGTACAGTGCCCTAACAAACTTGCCATCCCGGGCCATGGTGAGATCAAATTTACTATCTTCACACTAATAGTTCTGGCTCCATGATCACTACAGTTTGATAATCGCTATATTAAAGGTAAGACAACCAGCCAATCAATAGGCTTCATAGGTAAACTGTTGTACGACTGTTTCCTCACAGACCACTGGAAGCTTCTGTATCTTTTAACAAACGGTGACATCATACGAAACATAAACACTTAGATTCAAGTCCTAGCACGCTAACCACTAATCCACATTACGCGTGGTGATTGAATAAAGTAATTGTTTTCAGCCTAAATTACATATTCATATATATTATTTATTATGTCTCTCCAGTGACTCAACGGGTTAGTTAGAAGGTTTATAACATTAATATCCAGAAATTCATGGTAAACACAACACAGTTATTCGTTATTTTGCTTAATAAAAATACAACTAGTCAAACAAAACAATTATTATTTGGGAAAGATCGGAATATACTTCATCTGAGTTATCTCTAAAAACGTGAAAAACTCGCCAGTAAGAAGTTATATGACAAATAGATTTAATCTGATGAAGTTGATTTGATAGGATGTAAACTGCACATTGTAAAACCTTCTTATTAAATTGTATTACTATATTTATTTATCCCAGGTTTAACAATTATTGATTGCCTGTGTAATTGATGACACAAATCATCAAAGTGCTTTTGTTTGAGTTCTATGGCACCAGAGAAATACCCTAAATTTAATGATATAAACATTGATGGATGAATGAAGTTCAATTGTATGCCACAAAAGAATGGAACACTTGGAAGAAAAATGGAATATCTAACATTTTTCTTTTCCGTAGAAGGTACATCCATTCACTTCAATAAAAATTAAATTTGGGTAACATATGGGTTACAAAACATCACTCTCGGTTGGATAACGTGCAAAAGATGGTATTGATTCAACCATTAGTCGAGAGCTTTTAACCATGTAATCGGTTTACAATCCTGGATGATGGTTTAGTTCAATAACGGTTGTATGTTTCTTTCTTAATGGATAATACCTAGTTTGTGTTAATTTTCTCTAAACGGTAATATAGGATATTCTAAAACAATTCTTCTTTATGGTTTAAGATAATCCCTCCTTGGACAGTGGTATGCCTGCGGATTTACAATGTTAAAATCAGGAGTTCGATTCTCCCCGGTAAACATAACAGATAGCCCGATGCGGCTTTGGTAGAAGGAAAACATAAACACGTTTAAGCTATTTTTTCTAATCGTACTTTGGGTTTGTTTCTGGATTTCGCGTAAAGCTATCCCTAATTTAGCAGTTAGGAACAGAGGGAAGGTAACGACTCACAATCACCCACCATTACCTCTTGGGCTACTTCTTTACCAACGAATAGTGAGACTGACCGTCACATTATAACGCCCCATAGCTGAAAAAGTAAGAATGTTTGGTGTGACGGGGATTCGAATACGCGACCCTCAGATTATGAGTCGAGGGCCTTAATCACCTGACATTGCCGGACCATTAAGTTAATAAATCGACTCTGACGTGTTTTAAAAAATAATTTGGAGGATTAAACACCACCAATATTTTAAAAATAGAAAAAAAAAAAACGAAAAAAAACGTACGACCAATTAAATTTTAAAATAATAGTTATAACAGAGTGTGTTATCACCAATAATAGTTATAACAGAGTGTGTTATCACCAATAATAGTTATAATAGAGTGTGTTATCACCATTAATAGTTATAATAGAGTGTGTTATCACCAATAATAGTTATAACAGAGTGTGTTATCACCAATAATAGTTATAATAGAGTGTGTTATCACCAATAATAGTTATAACAGAGTGTGTTATCACCAATAATAGTTATAATATAGTGTGTTACGACCAATAATAGTTATAATAGAGTGTGTTATCACCAATAATAGTTATAATAGAGTGTGTTATCACCAGTAATAGTTATAATAGAGTGTGTATCACCAATAATAGTTATACTAGAGTGTGTTATCACCAATAATAGTTATAATAGAGTGTGTTATCACCAATAATAGTTATAATAGTGTGTTATCACCAATAATACTTATAACAGAGTGTGTTATCACCAATAATAGTTATAATAGAGTGTGTTATCACCAATAATAGTTATAACAGAGTGTGTTATCACCAATAATGGTTATAATAGAGTGTGTTATCACAAATAATAGTTATAACGGAGTGTGTTATCACCAATAATAGTTATATTATAGTGTTTTACGACCAATAATAGTTATAATAGTGTGTTATCACCAGCAATAGTTATAATAGAGTGTGTATCACCAATAATAGTTATACTAGAGTGTGTTATCACCAATAATAGTTATAATAGAGTGTGTTATCACATATAATAGTTATAATAGTGTGTTATCACCAATAATAGTTATAACAGAGTGTGTTATCACCAATAATAGTTATAATAGAGTGTGTTATCACCAATAATAGTTATAACAGAGTGTGTTATCACCAATAATAGTTATAATAGAGTGTGTTATCACCAATAATAGTTATAACAGAGTGTGTTATCACCAATAATAGTTATAATATAGTGTGTTACGACCAATAATAGTTATAATAGAGTGTGTTATCACCAATAATAGTTATAACAGAGTGTGTTATCACCAGTAATAGTTATAATAGAGTGTGTATCACCAATAATAGTTATAATAGAGTGTGTTATCACCAATAATAGTTATAATAGAGTGTGTTATCACCAATAATAGTTATAATAGAGTGTGTATCACCAATAATAGTTATACTAGAGTGTGTTATCACCAATAATAGTTATAATAGAGTGTGTTATCACCAATAATAGTTATAATAGTGTGTTATCACCAATAATAGTTATAACAGAGTGTGTTATCACCAATAATAGTTATAATAGAATGTGTTATCACCAATAATAGTTATTATATAGTGTGTTACGACCAATAATAGTTATAATAGAGTGTGTTATCACCAATAATAGTTATAATAGAGTGTGTTATCACCAATAATAATTATAATATAGTGTGTTATCACCAATAATAGTTATAATAGAGTGTGTTATCACCAATAATACTTATAATATAGTGTGTTATCACCAATAATAGTTATAACAGAGTGTGTTATCACCAATAATAGTTATAATATAGTGTGTTACGACCAATAATAGTTATAATATAGTGTGTTATCACCAATAATAGTTATAACAGAGTGTGGTATCACCAATAATAGTTATAATAGAGTGTGTTATCACCAATAATAGTTATAATAGAGTGTGTTATCACCAATAATAGTTATAATAGAGTGTGTTATCACCAATAATAGTTATAATAGAGTGTGTTATCACCAATAATAGTTATAATAGAGTGTGTTATCACCAATAATAGTTATAATAGAGTGTGTTATCACCAATAATAGTTATAATAGAGTGTGTTATCACCAATAATAGTTATAATAGAGTGTGTTATCACCAATAATAGTTATAATAGAGTGTGTTATCACCAATAATAGTTATAATAGAGTGTGTTATCACCAATAATAGTTATAATAGAGTGTGTTATCACCAATAATAGTTATAATAGAGTGTGTTATCACCAATAATAGTTATAATAGAGTGTGTTATCACCAATAATAGTTATAATAGAGTGTGTTATCACCAATAATAGTTATAATAGAGTGTGTTATCACCAATAATAGTTATAATAGAGTGTGTTATCACCAATAATAGTTATAATAGAGTGTGTTATCACCAATAATAGTTATAATAGAGTGTGTTATCACCAATAATAGTTATAATAGAGTGTGTTATCACCAATAATAGTTATAATAGAGTGTGTTATCACCAATAATAGTTATAATAGAGTGTGTTATCACCAATAATAGTTATAATAGAGTGTGTTATCACCAATAATAGTTATAATAGAGTGTGTTATCACCAATAATAGTTATAATAGAGTGTGTTATCACCAATAATAGTTATAATAGAGTGTGTTATCACCAATAATAGTTATAATAGAGTGTGTTATCACCAATAATAGTTATAATAGAGTGTGTTATCACCAATAATAGTTATAATAGAGTGTGTTATCACCAATAATAGTTATAATAGAGTGTGTTATCACCAATAATAGTTATAATAGAGTGTGTTATCACCAATAATAGTTATAATAGAGTGTGTTATCACCAATAATAGTTATAATAGAGTGTGTTATCACCAATAATAGTTATAATAGAGTGTGTTATCACCAATAATAGTTATAATAGAGTGTGTTATCACCAATAATAGTTATAATAGAGTGTGTTATCACCAATAATAGTTATAATAGAGTGTGTTATCACCAATAATAGTTATAATAGAGTGTGTTATCACCAATAATAGTTATAATAGAGTGTGTTATCACCAATAATAGTTATAATAGAGTGTGTTATCACCAATAATAGTTATAATAGAGTGTGTTATCACCAATAATAGTTATAATAGAGTGTGTTATCACCAATAATAGTTATAATAGAGTGTGTTATATCACCAATAATAGTTATAATAGAGTGTGTTATCACCAATAATAGTTATAATAGAGTGTGTTATCACCAATAATAGTTATAATAGAGTGTGTTATCACCAATAATAGTTATAATAGAGTGTGTTATCACCAATAATAGTTATAATAGAGTGTGTTATCACCAATAATAGTTATAATAGAGTGTGTTATCACCAATAATAGTTATAATAGAGTGTGTTATCACCAATAATAGTTATAATAGAGTGTGTTATCACCAATAATAGTTATAATAGAGTGTGTTATCACCAATAATAGTTATAATAGAGTGTGTTATCACCAATAATAGTTATAATAGAGTGTGTTATCACCAATAATAGTTATAATAGAGTGTGTTATCACCAATAATAGTTATAATAGAGTGTGTTATCACCAATAATAGTTATAATAGAGTGTTATCACCAATAATAGTTATAATAGAGTGTGTTATCACCAATAATAGTTATAATAGAGTGTGTTATCACCAATAATAGTTATAATAGAGTGTGTTATCACCAATAATAGTTATAATAGAGTGTGTTATCACCAATAATAGTTATAATAGAGTGTGTTATCACCAATAATAGTTATAATAGAGTGTGTTATCACCAATAATAGTTATAATAGAGTGTGTTATCACCAATAATAGTTATAATAGAGTGTGTTATCACCAATAATAGTTATAATAGAGTGTGTTATCACCAATAATAGTTATAATAGAGTGTGTTATCACCAATAATAGTTATAATAGAGTGTGTTATCACCAATAATAGTTATAATAGAGTGTGTTATCACCAATAATAGTTATAATAGAGTGTGTTATCACCAATAATAGTTATAATAGAGTGTGTTATCACCAATAATAGTTATAATAGAGTGTGTTATCACCAATAATAGTTATAATAGAGTGTGTTATCACCAATAATAGTTATAATAGAGTGTGTTATCACCAATAATAGTTATAATAGAGTGTGTTATCACCAATAATAGTTATAATAGAGTGTGTTATCACCAATAATAGTTATAATAGAGTGTGTTATCACCAATAATAGTTATAATAGAGTGTGTTATCACCAATAATAGTTATAATAGAGTGTGTTATCACCAATAATAGTTATAATAGAGTGTGTTATCACCAATAATAGTTATAATAGTGTGTTATCACCAATAATAGTTATAATAGAGTGTGTTATCACCAATAATAGTTATAATAGTGTGTTATCACCAATAATAGTTATAATAGAGTGTGTTATCACCAATAATAGTTATAATAGAGTGTGTTATCACCAATAATAGTTATAATAGAGTGTGTTATCACCAATAATAGTTATAACAGAGTGTGTTATCACCAATAATAGTTATAATAGAGTGTGTTATCACCAATAATAGTTATAATAGAGTGTGTTATCACCAATAATAGTTATAATAGAGTGTGTTATCACCAATAATAGTTATAATAGAGTGTGTTATCACCAATAATAGTTATAATAGAGTGTGTTATCACCAATAATAGTTATAATAGAGTGTGTTATCACCAATAATAGTTATAATAGAGTGTGTTATCACCAATAATAGTTATAATAGAGTGTGTTATCACCAATAATAGTTATAATAGAGTGTGTTATCACCAATAATAGTTATAATAGAGTGTGTTATCACCAATAATAGTTATAATAGAGTGTGTTATCACCAATAATAGTTATAATAGAGTGTGTTATCACCAATAATAGTTATAATAGAGTGTGTTATCACCAATAATAGTTATAATAGAGTGTGTTATCACCAATAATAGTTATAATAGAGTGTGTTATCACCAATAATAGTTATAATAGAGTGTGTTATCACCAATAATAGTTATAATAGAGTGTGTTATCACCAATAATAGTTATAATAGAGTGTGTTATCACCAATAATAGTTATAATAGAGTGTGTTATCACCAATAATAGTTATAATAGAGTGTGTTATCACCAATAATAGTTATAATAGAGTGTGTTATCACCAATAATAGTTATAATAGAGTGTGTTATCACCAATAATAGTTATAATAGAGTGTGTTATCACCAATAATAGTTATAATAGAGTGTGTTATCACCAATAATAGTTATAATAGAGTGTGTTATCACCAATAATAGTTATAATAGAGTGTGTTATCACCAATAATAGTTATAATAGAGTGTGTTATCACCAATAATAGTTATAATAGAGTGTGTTATCACCAATAATAGTTATAATAGAGTGTGTTATCACCAATAATAGTTATAATAGAGTGTGTTATCACCAATAATAGTTATAATAGAGTGTGTTATCACCAATAATAGTTATAATAGAGTGTGTTATCACCAATAATAGTTATAATAGAGTGTGTTATCACCAATAATAGTTATAATAGAGTGTGTTATCACCAATAATAGTTATAATAGAGTGTGTTATCACCAATAATAGTTATAATAGAGTGTGTTTATCACCAATAATAGTTATAATAGAGTGTGTTATCACCAATAATAGTTATAATAGAGTGTGTTATCACCAATAATAGTTATAATAGAGTGTGTTATCACCAATAGTGTGTTATCACCAATAATAGTTATAATAGAGTGTGTTATCACCAATAATAGTTATAATAGAGTGTGTTATCACCAATAATAGTTATAATAGAGTGTGTTATCACCAATAATAGTTATAATAGAGTGTGTTATCACCAATAATAGTTATAATAGAGTGTGTTATCACCAATAATAGTTATAATAGAGTGTGTTATCACCAATAATAGTTATAATAGAGTGTGTTATCACCAATAATAGTTATAATAGAGTGTGTTATCACCAATAATAGTTATAATAGAGTGTGTTATCACCAATAATAGTTATAATAGAGTGTGTTATCACCAATAATAGTTATAATAGAGTGTGTTATCACCAATAATAGTTATAATAGAGTGTGTTATCACCAATAATAGTTATAATAGAGTGTGTTATCACCAATAATAGTTATAATAGAGTGTGTTATCACCAATAATAGTTATAATAGAGTGTGTTATCACCAATAATAGTTATAATAGAGTGTGTTATCACCAATAATAGTTATAATAGAGTGTGTTATCACCAATAATAGTTATAATAGAGTGTGTTATCACCAATAATAGTTATAATAGAGTGTGTTATCACCAATAATAGTTATAATAGAGTGTGTTATCACCAATAATAGTTATAATAGAGTGTGTTATCACCAATAATAGTTATAATAGAGTGTGTTATCACCAATAATAGTTATAATAGAGTGTGTTATCACCAATAATAGTTATAATAGAGTGTGTTATCACCAATAATAGTTATAATAGAGTGTGTTATCACCAATAATAGTTATAATAGAGTGTGTTATCACCAATAATAGTTATAATAGAGTGTGTTATCACCAATAATAGTTATAATAGAGTGTGTTATCACCAATAATAGTTATAATAGAGTGTGTTATCACCAATAATAGTTATAATAGAGTGTGTTATCACCAATAATAGTTATAATAGAGTGTGTTATCACCAATAATAGTTATAATATAGTGTGTTATCACCAATAATAGTTATAATAGAGTGTGTTATCACCAATAATAGTTATAATAGAGTGTGTTATCACCAATAATAGTTATAATAGAGTGTGTTATCACCAATAATAGTTATAATAGAGTGTGTTATCACCAATAATAGTTATAATAGAGTGTGTTATCACCAATAATAGTTATAATAGAGTGTGTTATCACCAATAATAGTTATAATAGAGTGTGTTATCACCAATAATAGTTATAATAGAGTGTGTTATCACCAATAATAGTTATAATAGAGTGTGTTATCACCAATAATAGTTATAATAGAGTGTGTTATCACCAATAATAGTTATAATAGAGTGTGTTATCACCAATAATAGTTATAATAGAGTGTGTTATCACCAATAATAGTTATAATAGAGTGTGTTATCACCAATAATAGTTATAATAGAGTGTGTTATCACCAATAATAGAGTGTTATAATAGAGTGTGTTATCACCAATAATAGTTATAATAGAGTGTGTTATCACCAATAATAGTTATAATAGAGTGTGTTATCACCAATAATAGTTATAATAGAGTGTGTTATCACCAATAATAGTTATAATAGAGTGTGTTATCACCAATAATAGTTATAATAGAGTGTGTTATCACCAATAATAGTTATAATAGAGTGTGTTATCACCAATAATAGTTATAATAGAGTGTGTTATCACCAATAATAGTTATAATAGAGTGTGTTATCACCAATAATAGTTATAATAGAGTGTGTTATCACCAATAATAGTTATAATAGAGTGTGTTATCACCAATAATAGTTATAATAGAGTGTGTTATCACCAATAATAGTTATAATAGAGTGTGTTATCACCAATAATAGTTATAATAGAGTGTGTTATCACCAATAATAGTTATAATAGAGTGTGTTATCACCAATAATAGTTATAATAGAGTGTGTTATCACCAATAATAGTTATAATAGAGTGTGTTATCACCAATAATAGTTATAATAGAGTGTGTTATCACCAATAATAGTTATAATAGAGTGTGTTATCACCAATAATAGTTATAATAGAGTGTGTTATCACCAATAATAGTTATAATAGAGTGTGTTATCACCAATAATAGTTATAATAGAGTGTGTTATCACCAATAATAGTTATAATAGAGTGTGTTATCACCAATAATAGTTATAATAGAGTGTGTTATCACCAATAATAGTTATAATAGAGTGTGTTATCACCAATAATAGTTATAATAGAGTGTGTTATCACCAATAATAGTTATAATAGAGTGTGTTATCACCAATAATAGTTATAATAGAGTGTGTTATCACCAATAATAGTTATAATAGAGTGTGTTATCACCAATAATAGTTATAATAGAGTGTGTTATCACCAATAATAGTTATAATAGAGTGTGTTATCACCAATAATAGTTATAATAGAGTGTGTTATCACCAATAATAGTTATAATAGAGTGTGTTATCACCAATAATAGTTATAATAGAGTGTGTTATCACCAATAATAGTTATAATAGAGTGTGTTATCACCAATAATAGTTATAATAGAGTGTGTTATCACCAATAATAGTTATAATAGAGTGTGTTATCACCAATAATAGTTATAATAGAGTGTGTTATCACCAATAATAGTTATAATAGAGTGTGTTATCACCAATAATAGTTATAATAGAGTGTGTTATCACCAATAATAGTTATAATAGAGTGTGTTATCACCAATAATAGTTATAATAGAGTGTGTTATCACCAATAATAGTTATAATAGAGTGTGTTATCACCAATAATAGTTATAATAGTGTGTTATCACCAATAATAGTTATAATAGAGTGTGTTATCACCAATAATAGTTATAATAGAGTGTGTTATCACCAATAATAGTTATAATAGAGTGTGTTATCACCAATAATAGTTATAATAGAGTGTGTTATCACCAATAATAGTTATAATAGAGTGTGTTATCACCAATAATAGTTATAATAGAGTGTGTTATCACCAATAATAGTTATAATAGAGTGTGTTATCACCAATAATAGTTATAATAGAGTGTGTTATCACCAATAATAGTTATAATAGAGTGTGTTATCACCAATAATAGTTATAATAGAGTGTGTTATCACCAATAATAGTTATAATAGAGTGTGTTATCACCAATAATAGTTATAATAGAGTGTGTTATCACCAATAATAGTTATAATAGAGTGTGTTATCACCAATAATAGTTATAATAGAGTGTGTTATCACCAATAATAGTTATAATAGAGTGTGTTATCACCAATAATAGTTATAATAGTGTGTTATCACCAATAATAGTTATAATAGAGTGTGTTATCACCAATAATAGTTATAATAGAGTGTGTTATCACCAATAATAGTTATAATAGAGTGTGTTATCACCAATAATAGTTATAATAGAGTGTGTTATCACCAATAATAGTTATAATAGAGTGTGTTATCACCAATAATAGTTATAATAGAGTGTGTTATCACCAATAATAGTTATAATAGAGTGTGTTATCACCAATAATAGTTATAATAGAGTGTGTTATCACCAATAATAGTTATAATAGAGTGTGTTATCACCAATAATAGTTATAATAGAGTGTGTTATCACCAATAATAGTTATAATAGAGTGTGTTATCACCAATAATAGTTATAATAGAGTGTGTTATCACCAATAATAGTTATAATAGAGTGTGTTATCACCAATAATAGTTATAATAGAGTGTGTTATCACCAATAATAGTTATAATAGAGTGTGTTATCACCAATAATAGTTATAATATAGTGTGTTATCACCAATAATAGTTATAATAGAGTGTGTTATCACCAATAATAGTTATAATAGAGTGTGTTATCACCAATAATAGTTATAATAGAGTGTGTTATCACCAATAATAGTTATAATAGAGTGTGTTATCACCAATAATAGTTATAATAGAGTGTGTTATCACCAATAATAGTTATAATAGAGTGTGTTATCACCAATAATAGTTATAATAGAGTGTGTTATCACCAATAATAGTTATAATAGAGTGTGTTATCACCAATAATAGTTATAATAGAGTGTGTTATCACCAATAATAGTTATAATAGAGTGTGTTATCACCAATAATAGTTATAATAGAGTGTGTTATCACCAATAATAGTTATAATAGAGTGTGTTATCACCAATAATAGTTATAATACCAATAATAATAGTTATAATAGAGTGTGTTATCACCAATAATAGTTATAATAGAGTGTGTTATCACCAATAATAGTTATAATAGAGTGTGTTATCACCAATAATAGTTATAATAGAGTGTGTTATCACCAATAATAGTTATAATAGAGTGTGTTATCACCAATAATAGTTATAATAGAGTGTGTTATCACCAATAATAGTTATAATAGAGTGTGTTATCACCAATAATAGTTATAATAGAGTGTGTTATCACCAATAATAGTTATAATAGAGTGTGTTATCACCAATAATAGTTATAATAGAGTGTGTTATCACCAATAATAGTTATAATAGAGTGTGTTATCACCAATAATAGTTATAATATAGTGTGTTATCACCAATAATAGTTATAATAGAGTGTGTTATCACCAATAATAGTTATAATAGAGTGTGTTATCACCAATAATAGTTATAATAGAGTGTGTTATCACCAATAATAGTTATAATAGAGTGTGTTATCACCAATAATAGTTATAATAGAGTGTGTTATCACCAATAATAGTTATAATAGAGTGTGTTATCACCAATAATAGTTATAATAGAGTGTGTTATCACCAATAATAGTTATAATAGAGTGTGTTATCACCAATAATAGTTATAATATAGTGTGTTATCACCAATAATAGTTATAATAGAGTGTGTTATCACCAATAATAGTTATAATAGAGTGTGTTATCACCAATAATAGTTATAATAGAGTGTGTTATCACCAATAATAGTTATAATAGAGTGTGTTATCACCAATAATAGTTATAATAGAGTGTGTTATCACCAATAATAGTTATAATAGAGTGTGTTATCACCAATAATAGTTATAATAGAGTGTGTTATCACCAATAATAGTTATAATAGAGTGTGTTATCACCAATAATAGTTATAATAGAGTGTGTTATCACCAATAATAGTTATAATAGAGTGTGTTATCACCAATAATAGTTATAATAGAGTGTGTTATCACCAATAATAGTTATAATAGAGTGTGTTATCACCAATAATAGTTATAATAGAGTGTGTTATCACCAATAATAGTTATAATAGAGTGTGTTATCACCAATAATAGTTATAATAGAGTGTTATCACCAATAATAGTTATAATAGAGTGTGTTATCACCAATAATAGTTATAATAGAGTGTGTTATCACCAATAATAGTTATAATAGAGTGTGTTATCACCAATAATAGTTATAATAGAGTGTGTTATCACCAATAATAGTTATAATAGAGTGTGTTATCACCAATAATAGTTATAATAGAGTGTGTTATCACCAATAATAGTTATAATAGAGTGTGTTATCACCAATAATAGTTATAATAGAGTGTGTTATCACCAATAATAGTTATAATAGAGTGTGTTATCACCAATAATAGTTATAATAGAGTGTGTTATCACCAATAATAGTTATAATAGAGTGTGTTATCACCAATAATAGTTATAATAGAGTGTGTTATCACCAATAATAGTTATAATAGAGTGTGTTATCACCAATAATAGTTATAATAGAGTGTGTTATCACCAATAATAGTTATAATAGAGTGTGTTATCACCAATAATAGTTATAATAGAGTGTGTTATCACCAATAATAGTTATAATAGAGTGTGTTATCACCAATAATAGTTATAATAGAGTGTGTTATCACCAATAATAGTTATAATAGAGTGTGTTATCACCAATAATAGTTATAATAGAGTGTGTTATCACCAATAATAGTTATAATAGAGTGTGTTATCACCAATAATAGTTATAATAGAGTGTGTTATCACCAATAATAGTTATAATAGAGTGTGTTATCACCAATAATAGTTATAACAGAGTGTGTTATCACCAATAATAGTTATAATAGAGTGTGTTATCACCAATAATAGTTATAATAGAGTGTGTTATCACCAATAATAGTTATAATAGAGTGTGTTATCACCAATAATAGTTATAATAGAGTGTGTTATCACCAATAATAGTTATAATAGAGTGTGTTATCACCAATAATAGTTATAATAGAGTGTGTTATCACCAATAATAGTTATAACAATCACCAATAATAGTTATAATAGAGTGTTTATCACCAATAATAGTTATAATAGAGTGTGTTATCACCAATAATAGTTATAATAGAGTGTGTTATCACCAATAATAGTTATAATAGAGTGTTATCATCACCAATAATAGTTATAATAGAGTGTGTTATCACCAATAATAGTTATAATAGAGTGTGTTATCACCAATAATAGTTATAATAGAGTGTGTTATCACCAATAATAGTTATAATAGAGTGTGTTATCACCAATAATAGTTATAATAGAGTGTGTTATCACCAATAATAGTTATAATAGAGTGTGTTATCACCAATAATAGTTATAATAGAGTGTGTTATCACCAATAATAGTTATAATAGAGTGTGTTATCACCAGTAATAGTTATAATAGAGTGTGTATCACCAATAATAGTTATACTAGAGTGTGTTATCACCAATAATAGTTATAATAGAGTGTGTTATCACCAATAATAGTTATAAATAGAGTGTGTTATCACCAATAATAGTTATAATAGAGTGTGTTATCACCAATAATAGTTATAATAGAGTGTGTTATCACCAATAATAGTTATAATAGAGTGTGTTATCACCAATAATAGTTATAATAGAGTGTGTTATCACCAATAATAGTTATAATAGAGTGTGTTATCACCAATAATAGTTATAATAGAGTGTGTTATCACCAATAATAGTTATAATATCAGTGTGTTATCACACAATAATAGTTATAATAGAGTGTGTTATCACCAATAATAGTTATAATAGAGTGTGTTATCACCAATAATAGTTATAATAGAGTGTGTTATCACCAATAATAGTTATAATAGAGTGTGTTATCACCAATAATAGTTATAATAGAGTGTGTTATCACCAATAATAGTTATAATAGAGTGTGTTATCACCAATAATAGTTATAATAGAGTGTGTTATCACCAATAATAGTTATAACAGAGTGTGTTATCACCAATAATAGTTATAATAGAGTGTGTTATCACCAATAATAGTTATAATAGAGTGTGTTATCACCAATAATAGTTATAATAGAGTGTGTTATCACCAATAATAGTTATAATAGAGTGTGTTATCACCAATAATAGTTATAATAGAGTGTGTTATCACCAATAATAGTTATAATAGAGTGTGTTATCACCAATAATAGTTATAATAGAGTGTGTTATCACCAATAATAGTTATAATAGAGTGTGTTATCACCAATAATAGTTATAATAGAGTGTGTTATCACCAATAATAGTTATAATAGAGTGTGTTATCACCAATAATAGTTATAATAGAGTGTGTTATCACCAATAATAGTTATAATAGAGTGTGTTATCACCAATAATAGTTATAATAGAGTGTGTTATCACCAATAATAGTTATAATAGAGTGTGTTATCACCAATAATAGTTATAATAGAGTGTGTTATCACCAATAATAGTTATAATAGAGTGTGTTATCACCAATAATAGTTATAATATAGTGTGTTATCACCAATAATAGTTATAATAGAGTGTGTTATCACCAATAATAGTTATAATAGAGTGTGTTATCACCAATAATAGTTATAATAGAGTGTGTTATCACCAATAATAGTTATAATAGAGTGTGTTATCACCAATAATAGTTATAATAGAGTGTGTTATCACCAATAATAGTTATAATAGAGTGTGTTATCACCAATAATAGTTATAATAGAGTGTGTTATCACCAATAATAGTTATAATAGAGTGTGTTATCACCAATAATAGTTATAATAGAGTGTGTTATCACCAATAATAGTTATAATAGAGTGTGTTATCACCAATAATAGTTATAATAGAGTGTGTTATCACCAATAATAGTTATAATAGAGTGTGTTATCACCAATAATAGTTATAATAGAGTGTGTTATCACCAATAATAGTTATAATAGAGTGTGTTATCACCAATAATAGTTATAATAGAGTGTGTTATCACCAATAATAGTTATAATAGAGTGTGTTATCACCAATAATAGTTATAATAGAGTGTGTTATCACCAATAATAGTTATAATAGAGTGTGTTATCACCAATAATAGTTATAATAGAGTGTGTTATCACCAATAATAGTTATAATAGAGTGTGTTATCACCAATAATAGTTATAATAGAGTGTGTTATCACCAATAATAGTTATAATAGAGTGTGTTATCACCAATAATAGTTATAATAGAGTGTGTTATCACCAATAATAGTTATAATAGAGTGTGTTATCACCAATAATAGTTATAATAGAGTGTGTTATCACCAATAATAGTTATAATAGAGTGTGTTATCACCAATAATAGTTATAATAGAGTGTGTTATCACCAATAATAGTTATAGAGTGTGTTATCACCAATGTTATAATAGAGTGTGTTATCACCAATAATAGTTATAATAGAGTGTGTTATCACCAATAATAGTTATAATAGAGTGTGTTATCACCAATAATAGTTATAATAGAGTGTGTTATCACCAATAATAGTTATAATAGGTGTGTTATCACCAATAATAGTTATAATAGAGTGTGTTATCACCAATAATAGTTATAATAGAGTGTGTTATCACCAATAATAGTTATAATAGAGTGTGTTATCACCAATAATAGTTATAATAGAGTGTGTTATCACCAATAATAGTTATAATAGAGTGTGTTATCACCAATAATAGTTATAATAGAGTGTGTTATCACCAATAATAGTTATAATAGAGTGTGTTATCACCAATAATAGTTATAATAGAGTGTGTTATCACCAATAATAGTTATAATAGAGTGTGTTATCACCAATAATAGTTATAATAGAGTGTGTTATCACCAATAATAGTTATAACAGAGTGTGTTATCACCAATAATAGTTATAATAGAGTGTGTTATCACCAATAATAGTTATAATAGAGTGTGTTATCACCAATAATAGTTATAATAGAGTGTGTTATCACCAATAATAGTTATAATAGAGTGTGTTATCACCAATAATAGTTATAATAGAGTGTTTATCACCAATAATAGTTATAATAATAGTTATAATAGTGTGTATCACCAATAATAGTTATAATAGAGTGTGTTATCACCAATAATAGTTATAATAGAGTGTGTTATCACCAATAATAGTTATAATAGAGTGTGTTATCACCAATAATAGTTATAATAGAGTGTGTTATCACCAATAATAGTTATAATAGAGTGTGTTATCACCAATAATAGTTATAATAGAGTGTGTTATCACCAATAATAGTTATAACAGAGTGTGTTATCACCAATAATAGTTATAATAGAGTGTGTTCACCAATAATAGTTATAATAGAGTGTGTTATCACCAATAATAGTTATAATAGAGTGTGTTATCACCAATAATAGTTATAATAGAGTGTGTTATCACCAATAATAGTTATAATAGAGTGTGTTATCACCAATAATAGTTATAATAGAGTGTGTTATCACCAATAATAGTTATAATAGAGTGTGTTATCACCAATAATAGTTATAATAGGAGTGTGTTATCACCAATAATAGTTATAATAGAGTGTGTTATCACCAATAATAGTTATAATAGAGTGTGTTATCACCAATAATAGTTATAATAGAGTGTGTTATCACCAATAATAGTTATAATAGAGTGTGTTATCACCAATAATAGTTATAATAGAGTGTGTTATCACCAATAATAGTTATAATAGAGTGTGTTATCACCAATAATAGTTATAATAGAGTGTTATCACCAATAATAGTTATAATAGAGTGTGTTATCACCAATAATAGTTATAATAGAGTGTGTTTATCACCAATAATAGTTATAATAGAGTGTGTTATCACCAATAATAGTTATAATAGAGTGTGTTATCACCAATAATAGTTATAATAGAGTGTGTTATCACCAATAATAGTTATAATAGAGTGTGTTATCACCAATAATAGTTATAATAGAGTGTGTTATCACCAATAATAGTTATAATAGTGTGTTATCACCAATAATAGTTATAATAGAGTGTGTTATCACCAATAATAGTTATAATAGAGTGTGTTATCACCAATAATAGTTATAATAGAGTGTGTTATCACCAATAATAGTTATAATAGAGTGTGTTATCACCAATAATAGTTATAATAGAGTGTGTTATCACCAATAATCACCAATAATATATAATAGAGTGTGTTATCACCAATAATAGTTATAATAGAGTGTGTTATCACCAATAATAGTTATAATAGAGTGTGTTATCACCAATAATAGTTATAATAGAGTGTGTTATCACCAATAATAGTTATAATAGAGTGTGTTATCACCAATAATAGTTATAATAGAGTGTGTTATCACCAATAATAGTTATAATAGAGTGTGTTATCACCAATAATAGTTATAATAGAGTGTGTTATCACCAATAATAGTTATAATAGAGTGTGTTATCACCAATAATAGTTATAATAGAGTGTGTTATCACCAATAATAGTTATAATAGAGTGTGTTATCACCAATAATAGTTATATAGAGTGTATTTATCACCAATAATAGTTATAATAGAGTGTGTTATCACCAATAATAGTTATAATAGAGTGTGTTATCACCAATAATAGTTATAATAGAGTGTGTTATCACCAATAATAGTTATAATAGAGTGTGTTATCACCAGTAATAGTTATAATAGAGTGTGTATCACCAATAATAGTTATAATAGAGTGTGTTATCACCAATAATAGTTATAATAGAGTGTGTTATCACCAATAATAGTTATAATAGAGTGTGTTATCACCAATAATAGTTATAACAGAGTGTGTTATCACCAATAATAGTTATAATAGAGTGTGTTATCACCAATAATAGTTATAATAGAGTGCGTTACATCACCAATAATAGTTATCACCAATAATAGTTATAATAGAGTGTGTTATCACCAATAATAGTTATAATAGAGTGTGTTATCACCAATAATAGTTATAATAGAGTGTGTTATCACCAATAATAGTTATAATAGAGTGTGTTATCACCAATAATAGTTATAATAGAGTGTGTTATCACCAATAATAGTTATAATAGAGTGTGTTATCACCAATAATAGTTATAATAGAGTGTGTTATCACCAATAATAGTTATAATAGAGTGTGTTATCACCAATAATAGTTATAATAGAGTGTGTTATCACCAATAATAGTTATAATAGAGTTATAATATAGTGTTATCACCAATAATAGTTATAATAGAGTGTGTTATCACCAATAATAGTTATAATAGAGTGTGTTATCACCAATAATAGTTATAATAGAGTGTGTTATCACCAATAATAGTTATAATAGAGTGTGTTATCACCAATAATAGTTATAATATAGTGTGTTATCACCAATAATAGTTATAATAGAGTGTGTTATCACCAATAATAGTTATAATAGAGTGTGTTATCACCAATAATAGTTATAATAGAGTGTGTTTATCACCAATAATAGTTATAATAGAGTGTGTTATCACCAATAATAGTTATAATAGAGTGTGTTATCACCAATAATAGTTATAATAGAGTGTGTTATCACCAATAATAGTTATAATAGAGTGTGTTATCACCAATAATAGTTATAATAGAGTGTGTTATCACCAATAATAGTTATAATAGAGTGTGTTATCACCAATAATAGTTATAATAGAGTGTGTTATCACCAATAATAGTTATAATAGAGTGTGTTATCACCAATAATAGTTATAATAGAGTGTGTTATCACCAATAATAGTTATAATAGAGTGTGTTATCACCAATAATAGTTATAATAGAGTGTGTTATCACCAATAATAGTTATAATAGAGTGTGTTATCACCAATAATAGTTATAATAGAGTGTGTTATCACCAATAATAGTTATAATAGAGTGTGTTATCACCAATAATAGTTATAATAGAGTGTGTTTATCACCAATAATAGTTATAATAGAGTGTGTTATCACCAATAATAGTTATAATAGAGTGTGTTATCACCAATAATAGTTATAACAGAGTGTGTTATCACCAATAATAGTTATAATAGAGTGTGTTATCACCAATAATAGTTATAATAGAGTGTGTTATCACCAATAATAGTTATAATAGAGTGTGTTATCACCAATAATAGTTATAATAGAGTGTGTTATCACCAATAATAGTTATAATAGAGTGTGTTATCACCAATAATAGTTATAATAGAGTGTGTTATCACCAATAATAGTTATAATAGAGTGTGTTATCACCAATAATAGTTATAATAGAGTGTGTTATCACCAATAATAGTTATAATAGAGTGTGTTATCACCAATAATAGTTATAATAGAGTGTGTTATCACCAATAATAGTTATAATAGAGTGTGTTATCACCAATAATAGTTATAATAGAGTGTGTTATCACCAATAATAGTTATAATAGTGAATTTATCACCAATAATAGTTATAATAGAGTGTGTTATCACCAATAATAGTTATAATAGAGTGTGTTATCACCAATAATAGTTATAATAGTGTGTTATCACCAATAATAGTTATAACAGAGTGTGTTATCACCAATAATAGTTATAATAGAGTGTGTTATCACCAATAATAGTTATAATAGAGTGTGTTATCACCAATAATAGTTATAATAGAGTGTGTTATCACCAATAATAGTTATAACAGAGTGTGTTATCACCAATAATAGTTATAATAGAGTGTGTTATCACCAATAATAGTTATAATAGAGTGTGTTATCACCAATAATAGTTATAATAGAGTGTGTTATCACCAATAATAGTTATAATAGAGTGTGTTATCACCAATAATAGTTATAATAGAGTGTGTTTATCACCAATAATAGTTATAATAGAGTGTGTTATCACCAATAATAGTTATAATAGAGTGTGTTATCACCAATAATAGTTATAATAGAGTGTGTTGTTATCACCAATAATAGTTATAATAGAGTGTGTTATCACCAATAATAGTTATAATAGAGTGTGTTATCACCAATAATAGTTATAATAGAGTGTGTTATCACCAATAATAGTTATAATAGAGTGTGTTATCACCAATAATAGTTATAATAGAGTGTGTTATCACCAATAATAGTTATAATAGAGTGTGTTATCACCAATAATAGTTATAATAGAGTGTGTTATCACCAATAATAGTTATAATAGAGTGTGTTATCACCAATAATAGTTATAATAGAGTGTGTTATCACCAATAATAGTTATAATAGAGTGTGTTATCACCAATAATAGTTATAATAGAGTGTGTTATCACCAATAATAGTTATAATAGAGTGTGTTATCACCAATAATAGTTATAATATAGTGTGTTATCACCAATAATAGTTATAATAGAGTGTGTTATCACCAATAATAGTTATAATAGAGTGTGTTATCACCAATAATAGTTATAATAGAGTGTGTTATCACCATAATAGTTATAATAGAGTGTGTTATCACCAATAATAGTTATAATAGAGTGTGTTTATCACCAATAATAGTTATAATAGAGTGTGTTATCACCAATAATAGTTATAACAGAGTGTGTTATCACCAATAATAGTTATAATAGAGTGTGTTATCACCAATAATAGTTATAATATGGTGTGTTATCACCAATAATAGTTATAATAGAGTGTGTTATCACCAATAATAGTTATAATAGAGTGTGTTATCACCAATAATAGTTATAATAGAGTGTAGTCACCAATAATAGTTATAATAGAGTGTGTTATCACCAATAATAATTATAACAGAGTGTGTTATCACCAATAATAGTTATAATAGTGTGTTATCACCAATAATAGTTATAATAGAGTGTGTTATCACCAATAATAGTTATAATAGAGTGTGTTATCACCAATAATAGTTATAATAGAGTGTGTTATCACCAATAATAGTTATAATAGAGTGTGTTATCACCAATAATAGTTATAATATAGTGTGTTATCACCAATAATAGTTATAATAGAGTGTGTTATCACCAATAATAGTTATAATAGAGTGTGTTATCACCAGTAATAGTTATAATAGAGTGTGTATCACCAATAATAGTTATAATAGAGTGTGTTATCACCAATAATAGTTATAATAGAGTGTGTTATCACCAATAATAGTTATAATAGAGTGTGTTATCACCAATAATAGTTATAACAGAGTGTGTTATCACCAATAATAGTTATAATAGAGTGTGTTATCACCAATAATAGTTATAATAATAGGTGTAAGCATCACCAATAATAGTTATAATAGAGTGTGTTATCACCAATAATAGTTATAACATAGTGTGTTATCACCAATAATAGTTATAATAGAGTGTGTTATCACCAATAATAGTTATAATAGTGTGTGTTATCACCAATAATAGTTATAATAGAGTGTGTTATCAGAGTGTACCAATAATAGTTATAATAGAGTGTGTTATCACCAATAATAGTTATAATAGAGTGTGTTATCACCAATAATAGTTATAACAGAGTGTTATCACCAATAATAGTTATAATAGAGTGTGTTATCACCAATAATAGTTATAATATGAGTAGTTATTATCCATAATAATAGTTATAAACAAATTGTGTACATCACCAATAATAGTTATAATAGAGTGTTATCACCAATAATAGTTATAATAGAGTATAGTATCATCAAACCAATAATAGTTGTATCATAATAATAGTTGTAGTGTGTTACGACCAATAATAGTTATAAATAGAGTGTGTTATCACCAATAATAGTTTAATAGAGCGTGTTATCACCAATAATAGTTATAATAGAGTGTGTTATCACCAATAATGGTTATAATAGAGTGTAACATCACCAATAATAGTTATAATAGAGTGTTTATCACCAATAATAGTTATAATAGAGTGTGTTATCACCAATAATAGTTATAATAGAGTGTGTTATCACCAATAATAGTTATAATAGAGTGTGTTATCACCAATAATAGTTATAATAGAGTGTGTTATCACCAATAATAGTTATAATAGAGTGTTAGTTATCACCAATAATAGTTATAATAGAGTGTGTGTTATCACCAATAATAGTTATAATAGAGTGTGTTATCACCAATAATAGTTATAATAGAGTGTGTTATCACCAATAATACTTTATAATAGAGTGTGTTATCACCAATAATAGTTATAACAGAGTGTGTTATCACCAATAATAGTTATAATAGAGTAAAGTTACATCACCAATAATAGTTATAATAGAGTGTGTTATCACCAATAATAGTTATAATAGAGTGTGTTATCACCAATAATAGTTATAATAGAGTGTGTTTATCACCAATAATAGTTATAATAGAGTGTGTTATCACCAATAATAGTTATAATAGAGTGTGTTATCACCAATAATAGTTATAATAGAGTGTGTTATCACCAATAATAGTTATAATAGAGTGTGTTACCCAATAATAGTTATAATAGAGTGTGTTATCACCAATAATAGTTATAATAGAGTGTGTTATCACCAATAATAGTTATAATAGAGTGTGTTATCACCAATAATAGTTATAATAGAGTGTGTTATCACCAATAATAGTTATAATAGAGTGTGTTATCACCAATAATAGTTATAATAGAGTGTGTTATCACCAATAATAGTTATAATAGAGTGTGTTATCACCAATAATAGTTATAATAGAGTGTGTTATCACCAATAATAGTTATAATAGAGTGTGTTATCACCAATAATAGTTATAATAGAGTGTGTTATCACCAATAATAGTTATAATAGAGTGTGTTTATCACCAATAATAGTTATAATAGAGTGTTTATCAAATCATCAATATAGTTATAATATAGTGCGTTATCACCAATAATAGTTATAATAGAGTGTGTTATCACCAATAATAGTTATAATAGAGTGTGTTATCACCAATAATAGTTATAATAGAGTGTGTTATCACCAATAATAGTTATAATAGTGTGTTTATCACCAATAGAGTTATAATAGTGCGTTATCACCAATAATAGTTATAACAGAGTGTGTTATCAAACCAATAATAGTTATAATAGAGTGTGTTATCACCAATAATAGTTATAATAGAGTGTGTTATCACCAATAATAGTTATAATAGAGTGTGTTATCACCAATAATAGTTATAATAGAGTGTTGTATCACTCAATAATAGTTATAATAGAGTGTGTATCACCAATAATAGTTATAATAGAGTGTGTTATCACCAATAATAGTTATAATAGAGTGTGTTATCACCAATAATAGTTATAATAGAGTGTGTTATCACCAATAATAGTTATAATAGAGTGTGTTATCACCAATAATAGTTATAATAGAGTGTGTTTATCACCAATAATAGTTATAATAGAGTGTGTTATCACCAATAATAGTTATAATAGAGTGTGTTTATCACCAATAATAGTTATAATAGTGTGTTATCACCAATAATAGTTATAACAGAGTGTGTTATCACCAATAATAGTTATAATAGAGTGTGTTATCACCAATAATAGTTATAATAGAGTGTGTTATCACCAATAATAGTTATAATAGATAGTGTGTTATCACCAATAATAGTTATAATAGAGTGTGTTATCACCAATAATAGTTATAATAGAGTGTGTTATCACCAATAATAGTTATAATAGAGTGTGTTATCACCAATAATAGTTATAACAGAGTGTGTTATCACCAATAATAGTTATAATAGAGTGTGTTATCACCAATAATAGTTATAATAGAGTGTATTATCAACCAATAATGTTATAACCTGTGTTATCAATAATAGTTATAATAGAGTGTGTTATCACCCAATAATAGTTATAATAGAGTGTGTTATCACCAATAATAATTATAATAAGAGTGTGTTATCACCAATAATAGTTATAATAGAGTGTGTTATCAAATCCAATAATAGTTATAATAGAGGTGTTTATCACCAATAATAGTTATAATATAGGTGTGTTATCACCAATAATAGTTATAATAGAGTGTGTTATCACCAATAATAGTTATAATAGAGTGTGTTATCACCAATAATAGTTATAAGTGTTAGAGCGTGTTATCATATAGTGCAATAATAGTTATAATAGAGTGAAAGTTATCACCAATAATAGTTATAATAGAGTGTGGTATCACCAATAATAGTTATAATAGAGTGTGTTATCACCCATAATAGTTATAATAGTGTGCATCAACAATAGTTATAATAGAGCGTGTCAATAATAATAGTTATAATAGAGTGTGTTATCACCAATAATAGTTATAATAGAGTGTGTTATCACCAATAATGGTTATAACAGAGTGTGTTATCACCAATAATAGTTAATAATAGTAACAGAGTGTGTTATCACCAATAATAGTTATAATAGTGTTATTATTCACCAATAATAGTTATAAATAGAATAGTTGCCACCACCAATAGTTTTATCATGTTTATCACCAATAATAGTTATAATAGAGTGTGTTATCATCATAGTTATAATAGAGTGTGTTATCCAATAATAGTTATAATAGAGTGTGTTATCACCAATAATAGTTATAATATAGTGTTTTTACTTAATCAATAATAGTTATACAGTGTTATCAACAAACAATGAGTGTGTATCACCAATAATAGTTATAATAGAGTGTTATCACCAATAATAGTTATAATAGAGTGTGTTATCACCAATAATAGTTATAATAGAGTGTGTTATCACCAATAATAGTTATAATAGAGGTGTGTTATCACCAATAATAAGTTATAATAGAGTGTGTTATCACCAATAATAGTTATAATAGAGTGTGTTATCACCAATAATAGTTATAATAGAGTGTGTTATCACCAATAATAGTTATAATAGAGTGTGTTATCACCAATAATAGTTATAATAGAGTGTGTTATCACCAATAATAGTTATAATAGAGTGTTTATCACCAATAATAGTTATAATAGAGTGTGTTATCACCAATAATAGTTATAATAGAGTGTGTTTATCACCAATAATAGTTATAATAGAGTGTAAGTTATCACCAATAATAGTTATAATAGAGTGTGTTATCACCAATAATAATAGTTATAATAGAGTGTGTTATCACCAATAATAGTTATAATAGAGTGTGTTATCAATCAATAATAGTTATAATAGAGTGTGTTATCACCAATAATAGTTATAATAGAGTGTGTTATCACCAATAATAGTTATAATAGAGTGTGTTATCACCAATAGTTATAATAGAGTGTGTTATCACCAATAATAGTTATAATAGTGTGTTATCACCAATAATAGTTATAATAGAGTGTTTTATCACCAATAATAGTTATAATAGAGTGTTATCACCAATAATAGTTATAACAGAGTGTGTTATCACCAATAATAGTTATAATAGAGTTATGTTATCACCAATAATAGTTATAATAGAGTGTGTTATCACCAATAATAGTTATAATAGAGGTGTGTTATCACCAATAATAGTTATAATAGAGTGTGTTATCACCAATAATAGTTATAATAGAGTGTGTTATCACCAATAATAGTTATAATAGAGTGTGTTATCACCAATAATAGTTATAATAGAGTGTGTTATCACCAATAATAGTTATAATAGAGTGTGTTATCACCAATAATAGTTATAATAGAGTGTGTTATCACCAATAATAGAGTGTGTATATAATAGAGTGTGTTATCACCAATAATAGTTATAATAGAGTGTGTTATCACCAATAATAGTTATAATAGGTGTGTTATCACCAAATAATAGTTATAATAGAGTGTGTATCACCAATAATAGTTATAATAGGTGTGTTATCACCAATAATAGTTATAATAGAGTGTGTTTATCACCCAATAATAGTTATAATAGAGTGTGTTATCTCCAATAATAGTTATAACAGAGTGTGTTATCACCAATAATAGTTATGTAATAATAGAGGCAGTTATTATCACCAATATGGTTATAACATAGTGTGTTATCACCAATAATAGTTATAATAGAGTGTGTTTACCACCAATAATAGTTATAATAGAGTGTGTTATCACCAATAATAGTTATAATAGAGTGTGTTATCAATCATCAATAGTTATAATAGAGTGTGTACATCACCAATAATAGTTATAATATAGTGTGTTATCACCAATAATAGTTATAATAGCATACAGAGTGTGTTATCACCAATAATAGTTATAATATAGTGTGTTATCACCAGCAATAGTTATAATAGAGTGTGTTATCACCAATAATAGTTATAATAGAGTGTGTTATCAACCAATAATAGTTATAATAGAGTGTGTTATCACCAATAATAGTTATAATAGAGTGTGTTATCACCAATAATAGTTATAACAGAGTGTGTTATCACCAATAATAGTTATAATAGAGTGTGTAATCACCAATAATAGTTATAATAGAGTGTGTTATCACCAATAATAGTTATAATAGAGTGTGTTATCACCAATAATAGTTATAATAACAAAAATTGTGTTATCACCAATAATAGTTATAATAGAGTGTGTTATCAACCATATGGTTATAACAATATAGAGTGTGTTATCACCCAATAATAGTTATAATATGAATGTGACATCACCAATAATGGTTATAACAGAGTGTGTTATCACCAATAATAGTTATAATAGAGTGTGTTATCACCAATAATAGTTATAACAGAGTGTGTTATCACAAATAATAGTTATAATAGAGTGTGTTATCACCAATAATAGTTATAATAGAGTGTGTTATCACCAATAATAGTTATAATAGAGTGTGTTTATCACCAATAATAGTTATAGCAGAGGTGTTATCACCAATAATAGTTATAATAGAGTGTGTTATCAACCAATAATAGTTATAACAGAGTGTGTTATCACCCCAATAATAGTTATAATAGAGTGTGTTATCACCAATAATAATAACATAGAGGGTGTGTTATCACCAATAATAGTTATAATATAGTGTATTTACACCAATAATAGTTATAATAGAGTGTGTTATCAACAATAGTTATATACAGAGTGTGTTATCAACTTCAACAATAGTTATATATAGAGTGTGTTATCACCAATAATAGTTATAATAGAGAGTGTTTATCACCAATAATAGTTATAATAGGTGTGTTTATCACCAATAATAGTTATAATAGAGTGTGTTATCAACCATAATAGTTATAACAGAGTGTGTTATCACCCAATAATAGTTATAATAGAGTGTGTTATCACCAATAATGAAGTTATACAGAGTAAAGCATCAATAGTAATATTATAATAGAAAGTGTATTTATCACCAATAATAGTTATAATAGAGTGTGTTATCACCAATAATAGTTATAATAACAGGTGTGTTATTATCACCAATAATAGTTATAATAGAGTGTGTATTTTCACCAATAATAGTTATAATAGAGTGTGTGTATCACCAATAATAATAGTTATAATAGAGTGTGTTATCACCAATAATAGTTATAATAGAGTGTGTTATCAACAATAATAGTTATAATATAGTTATTATTTATCACCAATAATAGTTATAATAGAGTGTGTTATCACCAATAATAGTTATAATAGTGTGTTATCACCTCATCAATGGTTATAACAGAGTGTGTTATCACCAATAATAGTTATAATAGAAGTGTGTTATCACCAATAATGGTTATATATAGAGCGTGTTATCACCAATAATAGTTATAATAGAGTGTGTTATCACCAATAATAGTTATAACTAGAGTGTGTTATCACCAATAATATTTATAATATAGTGTGTTACCACCAATAATAGTTATAATAGCATCACCTATCACCAATAATAGTTATAATAGAGTGTGTTATCACCCCAATAATAGTTATAACAGAGTGCGTTATCACCCCAATAATAGTTATAATAGAGTGTGTTACACACCAATAATAGTTATAAAGCATAGGTAAGTTATCACCAATAATAATAATAGTTATAATAGAGTGTGTTATCACCAATAATAGTTATAATAGAGTGTATTATCACCAATAATAGTTATACGAGAGTGTGTTATCACCAATAATAGTTATAATAAATGAGTGTAAGCACCAATAATAGTTATAATAGAGTGTGTTATCACCAATAATAGTTATAACAGAGTGTGTTATCACCAATAATAGTTATAACATAGAGTAAGTCATCACCAATAATAGTTATAATAGAGTGTGTTATCACCAATAATAGTTATAATAGAGCGTGTTATCAACCAATAGTAGTTATAATAGAGTGTGCATCAAATCACCAATAATAGTTATAATAGAGTGTAAGTTATCACCAATAATAGTTATAATAGAGTGTGTTATCACCAATAATAGTTATAATAGAGTGTGTTATCACCAATAATAGTTATAACAGTGTGTGTTATCACCAATAATAGTTATAATAGAGTGTGTTATCACCAATATATACAAGCCATTATATAGCAAGTCAATGAAATCAATGGTTTAGTTATAATAGAGATGCGGTTATCACCAATAATAGTTATAATAGAGTGTGTAATCACCAATAATAGTTATAACAGTGTGTTACACCAATAATAGTTATAACAGAGTGTGTATTTACCCTCACCAATAATAGTTATAATAGAATGTAAGTTTATCACCAATAATAGTTTATAATAGAGTGTGTTATCACCAATAATAGTTATAATATAGTGTGTGTTATCACCAATAATAGTTATAATAGAGTGTGTTATCACCAATAATAGTTATAACAATAGTGTGTTATCACCAATAATGGTTATAACAAGGTGTGTTATCACCAATAATAGTTATAATAGAGTGTGTTATCACCAATAATAGTTATAATAGAGTGTGTTATCACCAATAATGGTTATAACAGAGTAAGTGTTATCACCAATAATAGTTATAACAGAGTGTGTTATCACCAATAATGGTTATAATAGAGTGTGTTATCACCAATAATAGTTATAATAGAGTGTGTTATCACCATTAATAGTAGTAATAGAAGTGTATCATCACCAATAATAGTTATAACAGAGCAAAAGTTATCAACCAATAATAGTTATATAACATAGTGTATTACTCATCCAATAATAGTTATAATAGAGTGGATTTATCACCAATAATAGTTATAATATGAGTGTGTTATCACCAATAATAGTTATAATAGAGTGCGTTATCACCAATAATAGTTATATAATAGAGTGTAATCATCACCAATAATAGTATATAATAGAGTGTGTTATCACCAATAATAGTTATAATAGTGTGTTATCATCACCAATAATAGGTATATACTAGAGGTGTGTTATCACCAATAATAGTTATAATAGAGTGTGTTATCACCAATAATAGTTATAACAGAGTGTGTTATCACCAATAATAGTTATAATAGAGTGTGTTATCACCAATAATAGTTATAACAGAATGTGTTTATCACCAATAATAGTTATAATATAATTATTATTTTCACCAATAATAGTTATAATAGAGTGTGTTATCACCAATAATAGTTATAATAGAGTTATTATTTATCACCAATAATAGTTATAATATAATGTGTTATCACCCATAATAGTTATAATAGAGTAAAGTTATCACCAATAATAGTTATAATAGAGTGTGTTATCACCAATAATAGTTATAACAGAGTGTGTTTATCACCAATAATAGTTATAATAAGGTGTGTTATCACCAATAATAGTTATAATATAGTATTTATCACCAATAATAGTTATAATAACAGAGTGTTATCACCAATAATAGTTATAATAGAGTGTGTTTATCACCAATAATAGTTATAATAGAGTGTGTTATCACCACCAATAGTTATAATAAAGTGTGTTATCACCAATAATAGTTATAATAGAGTGTGCCATCACCAATAATAGTTATAATAGAGTGTGTTATCACCCAATAATAGTTATAACAGAGTGTGATTTATCACCAATAATAGTTACAATAGGAGTTAATATTTATCACCAATAGCAATTATATAATAGAGTGTGTTATCACTTGTGTGTGAACATAACAGAGTGTGTTATCACCAATAATAGTTATACCAGAGAGTGTGTTATCACCAATAATAGTTATAATAGAGTGTTATCACCAATAATAGTTATAATATAGTGTGTTATCATCCATAATAGTTATAATAGAGTGTGTTATCACCAATAATAGTTATAATAGAGCGTGTTATCACCAACAATAATTATAATATAGTGTTTTACGACTATCCAGATAATAGTTATAATAGAGTGTGTTATCACCAGGCAATAGTTATAATAGAGTGTGTTATCACCAATAATAGTTATACTAGAGTATTGTTATCATCAGTAATAGTTATAATATAGTGTGTTATCACCAATAATAGTTATAATAGAGTGTGTTATCACTTAATAGCGGATTTATAACAGAATTAATATTTATCACCAATAATAGTTATATATAGAGTGTGTTATCACCCATTAATAGTTTATAACAGAGTGTGTTATCACCAATAATAGTTATAATAGAGTGTGTTATCACCAATAATAGTTATAACAGAGTGTGTTATATCACCAATAGTTATAGTAGGCAATGCACAGTTATAATAGATAAAACACCAATAATAGTTATACATAGAGTATAAAAGTGTTATCACCAATAATAGTTATATAATAGAGTGTGTTATCACCAGTAATAGTTGCAATAGAGTGTGTAATACCCTCAATAATGGTTATAATAGAGGTGTTATTATCACCAATAATAGTTATAATAGAGTGTGTTATCACCAATAATAGTTATAATAGAGTGTGTTATCACCAATAATAGTTATAATAGAGTGTGTTATCACCAATAATAGTTATAATAGAATGTTATTTATCACCAATAATAGTTATAATATGGTATTATTTTACACCCAATAATAGTTATAATAGGGTATATTATTTATCACCAATAGTAACTTATAATAGAGTGTATTGTTATCACCAATAATAGCTATAATAGAGTGTGTTATCACCAATAATAGTTATAATAGAGTGTGTTATCACCAATAATAGTTATAACAGAGTGTGTTATCACCAATAATAGTTATATAACAGGTGTAGTTATCACCAGGTGCCAAATAGTTATAATAGAGTGTGTATCACGTATAATAGTTATAATAGAGTGTATCATCACCAATAGCCATTATAACAGAGTGTAGCCATCACCAATAGTTTATGTATTAAGAAGTGTAAGTATCAAATTTCAATAATAATAGTTATAATAGAGTGTGTTATCAATAATAATAAGTTATAATAGAGTGTGTTATCACCAATAATAGTTATAATAGAGTGTACATCGTCACCAATAATAGTTATATAATAGAGTGTGTTATCACCAATATATAGTTATAATAGAGTGTGTTATCACCAATAATAGTTATACTAGAGTGTGTTATCACCAATAATAGTTATATAACAGTGGTATTATCACATACTGGCAATAGTTATAATATAGTGTGTTATCACCAATAATAGTTATAACAAAGTGTGTATCACCAATAATAGTTATAATAGAGTGTGTTATCACCAATAATAATTTATAATAGAGTGTGTTTATCACCAATAATAGTTATAATAGAGTGTTATTTATCACCAATAATAGTTATAATAGAGTGTGTTATACCAATAATAATAGTTATAACAGAGTGTGTTATCACCAATAATAGTTATAATAAGGTGTTTATCATCACCAATAATAGTTATAATAGAGTGTGTTTATCACCAATAATAGTTATAATAGAGTGTGTTATAATTCAATATGGTATATAATAAGAGTGTGTTATCACCATAGTAAATATAGTTATGTACATAGTGTGTTATCACCAATAGTTATAATATTATGTATTTGTGGTAATTCCAATAATAGTTATAATAGAGTGCGTTATCACCATAGCAGAATTTATAATAGAGTGTAAGCAAATAACCAATCAATAGTTATAATAGAGTGTGTTATCACCAATAATAGTTATAATAGAGTGTGTTATCATCAATCAATAATAATTATAACATAGCAGTTATCACCAATAATAGTTATAACAGATAAGTGTTATCATCAATAATAGTTATAATAGAGTGTGTTATCAAACCAATAATAGTTATAACAGGGGTGTGTATCACCAATAATAGTTATATATAGAGTGTGTTATCACCAATAATAGTTATAATAAGGTGCAGTTATCACCAGTAATAATAGTTATAATAGAATATTTATCACCAATAATGGTTATATAATAAGAGGTGTATTTATCACCAATAATAGTTATAATAGAGTGTGTTATCACCAATAATAGTTATAATAGAGTGTATCATCACCAATAATAGTTATAATAGAGTGTGTTATCACCAATAATAGTTATAATAGAGTGTGTTATCACCAATATTGAAGTTATAATAAAGTGTGTTACATCACCAATAATAGTTATAATAGAGTGTGTTATCACCAATAATGGTTATAATAGTGTGTGATCATAGTTTATAATATAATAGTGTGTGTTATCAAATTCAATAATAGTTATATAATAGGGTGTGTTATCACCAATAATAGTTATAATAGAGTGTGTTTATCACCAATAAAAATAGTTATAATAGAGTGCGTGTTAACACCAATAATAGGTTATAATAGAGTGTATACCACCAATAATAGTTATAATAGAGTGTGTTATCAAACTTCAATAATAGCTATAATATTGTAGTAGTTATCACGAATCAATAATAGTTATAATAGGTGTGTTATCACCAATAATAGTTATATAACAGAGGTGTTATCACCAATAATAGCTATAACAGAGTGTGTTATCACCAATAATAGTTATAATAGAGGTGTGTTATCACCAATAATAGTTATATAAGAGTGTGTTATCACCAATAATAGTTATAATGCAGAGTGTGTTATCACCAATAATAGTTATTAATAGAGTGTGTTATCACCTATAATGGTTATAAGTGAATTCAATGGTACCACAAATTATGGTTATAAATAGAGTGTGTTATCACCAATAATAGTTATAACATAATAGTGTATCACCAATAATAGTTATAATAGAGTGTTTAGCATCACCAATAGTTATAATAGAGTGTGTTATCACCAATAATAGTTATAATAGAGTGTGTTATCACCAATAATAGTTATAATAGAGGTAAGTTATCACCAATAATAGTTATAATAGAGTGTGTTATCACCAATAATAGTTATAATAGAGTGTGTTATCACCAATAATAGTTATAACAGAGAGTGTTATCACCAATAATAGTTATAACAGAGTGTGTTATCACCAATAATAGTTATAATAGTGGTAATGTTATCACCAATAATAGACATTGTAAATAGAGTGTGTTATCACCAATAATAGTTATAATAGAGTGTGTTATCACCAATAATAGTTATAACAAGAGTGTGTTACACCAATAATAGTTATAATAGAGTGCTACCCAATAATAGTTATAATAGAGTGTGTTATCACCAATAATAGTTATAATAGAGTGTGTTATCACCAATAATAGTTATAATAGAGTGTTATCACCAATAATAGTTATAATAGAGTGTGTTATCACCAATAATAGTTATAATAGAGTGTGTTATCACCAATAATAGTTATAATAGAGTGTGTTATCACCAATAATAGTTATAATAGAGTGTGTTATCACCAATAATAGTTATAATAGAGTGTGTTATCACCAATAATAGTTATAATAGAGTGTGTTATCACCAATAATAGTTATAATAGAGTGTGTTATCACCAATAATAGTTATAATAGAGTGTGTTATCACCAATAATAGTTATAATAGAGTGTGTTATCACCAATAATAGTTATAATAGAGTGTGTTATCACCAATAATAGTTATAATAGAGTGTGTTATCACCAATAATAGTTATAATAGAGTGTGTTATCACCAATAATAGTTATAATAGAGTGTGTTATCACCAATAATAGTTATAATAGAGTGTGTTATCACCAATAATAGTTATAATAGAGTGTGTTATCACCAATAATAGTTATAATAGAGTGTGTTATCACCAATAATAGTTATAATAGAGTGTGTTATCACCAATAATAGTTATAATAGAGTGTGTTATCACCAATAATAGTTATAATAGAGTGTGTTATCACCAATAATAGTTATAATAGAGTGTGTTATCACCAATAATAGTTATAATAGAGTGTGTTATCACCAATAATAGTTATAATAGAGTGTGTTATCACCAATAATAGTTATAATAGAGTGTGTTATCACCAATAATAGTTATAATAGAGTGTGTTATCACCAATAATAGTTATAATAGAGTGTGTTATCACCAATAATAGTTATAATAGAGTGTGTTATCACCAATAATAGTTATAATAGAGTGTGTTATCACCAATAATAGTTATAATAGAGTGTGTTATCACCAATAATAGTTATAATAGAGTGTGTTATCACCAATAATAGTTATAATAGAGTGTGTTATCACCAATAATAGTTATAATAGAGTGTGTTATCACCAATAATAGTTATAATAGAGTGTGTTATCACCAATAATAGTTATAATAGAGTGTGTCACCAATAATAGTTATAATAGAGTGTGTTATCACCAATAATAGTTATAATAGAGTGTGTTATCACCAATAATAGTTATAATAGAGTGTGTTATCACCAATAATAGTTATAATAGAGTGTGTTATCACCAATAATAGTTATAATAGAGTGTGTTATCACCAATAATAGTTATAATAGAGTGTGTTATCACCAATAATAGTTATAATAGAGTGTGTTATCACCAATAATAGTTATAATAGAGTGTGTTATCACCAATAATAGTTATAATAGAGTGTGTTATCACCAATAATAGTTATAATAGAGTGTGTTATCACCAATAATAGTTATAATAGAGTGTGTTATCACCAATAATAGTTATAATAGAGTGTGTTATCACCAATAATAGTTATAATAGAGTGTGTTATCACCAATAATAGTTATAATAGAGTGTGTTATCACCAATAATAGTTATAATAGAGTGTGTTATCACCAATAATAGTTATAATAGAGTGTGTTATCACCAATAATAGTTATAATAGAGTGTGTTATCACCAATAATAGTTATAATAGAGTGTGTTATCACCAATAATAGTTATAATAGAGTGTGTTATCACCAATAATAGTTATAATAGAGTGTGTTATCACCAATAATAGTTATAATAGAGTGTGTTATCACCAATAATAGTTATAATAGAGTGTGTTATCACCAATAATAGTTATAATAGAGTGTGTTATCACCAATAATAGTTATAATAGAGTGTGTTATCACCAATAATAGTTATAATAGAGTGTGTTATCACCAATAATAGTTATAATAGAGTGTGTTATCACCAATAATAGTTATAATAGAGTGTGTTATCACCAATAATAGTTATAATAGAGTGTGTTATCACCAATAATAGTTATAATAGAGTGTGTTATCACCAATAATAGTTATAATAGAGTGTGTTATCACCAATAATAGTTATAATAGAGTGTGTTATCACCAATAATAGTTATAATAGAGTGTGTTATCACCAATAATAGTTATAATAGAGTGTGTTATCACCAATAATAGTTATAATAGAGTGTGTTATCACCAATAATAGTTATAATAGAGTGTGTTATCACCAATAATAGTTATAATAGAGTGTGTTATCACCAATAATAGTTATAATAGAGTGTGTTATCACCAATAATAGTTATAATAGAGTGTGTTATCACCAATAATAGTTATAATAGAGTGTGTTATCACCAATAATAGTTATAATAGAGTGTGTTATCACCAATAATAGTTATAATAGAGTGTGTTATCACCAATAATAGTTATAATAGAGTGTGTTATCACCAATAATAGTTATAATAGAGTGTGTTATCACCAATAATAGTTATAATAGAGTGTGTTATCACCAATAATAGTTATAATAGAGTGTGTTATCACCAATAATAGTTATAATAGAGTGTGTTATCACCAATAATAGTTATAATAGAGTGTGTTATCACCAATAATAGTTATAATAGAGTGTGTTATCACCAATAA
>NW_027467777.1:5078576-5116017 GCF_004210375.1 Tachypleus tridentatus | reverse complement strand
ATACAGCATTGACTCTACTGTGTTCTTGTGAAGTGATTAAACGTGGATATACAGCATTGACTCTACTGTGTTCTTGTGTAGTGATTAAACGTGGATATACAGCATTGACTGTACTGTGTTCTTGTGTAGTGATTAAACGTGGATATACAGCATTGACTCTACTGTGTTCTTGTGTAGTGATTAAACGTGGATATACAGCATTGACTCTACTGTGTTCTTGTGAAGTGATTAAACTTGGATATACAGCATTGACTCTACTGTGTTCTTGTGTAGATGATTACAGCATTGACGTGTTCTTGTGTAGTGATTAAACGTGGATATACAGCATTGACTCTACTGTGTTCTTGTGTAGTGATTAAACGTGGATATACAGCATTGACTCTACTGTGTTCTTGTGTAGTGATTAAACGTGGTTATACAGCATTGACTCTACTGTGTTCTTGTGTAGTGATTAAACGTGGATATACAGCATTGACTCTACTGTGTTCTTGTGTAGTGATTAAACGTGGATATACAGCATTGACTCTACTGTGTTCTTGTGTAGTGATTAAACGTGGATATACAGCATTGACTCTACTGTGTTCTTGTGTAGTGATTAAACGTGGTTGTACAGCATTGACTCTACTGTGTTCTTGTGAAGTGATTAAACGTGATATACAGCATTGACTCTACTGTGATATACAGCATTGACTAAACGTGGATGTACAGCATTGACTTACTGTGTTCTTGTGAAGTGATTAAACGTGGATATACAGCATTGACTCTACTGTGTTCTTGTGTAGTGATTAAACGTGGATATACAGCATTGACTCTACTGTGTTCTTGTAGTGATTAAACGTGGATATACAGCATTGACTCTACTGTGTTCTTGTGTAGTGATTAAACGTGGATATACAGCATTGACTCTACTGTGTTCTTGTGTAGTGATTAAACGTGGATATACAGCATTGACTCTACTGTGTTCTTGTGAAGTGATTAAACGTGGATATACAGCATTGACTCTACTGTGTTCTTGTGTAGTGATTAAACGTGGTTGTACAGCATTGACTTATACCTGTGTTCTTGTGTAGTGATTAAACGTGGATATACAGCATTGACTCTACTGTGTTCTTGTGAAGTGATTAAACGTGGATTGACTGTGTACTTGTATACAGCATTGACTCTACTGTGTTCTTGTGAAGTGATTAAACGTGGATATACAGCATTGACTGTACTGTGTTCTTGTGTAGTGATTAAACGTGGATATACAGCATTGACTCTACTGTGTTCTTGTGAAGTGATTAAACGTGGATATACAGCATTGACTCTACTGTGTTCTTGTGATGTGATTAAACGTGGATTGTACAGCATTGACTGTACTGTGTTCTTGTGAAGTGATTAAACGTGGATATACAGCATTGACTCTACTGTGTTCTTGTGTAGTGATTAAACGTGGATATACAGCATTGACTCTACTGTGTTCTTGTGAAGTGATTAAACGTGGTTATACAGCATTGACTCTACTGTGTTCTTGTGTAGTGATTAAACGTTGATATACAGCATTGACTCTACTGTGTTCTTGTATAGTGATTAAACGTGGATATACAGCATTGACTCTACTGTGTTCTTGTGAAGTGATTAAACGTGGATATACAGCATTGACTCTACTGTGTTCTTGTGAAGTGATTAAACGTGGATATACAGCATTGACTGTACTGTGTTCTTGTGACATTAGTGTGATTAAACGTGGATATACAGCATTGACTGTACTGTGTTCTTGTGTAGTGATTAAACGTGGATATACAGCATTGACTGTACTGTGTTCTTGTGTAGTGATTAAACGTGGATATACAGCATTGACTCTACTGTGTTCTTGTGAAGTGATTAAACGTGGTTATACAGCATTGACTCTACTGTGTTCTTGTGAAGTGATTAAACGTGGATATACAGCATTGACTCTACTGTGTTCTTGTGAAGTGATTAAACGTGGATATACAGCATTGACTCTGTACTGTGTTCTTGTGTAGTGATTAAACGTGGATATACAGCATTGACTCTACTGTTCTTGTGTGTAGTGATTAAACGTGAATGTACAGCATTGACTCTACTGTGTTCTTGTGAAGTGATTAAACGTGGATATACAGCATTGACTCTACTGTGTTCTTGTGAAGTGATTAAACGTGGATATACAGCATTGACTCTACTGTGTTCTTGTGAAGTGATTAAACGTGGATATACAGCATTGACTCTACTGTGTTCTTGTGAAGTGATTAAACGTGGATATACAGCATTGACTCTACTGTGTTCTTGTGTAGTGATTAAACGTGGATATACAGCATTGACTGTACTGTGTTCTTGTGTAGTGATTAAACGTGGATATACAGCATTGACTCTACTGTGTTCTTGTGAAGTGATTAAACGTGGATATACAGCATTGACTCTACTGTGTTCTTGTGTAGTGATTAAACGTGGATATACAGCATTGACTCTACTGTGTTCTTGTGTAGTGATTAAACGTGGATATACAGCATTGACTCTACTGTGTTCTTGTGAAGTGATTAAACGTGGATATACAGCATTGACTCTACTGTGTTCTTGTGTAGTGATTAAACGTGGATATACAGCATTGACTCTACTGTGTTCTTGTGTAGTGATTAAACGTGGATTGTACAGCATTGACTCTACTGTGTTCTTGTGTAGTGATTAAACGTGGATATACAGCATTGACTCTACTGTGTTCTTGTGTAGTGATTAAACGTGGATATACAGCATTGACTCTACTGTGTTCTTGTGAAGTGATTAAACGTGGATGTACAGCATTGACTCTACTGTGTTCTTGTGTAGTGATTAAACGTGGATATACAGCATTGACTCTACTGTGTTCTTGTGAAGTGATTAAACGTGGATATACAGCATTGACTCTACTGTGTTCTTGTGTAGTGATTAAACGTGGATATACAGCATTGACTCTACTGTGTTCTTGTGAAGTGATTAAACGTGGATATACAGCATTGACTCTACTGTGTTCTTGTGAAGTGATTAAACGTGGATATACAGCATTGACTCTACTGTGTTCTTGTGTAGTGATTAAACGTGGATATACAGCATTGACTCTACTGTGTTCTTGTGAAGTGATTAAACGTGGATATACAGCATTGACTCTACTGTGTTCTTGTGTAGTGATTAAACGTGGATATACAGCATTGACTCTACTGTGTTCTTGTGTAGTGATTAAACGTGGATATACAGCATTGACTCTACTGTGTTCTTGTGTAGTGATTAAACGTGGATATACAGCATTGACTCTACTGTGTTCTTGTGTAGTGATTAAACGTGGATATACAGCATTGACTCTACTGTGTTCTTGTGTAGTGATTAAACGTGGATATACAGCATTGACTCTACTGTGTTCTTGTGTAGTGATTAAACGTGGATATACAGCATTGACTCTACTGTGTTCTTGTGAAGTGATTAAACGTGGATATACAGCATTGACTGTACTGTGTTCTTGTGTGAGTGATTAAACGTGGATATACAGCATTGACTCTACTGTGTTCTTGTGTAGTGATTAAACGTGGATATACAGCATTGACTCTACTGACTTGTGTGAAGTGATAAACTGTGTTCTGTGTTCTTGTGAAGTGATTAAACGTGGATGTACAGCATTGACTCTACTGTGTTCTTGTGAAGTGATTAAACGTGGATATACAGCATTGACTGTACTGTGTTCTTGTGAAGTGATTAAACGTGGATATACAGCATTGACTCTACTGTGTTCTTGTGAAGTGATTAAACGTGGTTATACAGCATTGACTCTACTGTGTTCTTGTGTAGTGATTAAACGTGGATATACAGCATTGACTCTACTGTGTTCTTGTGTAGTGATTAAACGTGGATATACAGCATTGACTCTACTGTGTTCTTGTGTAGTGATTAAACGTGGATATACAGCATTGACTCTACTGTGTTCTTGTGTAGTGATTAAACGTGGATATACAGCATTGACTCTACTGTGTTCTTGTGTAGTGATTAAACGTGGATATACAGCATTGACTGTACTGTGTTCTTGTGAAGTGATTAAACGTGGATATACAGCATTGACTCTACTGTGTTCTTGTGTAGTGATTAAACGTGGATATACAGCATTGACTCTACTGTGTTCTTGTGAAGTGATTAAACGTGGATATACAGCATTGACTCTACTGTGTTCTTGTGTAGTGATTAAACGTGGATATACAGCATTGACTCTACTGTGTTCTTGTGTAGTGATTAAACGTGGATATACAGCATTGACTCTACTGTGTTCTTGTGTAGTGATTAAACGTGGATATACAGCATTGACTCTACTGTGTTCTTGTGTAGTGATTAAACGTGGATATACAGCATTGACTCTACTGTGTTCTTGTGTAGTGATTAAACGTGGATATACAGCATTGACTCTACTGTGTTCTTGTGTAGTGATTAAACGTGGATATACAGCATTGACTCTACTGTGTTCTTGTGAAGTGATTAAACGTGGATATACAGCATTGACTCTACTGTGTTCTTGTGAAGTGATTAAACGTGGATATACAGCATTGACTCTACTGTGTTCTTGTGAAGTGATTAAACGTGGATATACAGCATTGACTCTACTGTGTTCTTGTGAAGTGATTAAACGTGGATATACAGCATTGACTCTACTGTGTTCTTGTGAAGTGATTAAACGTGGATATACAGCATTGACTCTACTGTGTTCTTGTGTAGTGATTAAACGTGGATATACAGCATTGACTCTACTGTGTTCTTGTGTAGTGATTAAACGTGGATATACAGCATTGACTCTACTGTGTTCTTGTGAAGTGATTAAACGTGGATATACAGCATTGACTCTACTGTGTTCTTGTGAAGTGATTAAACGTGGATATACAGCATTGACTCTACTGTGTTCTTGTGTAGTGATTAAACGTGGATATACAGCATTGACTCTACTGTGTTCTTGTGAAGTGATTAAACGTGGATATACAGCATTGACTCTACTGTGTTCTTGTGTAGTGATTAAACGTGGATATACAGCATTGACTCTACTGTGTTCTTGTGTAGTGATTAAACGTGGATATACAGCATTGACTCTACTGTGTTCTTGTGAAGTGATTAAACGTGGATATACAGCATTGACTCTACTGTGTTCTTGTGTAGTGATTAAACGTGGATATACAGCATTGACTCTACTGTGTTCTTGTGAAGTGATTAAACGTGGATATACAGCATTGACTCTACTGTGTTCTTGTGTAGTGATTAAACGTGGATATACAGCATTGACTCTACTGTGTTCTTGTGTAGTGATTAAACGTGGATATACAGCATTGACTCTACTGTGTTCTTGTGAAGTGATTAAACGTGGATATACAGCATTGACTCTACTGTGTTCTTGTGTAGTGATTAAACGTGGATATACAGCATTGACTCTACTGTGTTCTTGTGAAGTGATTAAACGTGGATATACAGCATTGACTCTACTGTGTTCTTGTGTGTAGTGATTAAACGTGGATATACAGCATTGACTCTACTGTGTTCTTGTGTAGTGATTAAACGTGGATATACAGCATTGACTCTACTGTGTTCTTGTGTAGTGATTAAACGTGGATATACAGCATTGACTCTACTGTGTTCTTGTGTAGTGATTAAACGTGGATATACAGCATTGACTCTACTGTGTTCTTGTGTAGTGATTAAACGTGGATATACAGCATTGACTCTACTGTGTTCTTGTGTAGTGATTAAACGTGGATATACAGCATTGACTCTACTGTGTTCTTGTGTAGTGATTAAACGTGGATATACAGCATTGACTCTACTGTGTTCTTGTGTAGTGATTAAACGTGGATATACAGCATTGACTCTACTGTGTTCTTGTGAAGTGATTAAACGTGGATATACAGCATTGACTCTACTGTGTTCTTGTGTAGTGATTAAACGTGGATATACAGCATTGACTCTACTGTGTTCTTGTGTAGTGATTAAACGTGGATATACAGCATTGACTCTACTGTGTTCTTGTGAGTGTGATTAAACGTGGATATACAGCATTGACTCTACTGTGTTCTTGTGTAGTGATTAAACGTGGATATACAGCATTGACTCTACTGTGTTCTTGTGTAGTGATTAAACGTGGATATACAGCATTGACTCTACTGTGTTCTTGTGTAGTGATTAAACGTGGATATACAGCATTGACTCTACTGTGTTCTTGTGTAGTGATTAAACGTGGATATACAGCATTGACTCTACTGTGTTCTTGTGTGTGATTAAACGTGGATATACAGCATTGACTCTACTGTGTTCTTGTGTAGTGATTAAACGTGGATATACAGCATTGACTCTACTGTGTTCTTGTGTAGTGATTAAACGTGGATATACAGCATTGACTCTACTGTGTTCTTGTGTAGTGATTAAACGTGGATATACAGCATTGACTCTACTGTGTTCTTGTGAAGTGATTAAACGTGGATATACAGCATTGACTCTACTGTGTTCTTGTGTAGTGATTAAACGTGGATATACAGCATTGACTCTACTGTGTTCTTGTGTAGTGATTAAACGTGGATATACAGCATTGACTCTACTGTGTTCTTGTGAAGTGATTAAACGTGGATATACAGCATTGACTCTACTGTGTTCTTGTGTAGTGATTAAACGTGGATATACAGCATTGACTCTACTGTGTTCTTGTGTAGTGATTAAACGTGGATATACAGCATTGACTCTACTGTGTTCTTGTGAAGTGATTAAACGTGGATATACAGCATTGACTCTACTGTGTTCTTGTGAAGTGATTAAACGTGGATATACAGCATTGACTCTACTGTGTTCTTGTGAAGTGATTAAACGTGATATACAGCATTGACTCTACTGTGTTCTTGTGAAGTGATTAAACGTGGATATACAGCATTGACTCTACTGTGTTCTTGTGAAGTGATTAAACGTGGATATACAGCATTGACTCTACTGTGTTCTTGTGAAGTGATTAAACGTGGATATACAGCATTGACTCTACTGTGTTCTTGTGTAGTGATTAAACGTGGATATACAGCATTGACTCTACTGTGTTCTTGTGTAGTGATTAAACGTGGATATACAGCATTGACTCTACTGTGTTCTTGTGAAGTGATTAAACGTGGATATACAGCATTGACTCTACTGTGTTCTTGTGTAGTGATTAAACGTGGATATACAGCATTGTGTTCTTGTGTAGTGATTAAACGTGGATATACAGCATTGACTACTGTGTTCTTGTGTAGTGATTAAACGTGGATATACAGCATTGACTGACTGTGTTCTTGTGAAGTGATTAAACGTGGATATACAGCATTGACTCTACTGTGTTCTTGTGTAGTGATTAAACGTGGATATACAGCATTGACTCTACTGTGTTCTTGTGAAGTGATTAAACGTGGATATACAGCATTGACTCTACTGTGTTCTTGTGTGATTAAACGTGGATATACAGCATTGACTGTACTGTGTTCTTGTGTATGATTAAACGTGGATATACAGCATTGACTGTACTGTGTTCTTGTGTAGTGATTAAACGTGGATATACAGCATTGACTCTACTGTGTTCTTGTGAAGTGATTAAACGTGGATATACAGCATTGACTCTACTGTGTTCTTGTGAAGTGATTAAACGTGATATACAGCATTGACTCTACTGTGTTCTTGTGTAGTGATTAAACGTGGATATACAGCATTGACTCTACTGTGTTCTTGTGTAGTGATTAAACGTGGATATACAGCATTGACTCTACTGTGTTCTTGTGTAGTGATTAAACGTGGATATACAGCATTGACTCTACTGTGTTCTTGTGAAGTGATTAAACGTGGATATACAGCATTGACTCTACTGTGTTCTTGTGAAGTGATTAAACGTGGATATACAGCATTGACTCTACTGTGTTCTTGTGTAGTGATTAAACGTGGATATACAGCATTGACTCTACTGTGTTCTTGTGTAGTGATTAAACGTGGATATACAGCATTGACTCTACTGTGTTCTTGTGTAGTGATTAAACGTGGATATACAGCATTGACTCTACTGTGTTCTTGTGAAGTGATTAAACGTGGATATACAGCATTGACTCTACTGTGTTCTTGTGAAGTGATTAAACGTGGATATACAGCATTGACTCTACTGTGTTCTTGTGAAGTGATTAAACGTGGATATACAGCATTGACTCTACTGTGTTCTTGTGAAGTGATTAAACGTGGATATACAGCATTGACTCTACTGTGTTCTTGTGAAGTGATTAAACGTGGATATACAGCATTGACTCTACTGTGTTCTTGTGTAGTGATTAAACGTGGATATACAGCATTGACTCTACTGTGTTCTTGTGAAGTGATTAAACGTGGATATACAGCATTGACTCTACTGTGTTCTTGTGAAGTGATTAAACGTGGATATACAGCATTGACTCTACTGTGTTCTTGTGAAGTGATTAAACGTGGTTGTACAGCATTGACTCTACTGTGTTCTTGTGATGTGATTAAACGTGGATATACAGCATTGACTCTACTGTGTTCTTGTGTAGTGATTAAACGTGGATATACAGCATTGACTCTACTGTGTTCTTGTGTAGTGATTAAACGTGGATATACAGCATTGACTCTACTGTGTTCTTGTGAAGTGATTAAACGTGGATATACAGCATTGACTGGATACTGTGTTCTTGTGAAGTGATTAAACGTGGATATACAGCATTGACTCTACTGTGTTCTTGTGAAGTGATTAAACGTGGTTATACAGCATTGACTCTACTGTGTTCTTGTGTAGTGATTAAACGTGGATATACAGCATTGACTCTACTGTGTTCTTGTGAGTGATTAAACGTGGATATACAGCATTGACTCTACTGTGTTCTTGTGATGATTAAACGTGGATATACAGCATTGACTCTACTGTGTTCTTGTGTAGTGATTAAACGTGGATATACAGCATTGACTCTACTGTGTTCTTGTGAAGTGATTAAACGTGGATATACAGCATTGACTGTACTGTGTTCTTGTGAAGTGATTAAACGTGGATATACAGCATTGACTCTACTGTGTTCTTGTGACTCTAGTGATTAAACGTGGATATACAGCATTGACTCTACTGTGTTCTTGTGTAGTGATTAAACGTGGATATACAGCATTGACTCTACTGTGTTCTTGTGTAGTGATTAAACGTGGATATACAGCATTGACTCTACTGTGTTCTTGTGAGTGATTAAACGTGGATATACAGCATTGACTCTACTGTGTTCTTGTGTAGTGATTAAACGTGGATATACAGCATTGACTCTACTGTGTTCTTGTGAAGTGATTAAACTTACAGCATTGACTCTACTGTGTTCTTGTGTAGTGATTAAACGTGGATATACAGCATTGACTCTACTGTGTTCTTGTGAAGTGATTAAACGTGGATATACAGCATTGACTCTACTGTGTTCTTGTGTAGTGATTAAACGTGGATATACAGCATTGACTCTACTGTGTTCTTGTGAAGTGATTAAACGTGGATATACAGCATTGACTCTACTGTGTTCTTGTGAAGTGATTAAACGTGGATATACAGCATTGACTCTACTGTGTTCTTGTGTAGTGATTAAACGTGGATATACAGCATTGACTCTACTGTGTTCTTGTGTAGTGATTAAACGTGGATATACAGCATTGACTCTACTGTGTTCTTGTGTAGTGATTAAACGTGGATATACAGCATTGACTCTACTGTGTTCTTGTGTAGTGATTAAACGTGGATATACAGCATTGACTCTACTGTGTTCTTGTGTAGTGATTAAACGTGGATATACAGCATTGACTCTACTGTGTTCTTGTGTAGTGATTAAACGTGGATTGATACAGCATTGTCTACTGTGTTCTTGTGACTGGATATGTTGACTTACTGTGTTCTTGTGAGTGATTAAACGTGGATATACAGCATTGACTCTACTGTGTTCTTGTGAAGTGATTAAACGTGGATATACAGCATTGACTCTACTGTGTTCTTGTGTAGTGATTAAACGTGGATATACAGCATTGACTCTACTTGTGTGGATAGTGATTAAACGTGGATATACAGCATTGACTCTACTGTGTTCTTGTGAAGTGATTAAACGTGGATATACAGCATTGACTCTACTGTGTTCTTGTGAAGTGATTAAACGTGGATATACAGCATTGACTCTACTGTGTTCTTGTGTAGTGATTAAACGTGGATATACAGCATTGACTCTACTGTGTTCTTGTGTAGTGATTAAACGTGGATATACAGCATTGACTCTACTGTGTTCTTGTGTAGTGATTAAACGTGGATATACAGCATTGACTCTACTGTGTTCTTGTGTAGTGATTAAACGTGGATATACAGCATTGACTCTACTGTGTTCTTGTGTAGTGATTAAACGTGGATATACAGCATTGACTCTACTGTGTTCTTGTGAAGTGATTAAACGTGGATATACAGCATTGACTCTACTGTGTTCTTGTGAAGTGATTAAACGTGGATATACAGCATTGACTCTACTGTGTTCTTGTGTAGTGATTAAACGTGGATATACAGCATTGACTCTACTGTGTTCTTGTGAAGTGATTAAACGTGGATATACAGCATTGACTCTACTGTGTTCTTGTGTAGTGATTAAACGTGGATATACAGCATTGACTCTACTGTGTTCTTGTGTAGTGATTAAACGTGGATATACAGCATTGACTCTACTGTGTTCTTGTGTAGTGATTAAACGTGGATATACAGCATTGACTCTACTGTGTTCTTGTGTAGTGATTAAACGTGGATATACAGCATTGACTCTACTGTGTTCTTGTGTAGTGATTAAACGTGGATATACAGCATTGACTCTACTGTGTTCTTGTGAAGTGATTAAACGTGGATATACAGCATTGACTCTACTGTGTTCTTGTGAAGTGATTAAACGTGGATATACAGCATTGACTCTACTGTGTTCTTGTGTAGTGATTAAACGTGGATATACAGCATTGACTCTACTGTGTTCTTGTGTAGTGATTAAACGTGGATATACAGCATTGACTCTACTGTGTTCTTGTGATGATTAAACGTGGATATACAGCATTGACTCTACTGTGTTCTTGTGAAGTGATTAAACGTGGATATACAGCATTGACTCTACTGTGTTCTTGTGAAGTGATTAAACGTGGATATACAGCATTGACTCTACTGTGTTCTTGTGTAGTGATTAAACGTGGATATACAGCATTGACTCTACTGTGTTCTTGTGTAGTGATTAAACGTGGATATACAGCATTGACTCTACTGTGTTCTTGTGTAGTGATTAAACGTGGATATACAGCATTGACTCTACTGTGTTCTTGTGAAGTGATTAAACGTGGATATACAGCATTGACTCTACTGTGTTCTTGTGAAGTGATTAAACGTGGATATACAGCATTGACTCTACTGTGTTCTTGTGTAGTGATTAAACGTGGATATACAGCATTGACTCTACTGTGTTCTTGTGTAGTGATTAAACGTGGATATACAGCATTGACTCTACTGTGTTCTTGTGAAGTGATTAAACGTGGATATACAGCATTGACTCTACTGTGTTCTTGTGAAGTGATTAAACGTGGATGTACAGCATTGACTCTACTGTGTTCTTGTGAAGTGATTAAACGTGGATATACAGCATTGACTCTACTGTGTTCTTGTGTAGTGATTAAACGTGGATATACAGCATTGACTGTACTGTGTTCTTGTGTAGTGATTAAACGTGGATATACAGCATTGACTCTACTGTGTTCTTGTGAAGTGATTAAACTTGGATATACAGCATTGACTCTGCTGTGTTCTTGTGTAGTGATTAAACGTGGATATACAGCATTGACTCTACTGTGTTCTTGTGAAGTGATTAAACGTGGATATACAGCATTGACTCTACTGTGTTCTTGTGAAGTGATTAAACGTGGATATACAGCATTGACTCTACTGTGTTCTTGTGTAGTGATTAAACGTGGATATACAGCATTGACTCTACTGTGTTCTTGTGTAGTGATTAAACGTGGATATACAGCATTGACTCTACTGTGTTCTTGTGTAGTGATTAAACGTGGATATACAGCATTGACTCTACTGTGTTCTTGTGTAGTGATTAAACGTGGATATACAGCATTGACTCTACTGTGTTCTTGTGTAGTGATTAAACGTGGATATACAGCATTGACTGTACTGTGTTCTTGTGAAGTGATTAAACGTGGATATACAGCATTGACTCTACTGTGTTCTTGTGAAGTGATTAAACGTGGATATACAGCATTGACTCTAATGTGTTCTTGTGAAGTGATTAAACTTGGATATACAGCATTGACTCTACTGTGTTCTTGTGTAGTGATTAAACGTGGATATACAGCATTGACTCTACTGTGTTCTTGTGATGTGATTAAACGTGGATATACAGCATTGACTGTACTGTGTTCTTGTGTAGTGATTAAACGTATACAGCATTGACTCTACTGTGTTCTTGTGTAGTGATTAAACGTGGATATACAGCATTGACTCTACTGTGTTCTTGTGATGTGATTAAACGTGGATATACAGCATTGACTCTACTGTGTTCTTGTATAGTGATTAAACGTGGATATACAGCATTGACTGTACTGTGTTCTTGTGATTAGTGATTAAACGTGGATATACAGCATTGACTCTACTGTGTTCTTGTGAAGTGATTAAACGTGGATATACAGCATTGACTGTACTGTGTTCTTGTGAAGTGATTAAACGTGGATATACAGCATTGACTCTACTGTGTTCTTGTGTAGTGATTAAACGTGGATATACAGCATTGACTCTACTGTGTTCTTGTGAAGTGATTAAACGTGGATATACAGCATTGACTCTACTGTGTTCTTGTGTAGTGATTAAACGTGGATATACAGCATTGACTCTACTGTGTTCTTGTGTAGTGATTAAACGTGGATATACAGCATTGACTCTACTGTGTTCTTGTGATAGTGATTAAACGTGGATATACAGCATTGACTCTACTGTGTTCTTGTGTAGTGATTAAACGTGGATATACAGCATTGACTCTACTGTGTTCTTGTGTAGTGATTAAACGTGGATATACAGCATTGACTCTACTGTGTTCTTGTGAAGTGATTAAACGTGGATATACAGCATTGACTCTACTGTGTTCTTGTGAAGTGATTAAACGTGGATATACAGCATTGACTCTACTGTGTTCTTGTGAAGTGATTAAACGTGGATATACAGCATTGACTCTACTGTGTTCTTGTGAAGTGATTAAACGTGGATATACAGCATTGACTCTACTGTGTTCTTGTGTAGTGATTAAACGTGGATATACAGCATTGACTCTACTGTGTTCTTGTGAAGTGATTAAACGTGGATATACAGCATTGACTCTACTGTGTTCTTGTGAAGTGATTAAACGTGGATATACAGCATTGACTCTACTGTGTTCTTGTGAAGTGATTAAACGTGGATATACAGCATTGACTCTACTGTGTTCTTGTGTAGTGATTAAACGTGGATATACAGCATTGACTCTACTGTGTTCTTGTGTAGTGATTAAACGTGGATATACAGCATTGACTCTACTGTGTTCTTGTGAAGTGATTAAACGTGGATATACAGCATTGACTCTACTGTGTTCTTGTGAAGTGATTAAACGTGGATATACAGCATTGACTCTACTGTGTTCTTGTGAAGTGATTAAACGTGGATATACAGCATTGACTCTACTGTGTTCTTGTGAAGTGATTAAACGTGGATATACAGCATTGACTCTACTGTGTTCTTGTGTGTGATTAAACGTGGATATACAGCATTGACACTGTGTTCTTGTGTAGTTGACTTGACTCTAGTGATTAAACGTGTGTTCTTACTGTGTTCTTGTGAGTGATTAAACGTGGATATACAGCATTGACTCTACTGTGTTCTTGTGAGTGATTAAACGTGGATATACAGCATTGACTCTACTGTGTTCTTGTGTAGTGATTAAACGTGGATATACAGCATTGACTCTACTGTGTTCTTGTGAAGTGATTAAACGTGGATATACAGCATTGACTCTACTGTGTTCTTGTGAAGTGATTAAACGTGGATATACAGCATTGACTCTACTGTGTTCTTGTGTAGTGATTAAACGTGGATATACAGCATTGACTCTACTGTGTTCTTGTGTGTGGATATACAGCATTGACTCTACTGTGTTCTTGTGTAGTGATTAAACGTGGATATACAGCATTGACTCTACTGTGTTCTTGTGAAGTGATTAAACGTGGATATACAGCATTGACTCTACTGTGTTCTTGTGAAGTGATTAAACGTGGATTAAACTCTACTGTGTTCTTGTGATGTGATTAAACGTGGTTACAGCATTGACTCTACTGTGTTCTTGTGTAGTGATTAAACGTGGATATACAGCATTGACTCTACTGTGTTCTTGTGAAGTGATTAAACGTGGATATACAGCATTGACTCTACTGTGTTCTTGTGAAGTGATTAAACGTGGATATACAGCATTGACTCTACTGTGTTCTTGTGTAGTGATTAAACGTGGATATACAGCATTGACTCTACTGTGTTCTTGTGTAGTGATTAAACGTGGATATACAGCATTGACTCTACTGTGTTCTTGTGAAGTGATTAAACGTGGATATACAGCATTGACTCTACTGTGTTCTTGTGAAGTGATTAAACGTGGATATACAGCATTGACTCTACTGTGTTCTTGTGAAGTGATTAAACGTGGATATACAGCATTGACTCTACTGTGTTCTTGTGTAGTGATTAAACGTGGATATACAGCATTGACTCTACTGTGTTCTTGTGAAGTGATTAAACGTGGATATACAGCATTGACTCTACTGTGTTCTTGTGTAGTGATTAAACGTGGATATACAGCATTGACTCTACTGTGTTCTTGTGTAGTGATTAAACGTGGATATACAGCATTGACTCTACTGTGTTCTTGTGAAGTGATTAAACGTGGATATACAGCATTGACTCTACTGTGTTCTTGTGTAGTGATTAAACGTGGATATACAGCATTGACTCTACTGTGTTCTTGTGTAGTGATTAAACGTGGATATACAGCATTGACTCTACTGTGTTCTTGTGTAGTGATTAAACGTGGATATACAGCATTGACTCTACTGTGTTCTTGTGAAGTGATTAAACGTGGATATACAGCATTGACTCTACTGTGTTCTTGTGAAGTGATTAAACGTGGATATACAGCATTGACTCTACTGTGTTCTTGTGTAGTGATTAAACGTGGATATACAGCATTGACTCTACTGTGTTCTTGTGTAGTGATTAAACGTGGATATACAGCATTGACTCTACTGTGTTCTTGTGAAGTGATTAAACGTGGATATACAGCATTGACTCTACTGTGTTCTTGTGAGTGATTAAACGTGGATATACAGCATTGACTCTACTGTGTTCTTGTGTAGTGATTAAACGTGGATATACAGCATTGACTCTACTGTGTTCTTGTGAAGTGATTAAACGTGGATATACAGCATTGACTCTACTGTGTTCTTGTGAAGTGATTAAACGTGGATATACAGCATTGACTCTACTGTGTTCTTGTGAAGTGATTAAACGTGGATATACAGCATTGACTCTACTGTGTTCTTGTGTAGTGATTAAACGTGGATATACAGCATTGACTCTACTGTGTTCTTGTGAAGTGATTAAACGTGGATATACAGCATTGACTCTACTGTGTTCTTGTGTAGTGATTAAACGTGGATATACAGCATTGACTCTACTGTGTTCTTGTGAAGTGATTAAACGTGGATATACAGCATTGACTCTACTGTGTTCTTGTGTAGTGATTAAACGTGGATATACAGCATTGACTCTACTGTGTTCTTGTGTAGTGATTAAACGTGGATATACAGCATTGACTCTACTGTGTTCTTGTGTAGTGATTAAACGTGGATATACAGCATTGACTCTACTGTGTTCTTGTGTAGTGATTAAACGTGGATATACAGCATTGACTCTACTGTGTTCTTGTGAAGTGATTAAACGTGGATATACAGCATTGACTCTACTGTGTTCTTGTGAAGTGATTAAACGTGGATATACAGCATTGACTCTACTGTGTTCTTGTGAAGTGATTAAACGTGGATATACAGCATTGACTCTACTGTGTTCTTGTGAAGTGATTAAACGTGGATATACAGCATTGACTCTACTGTGTTCTTGTGAAGTGATTAAACGTGGATATACAGCATTGACTCTACTGTGTTCTTGTGAAGTGATTAAACGTGGATATACAGCATTGACTCTACTGTGTTCTTGTGTAGTGATTAAACGTGGATATACAGCATTGACTCTACTGTGTTCTTGTGTAGTGATTAAACGTGGATATACAGCATTGACTCTACTGTGTTCTTGTGTAGTGATTAAACGTGGATATACAGCATTGACTCTACTGTGTTCTTGTGTAGTGATTAAACGTGGATATACAGCATTGACTCTACTGTGTTCTTGTGTAGTGATTAAACGTGGATATACAGCATTGACTCTACTGTGTTCTTGTGTTTAAACGTGGATATACAGCATTGACTCTACTGTGTTCTTGTGAAGTGATTAAACGTGGATATACAGCATTGACTCTACTGTGTTCTTGTGAAGTGATTAAACGTGGATATACAGCATTGACTCTACTGTGTTCTTGTGAAGTGATTAAACGTGGATATACAGCATTGACTCTACTGTGTTCTTGTGTAGTGATTAAACGTGGATATACAGCATTGACTCTACTGTGTTCTTGTGTAGTGATTAAACGTGGATATACAGCATTGACTCTACTGTGTTCTAGCATTGACTCTACTGTGTTCTTGTGAAGTGATTAAACGTGGATATACAGCATTGACTCTACTGTGTTCTTGTGTAGTGATTAAACGTGGATATACAGCATTGACTCTACTGTGTTCTTGTGTAGTGATTAAACGTGGATATACAGCATTGACTCTACTGTGTTCTTGTGTAGTGATTAAACGTGGATATACAGCATTGACTCTACTGTGTTCTTGTGTAGTGATTAAACGTGGATATACAGCATTGACTCTACTGTGTTCTTGTGAAGTGATTAAACGTGGATATACAGCATTGACTCTACTGTGTTCTTGTGAAGTGATTAAACGTGGATATACAGCATTGACTCTACTGTGTTCTTGTGAAGTGATTAAACGTGAATATACAGCATTGACTCTACTGTGTTCTTGTGAAGTGATTAAACGAGGATATACAGCATTGACTCTACTGTGTTCTTGTGTAGTGATTAAACGTGGATATACAGCATTGACTCTACTGTGTTCTTGTGATGTGATTAAACGTGGATATACAGCATTGACTCTACTGTGTTCTTGTGTAGTGATTAAACGTGGATATACAGCATTGACTGTACTGTGTTCTTGTGTAGTGATTAAACGTGGATATACAGCATTGACTCTACTGTGTTCTTGTGATGTGATTAAACGTGGATATACAGCATTGACTGTACTGTGTTCTTGTGTAGTGATTAAACGTGGATATACAGCATTGACTCTACTGTGTTCTTGTGTAGTGATTAAACGTGGATATACAGCATTGACTCTACTGTGTTCTTGTGATGTGATTAAACGTGGATATACAGCATTGACTCTACTGTGTTCTTGTGAAGTGATTAAACGTGGATATACAGCATTGACTCTACTGTGTTCTTGTGTAGTGATTAAACATGGATATACAGCATTGACTCTACTGCGTTCTTGTGAAGTGATTAAACGTGGATATACAGCATTGACTCTACTGTGTTCTTGTGAAGTGATTAAACGTGGATATACAGCATTGACTGTACTGTGTTCTTGTGTAGTGATTAAACGTGGATATACAGCATTGACTCTACTGTGTTCTTGTGAAGTGATTAAACGTGGATATACAGCATTGACTCTACTGTGTTCTTGTGAAGTGATTAAACGTGGATATACAGCATTGACTCTACTGTGTTCTTGTGAAGTGATTAAACTTGGATATACAGCATTGACTCTACTGTGTTCTTGTGTAGTGATTAAACGTGGACATACAGCATTGACTTTACTGTGTTCTTGTGAAGTGATTAAACGTGGATATACAGCATTGACTCTACTGTGTTCTTGTGTAGTGATTAAACGTGGATATACAGCATTGACTCTACTGTGTTCTTGTGAAGTGATTAAACGTGGATATACAGCATTGACTCTACTGTGTTCTTGTGAAGTGATTAAACGTGGATATACAGCATTGACTCTACTGTGTTCTTGTGAAGTGATTAAACGTGGATATACAGCATTGACTCTACTGTGTTCTTGTGTAGTGATTAAACGTGGATATACAGCATTGACTCTACTGTGTTCTTGTGAAGTGATTAAACGTGGATATACAGCATTGACTCTACTGTGTTCTTGTGAAGTGATTAAACGTGGATATACAGCATTGACTCTACTGTGTTCTTGTGAAGTGATTAAACGTGGATATACAGCATTGACTCTACTGTGTTCTTGTGAAGTGATTAAACGTGGATATACAGCATTGACTCTACTGTGTTCTTGTGTAGTGATTAAACGTGGATATACAGCATTGACTCTACTGTGTTCTTGTGTAGTGATTAAACGTGGATATACAGCATTGACTCTACTGTGTTCTTGTGAAGTGATTAAACGTGGATATACAGCATTGACTCTACTGTGTTCTTGTGAAGTGATTAAACGTGGATATACAGCATTGACTCTACTGTGTTCTTGTGTAGTGATTAAACGTGGATATACAGCATTGACTCTACTGTGTTCTTGTGTAGTGATTAAACGTGGATATACAGCATTGACTCTACTGTGTTCTTGTGAAGTGATTAAACGTGGATATACAGCATTGACTCTACTGTGTTCTTGTGAAGTGATTAAACGTGGATATACAGCATTGACTCTACTGTGTTCTTGTGTAGTGATTAAACGTGGATATACAGCATTGACTCTACTGTGTTCTTGTGAAGTGATTAAACGTGGATATACAGCATTGACTCTACTGTGTTCTTGTGTAGTGATTAAACGTGGATATACAGCATTGACTCTACTGTGTTCTTGTGTAGTGATTAAACGTGGATATACAGCATTGACTCTACTGTGTTCTTGTGAAGTGATTAAACGTGGATATACAGCATTGACTCTACTGTGTTCTTGTGTAGTGATTAAACGTGGATATACAGCATTGACTCTACTGTGTTCTTGTGTAGTGATTAAACGTGGATATACAGCATTGACTCTACTGTGTTCTTGTGAAGTGATTAAACGTGGATATACAGCATTGACTCTACTGTGTTCTTGTGAAGTGATTAAACGTGGATATACAGCATTGACTCTACTGTGTTCTTGTGAAGTGATTAAACGTGGATATACAGCATTGACTCTACTGTGTTCTTGTGAAGTGATTAAACGTGGATATACAGCATTGACTCTACTGTGTTCTTGTGTAGTGATTAAACGTGGATATACAGCATTGACTCTACTGTGTTCTTGTGAAGTGATTAAACGTGGATATACAGCATTGACTCTACTGTGTTCTTGTGAGTGATTAAACGTGGATATACAGCATTGACTCTACTGTGTTCTTGTGTAGTGATTAAACGTGGATATACAGCATTGACTCTACTGTGTTCTTGTGAAGTGATTAAACGTGGATATACAGCATTGACTCTACTGTGTTCTTGTGTAGTGATTAAACGTGGATATACAGCATTGACTCTACTGTGTTCTTGTGTAGTGATTAAACGTGGATATACAGCATTGACTCTACTGTGTTCTTGTGAAGTGATTAAACGTGGATATACAGCATTGACTCTACTGTGTTCTTGTGAAGTGATTAAACGTGGATATACAGCATTGACTCTACTGTGTTCTTGTGAAGTGATTAAACGTGGATATACAGCATTGACTCTACTGTGTTCTTGTGAAGTGATTAAACGTGGATATACAGCATTGACTCTACTGTGTTCTTGTGTAGTGATTAAACGTGGATATACAGCATTGACTCTACTGTGTTCTTGTGTAGTGATTAAACGTGGATATACAGCATTGACTCTACTGTGTTCTTGTGTAGTGATTAAACGTGGATATACAGCATTGACTCTACTGTGTTCTTGTGTAGTGATTAAACGTGGATATACAGCATTGACTCTACTGTGTTCTTGTGTAGTGATTAAACGTGGATATACAGCATTGACTCTACTGTGTTCTTGTGTAGTGATTAAACGTGGATATACAGCATTGACTCTACTGTGTTCTTGTGTAGTGATTAAACGTGGATATACAGCATTGACTCTACTGTGTTCTTGTGAAGTGATTAAACGTGGATATACAGCATTGACTCTACTGTGTTCTTGTGAAGTGATTAAACGTGGATATACAGCATTGACTCTACTGTGTTCTTGTGAAGTGATTAAACGTGGATATACAGCATTGACTCTACTGTGTTCTTGTGTAGTGATTAAACGTGGATATACAGCATTGACTCTACTGTGTTCTTGTGTAGTGATTAAACGTGGATATACAGCATTGACTCTACTGTGTTCTTGTGAAGTGATTAAACGTGGATATACAGCATTGACTCTACTGTGTTCTTGTGTAGTGATTAAACGTGGATATACAGCATTGACTCTACTGTGTTCTTGTGTAGTGATTAAACGTGGATATACAGCATTGACTCTACTGTGTTCTTGTGAAGTGATTAAACGTGGATATACAGCATTGACTCTACTGTGTTCTTGTGTAGTGATTAAACGTGGATATACAGCATTGACTCTACTGTGTTCTTGTGTAGTGATTAAACGTGGATATACAGCATTGACTCTACTGTGTTCTTGTGTAGTGATTAAACGTGGATATACAGCATTGACTCTACTGTGTTCTTGTGTAGTGATTAAACGTGGATATACAGCATTGACTCTACTGTGTTCTTGTGAAGTGATTAAACGTGGATATACAGCATTGACTCTACTGTGTTCTTGTGAAGTGATTAAACGTGGATATACAGCATTGACTCTACTGTGTTCTTGTGAAGTGATTAAACGTGGATATACAGCATTGACTCTACTGTGTTCTTGTGAAGTGATTAAACGTGGATATACAGCATTGACTCTACTGTGTTCTTGTGTAGTGATTAAACGTGGATATACAGCATTGACTCTACTGTGTTCTTGTGAGTGATTAAACGTGGATATACAGCATTGACTCTACTGTGTTCTTGTGAAGTGATTAAACGTGGATATACAGCATTGACTCTACTGTGTTCTTGTGTAGTGATTAAACGTGGATATACAGCATTGACTCTACTGTGTTCTTGTGTAGTGATTAAACGTGGATATACAGCATTGACTCTACTGTGTTCTTGTGAAGTGATTAAACGTGGATATACAGCATTGACTCTACTGTGTTCTTGTGTAGTGATTAAACGTGGATATACAGCATTGACTCTACTGTGTTCTTGTGTAGTGATTAAACGTGGATATACAGCATTGACTCTACTGTGTTCTTGTGAGTGATTAAACGTGGATATACTTGACTCTACTGTGTTCTTGTGTAGTGATTAAACGTGGATATACAGCATTGACTCTACTGTGTTCTTGTGTAGTGATTAAACGTGGATATACAGCATTGACTCTACTGTGTTCTTGTGTAGTGATTAAACGTGGATATACAGCATTGACTCTACTGTGTTCTTGTGAAGTGATTAAACGTGGATATACAGCATTGACTCTACTGTGTTCTTGTGAAGTGATTAAACGTGGATATACAGCATTGACTCTACTGTGTTCTTGTGCAGCATTGACTCTACTGTGTTCTTGTGTAGTGATTAAACGTGGATATACAGCATTGACTCTACTGTGTTCTTGTGATGTGATTAAACGTGGATATACAGCATTGACTCTACTGTGTTCTTGTGTGGTGATTAAACGTGGATATACAGCATTGACTGTACTGTGTTCTTGTGTAGTGATTAAACGTGGATATACAGCATTGACTCTACTGTGTTCTTGTGATGTGATTAAACGTGGATATACAGCATTGACTCTACTGTGTTCTTGTGTAGTGATTAAACGTGGATATACAGCATTGACTCTACTGTGTTCTTGTGTAGTGATTAAACGTGGATATACAGCATTGACTCTACTGTGTTCTTGTGAAGTGATTAAACGTGGATATACAGCATTGACTCTACTGTGTTCTTGTGAAGTGATTAAACGTGGATATACAGCATTGACTCTACTGTGTTCTTGTGAAGTGATTAAACGTGGATATACAGCATTGACTCTACTGTGTTCTTGTGAAGTGATTAAACGTGGATATACAGCATTGACTCTACTGTGTTCTTGTGAAGTGATTAAACGTGGATATACAGCATTGACTCTACTGTGTTCTTGTGTAGTGATTAAACGTGGATATACAGCATTGACTCTACTGTGTTCTTGTGAAGTGATTAAACGTGGATATACAGCATTGACTCTACTGTGTTCTTGTGAAGTGATTAAACGTGGATATACAGCATTGACTCTACTGTGTTCTTGTGAAGTGATTAAACGTGGATATACAGCATTGACTCTACTGTGTTCTTGTGAAGTGATTAAACGTGGATATACAGCATTGACTCTACTGTGTTCTTGTGAAGTGATTAAACGTGGATATACAGCATTGACTCTACTGTGTTCTTGTGAAGTGATTAAACGTGGATATACAGCATTGACTCTACTGTGTTCTTGTGTAGTGATTAAACGTGGATATACAGCATTGACTCTACTGTGTTCTTGTGAAGTGATTAAACGTGGATATACAGCATTGACTCTACTGTGTTCTTGTGTAGTGATTAAACGTGGATATACAGCATTGACTCTACTGTGTTCTTGTGTAGTGATTAAACGTGGATATACAGCATTGACTCTACTGTGTTCTTGTGAAGTGATTAAACGTGGATATACAGCATTGACTCTACTGTGTTCTTGTGAAGTGATTAAACGTGGATATACAGCATTGACTCTACTGTGTTCTTGTGAAGTGATTAAACGTGGATATACAGCATTGACTCTACTGTGTTCTTGTGAAGTGATTAAACGTGGATATACAGCATTGACTCTACTGTGTTCTTGTGTAGTGATTAAACGTGGATATACAGCATTGACTCTACTGTGTTCTTGTGTAGTGATTAAACGTGGATATACAGCATTGACTCTACTGTGTTCTTGTGTAGTGATTAAACGTGGATATACAGCATTGACTCTACTGTGTTCTTGTGTAGTGATTAAACGTGGATATACAGCATTGACTCTACTGTGTTCTTGTGATAGTGATTAAACGTGGATATACAGCATTGACTCTACTGTGTTCTTGTGTAGTGATTAAACGTGGATATACAGCATTGACTCTACTGTGTTCTTGTGTAGTGATTAAACGTGGATATACAGCATTGACTCTACTGTGTTCTTGTGAAGTGATTAAACGTGGATATACAGCATTGACTCTACTGTGTTCTTGTGAAGTGATTAAACGTGGATATACAGCATTGACTGTACTGTGTTCTTGTGAAGTGATTAAACGTGGATATACAGCATTGACTGTACTGTGTTCTTGTGAAGTGATTAAACGTGGATATACAGCATTGACTCTACTGTGTTCTTGTGTAGTATTAAACGTGTGTTACAGCATTGTGTGTTCTTGTGAAGTGATTAAACGTGGATATACAGCATTGACTCTACTGTGTTCTTGTGTAGTGATTAAACGTGGATATACAGCATTGACTGTACTGTGTTCTTGTGTAGTGATTAAACGTGGATATACAGCATTGACTCTACTGTGTTCTTGTGAGTGATTAAACGTGGATATACAGCATTGACTCTACTGTGTTCTTGTGTAGTGATTAAACGTGGATATACAGCATTGACTCTACTGTGTTCTTGTGAAGTGATTAAACGTGGATATACAGCATTGACTGTACTGTGTTCTTGTGAAGTGATTAAACGAGGATATACAGCATTGACTCTACTGTGTTCTTGTGTAGTGATTAAACGTGGTTGTACAGCATTGACTCTACTGTGTTCTTGTGATGTGATTAAACGTGGATATACAGCATTGACTCTACTGTGTTCTTGTGTAGTGATTAAACGTGGATATACAGCATTGACTGTACTGTGTTCTTGTGTAGTGATTAAACGTGGATATACAGCATTGACTCTACTGTGTTCTTGTGATGTGATTAAACGTGGATATACAGCATTGACTGTACTGTGTTCTTGTGTAGTGATTAAACGTGGATATACAGCATTGACTGTACTGTGTTCTTGTGTAGTGATTAAACGTGGATATACAGCATTGACTCTACTGTGTTCTTGTGAAGTGATTAAACGTGGATATACAGCATTGACTCTACTGTGTTCTTGTGTAGTGATTAAACGTGGATATACAGCATTGACTCTACTGTGTTCTTGTGAAGTGATTAAACGTGGATATACAGCATTGACTCTACTGTGTTCTTGTGAAGTGATTAAACGTGGATATACAGCATTGACTCTACTGTGTTCTTGTGTAGTGATTAAACGTGGATATACAGCATTGACTGTACTGTGTTCTTGTGTAGTGATTAAACGTGGATATACAGCATTGACTCTACTGTGTTCTTGTGAAGTGATTAAACGTGGATATACAGCATTGACTCTACTGTGTTCTTGTGTAGTGATTAAACGTGGATATACAGCATTGACTCTACTGCGTTCTTGTGAAGTGATTAAACGTGGATATACAGCATTGACTCTACTGTGTTCTTGTGAAGTGATTAAACGTGGTTGTACAGCATTGACTGTACTGTGTTCTTGTGAAGTGATTAAACGTGGATATACAGCATTGACTCTACTGTGTTCTTGTGTAGTGATTAAACGTGGATATACAGCATTGACTCTACTGTGTTCTTGTGAAGTGATTAAACGTGGATATACAGCATTGACTCTACTGTGTTCTTGTGAAGTGATTAAACGTGGATGTACAGCATTGACTCTACTGTGTTCTTGTGAAGTGATTAAACGTGGATATACAGCATTGACTGTACTGTGTTCTTGTGTAGTGATTAAACGTGGATATACAGCATTGACTCTACTGTGTTCTTGTGAAGTGATTAAACGTGGTTGTACAGCATTGACTCTACTGTGTTCTTGTGAAGTGATTAAACGTGGATATACAGCATTGACTGTACTGTGTTCTTGTGTAGTGATTAAACGTGGATATACAGCATTGACTCTACTGTGTTCTTGTGTAGTGATTAAACGTGGATATACAGCATTGACTCTACTGTGTTCTTGTGAAGTGATTAAACGTGGATATACAGCATTGACTCTACTGTGTTCTTGTGAAGTGATTAAACGTGGTTGTACAGCATTGACTCTACTGTGTTCTTGTGAAGTGATTAAACGTGGATATACAGCATTGACTGTACTGTGTTCTTGTGTAGTGATTAAACGTGGATATACAGCATTGACTCTACTGTGTTCTTGTGTAGTGATTAAACGTGGATATACAGCATTGACTCTAATGTGTTCTTGTGAAGTGATTAAACGTGGATATACAGCATTGACTCTTGTGTGTTCTTGTGAAGTGATTAAACGTGGTTGTGCAACATTGACTGTACTTTGTTCTTGTGATGTGATTAAACGTGGTTGTGCTACAGTGACTGTACTGTGTTCTCGTGTAGTGATTAAACGTGGTTGTGCTACAGTGACTGTACTGTGTTCTCGTGTAGTGATTAAACGTAGTTGTGTTCTTATAAGTAGGATATTCTTAAGAAGTATATGGCTGTAAGTAGGATATTATTAATAAGTACAAGAATGTAAGTAGGATATTATTAATAAGTAAATGAATGTTAATAGAATATTGTTAAGTTTTAAAACTTAAACTTTGGAAGCATTTCTGTGAAAACAGATGTTACAGATATCTATCAATGACAACTAGAGAAACAGTGGTTACAAAGTGACGTGGATACTGACGTCAGTGTTAAAGCCTATATCACACCAGGTAGTTTATACAGAATATTCCATTTAATACCTTTAAGGTTACATGCGCGAGCATTTCATGTAAAGTTTAGAGTTTCTGGATCAACATTTTAAGGAACAAAATATTTACAGGTTTAAATAGAAGTGCTGGTGATGGCTACTATTTTATCTACGTAGTGTGATTTCAACAAAAATGATAGTAACATCAAGAGAACTGTTAGACTTTTATAGAAGAATTGTTATTATGATGTTTCTATTGTTTTCACTTACTTGTTCGCTATAAATAGTTTTATGTGATAGATTTAGCATCACAATACACAGTTGTTGATTTAATAGCAGCGTTATAAGTATGTTTATTCTGATATATAAGGAACGTTATGATAACACATGTTGAGGTCTTTCAAGGTGTAAGTTTTAACGGAGAACGTGAGAACACAAGTTGAGGTCTTTCATGGTGTAATTTTTAACGGAGAACGTGAGAACACAAGTTGAGGTCTTTCATGGTGTAAGTTTTAACGGAGAACGTGAGAACACATGTTGAGGTCTTGGAAGGTGTAAGTTTTAACGGAGAACGTGAGAACACATGTTGAGGTCTTTGAAGGTGTAAGTTTTAACGGAGAACGTGAGAACACATGTTGAGGTCTTTCAAGGTGTAAGTTTTAACGGAGAACGTGAGAACACATGTTAAGGTCTTTGAAAATGTAAGTTTTAACGGAGACGTGAGAACACATGTTGAGGTCTTTCATGGTGTAAGTTTTAACGGAGAACGTGAGAACACATGTTGAGGTCTTTCAAGGTGTAAGTTTTAACGGAGAACGTGAGAACACATGTTAAGGTCTTTGAAGGTGTAAGTTTTAACGGAGAACGTGAGAACACATGTTGAGGTCTTTCAAGGTGTAAGTTTAAACGGAGACGTGAAAACACATGTTGACGTCTTTCATGGTGTAAGTTTTAACGGAGAACGTGAGAACACAAGTTGAGGTCTTTCATGGTGTAAGTTTTAACGGAGAACGTGAGAACACAAGTTGAGGTCTTTCATGGTGTAAGTTTTAACGGAGAACGTGAGAACATATGTTGAGGTCTTGGAAGGTGTAAGTTTTAACGGAGAACGTGAGAACACATGTTGAGGTCTTTGAAGGTGTAAGTTTTAACGGAGAACGTGAGAACACATGTTGACGTCTTTCAAGATGTAAGTTTTAACGGAGAACGTGAGAACACATGTTGAGGTCTTTGAAGGTGTAAGTTTCAACGGAGAACGTGAGAACACATGTTGAGGTCTTTCAAGGTGTAAGTTTTAACGGAGAACATGTGAGAACACATGTTAAGGTCTTTGAAGGTGTAAGTTTTAACGGAGAACGTGAGAACACATGTTAAGGTCTTTGAAAATGTAAGTTTTAACGGAGACGTGAGAACAGATGTTGAGGTCTTTCATGGTGTAAGTTTTAACGGAGAACGTGAGAACACATGTTGAGGTCTTTCAAGGTGTAAGTTTTAACGGAGAACGTGAGAACACATGTTAAGGTCTTTGAAGGTGTAAGTTTTAACGGAGAACGTGAGAACACATGTTGAGGTCTTTCAAGGTGTAAGTTTAAACGGAGACGTGAAAACACATGTTGACGTCTTTCATGGTGTAAGTTTTAACGGAGAACGTGAGAACACAAGTTGAGGTCTTTCATGGTGTAAGTTTTAACGGAGAACGTGAGAACACAAGTTGAGGTCTTTCATGGTGTAAGTTTTAACGGAGAACGTGAGAACATATGTTGAGGTCTTGGAAGGTGTAAGTTTTAACGGAGAACGTGAGAACACATGTTGAGGTCTTTGAAGGTGTAAGTTTTAACGGAGAACGTGAGAACACATGTTGACGTCTTTCAAGATGTAAGTTTTAACGGAGAACGTGAGAACACATGTTGAGGTCTTTGAAGGTGTAAGTTTCAACGGAGAACGTGAGAACACATGTTGAGGTCTTTCAAGGTGTAAGTTTTAACGGAGAACGTGAGAACACATGTTAAGGTCTTTGAAGGTGTAAGTTTTAACGGAGAACGTGAGAACACATGTTAAGGTCTTTGAAAATGTAAGTTTTAACGGAGACGTGAGAACAGATGTTGAGGTCTTTCATGGTGTAAGTTTTAACGGAGAACGTGAGAACACATGTTGAGGTCTTTCAAGGTGTAAGTTTTAACGGAGAACGTGAGAACACATGTTAAGGTCTTTGAAGGTGTAAGTTTTAACGGAGAACGTGAGAACACATGTTGAGGTCTTTCAAGGTGTAAGTTTAAACGGAGACGTGAAAACACATGTTGACGTCTTTCATGGAGTAAGTTTTAACGGAGAACGCGAGAACACATGTTGAGGTCTTTCAAGGTGTAAGTTTTAACGGAGAACGTGAGAACACATGTTGAGGTCTTTCAAGGTGTAAGTTTTAACGGAGAACGTGAGAACACATGTTAAGGTCTTTGAAAATGTAAGTTTTAACGGAGAACGTGAGAACACATGTTGAGGTCTTTCAAGGTGTAAGTTTTAACGGAGAACGTGAGAACACATGTTGAGGTCTTTCAAGGTGTAAGTTTTAACGGAGAACGTGAGAACACATGTTGAGGTCTTTCAAGGTGTAAGTTTTAACGGAGAACGTGAGAACACATGTTAAGGTCTTTGAAAATGTAAGTTTTAACGGAGAACGTGAGAACACATGTTGAGGTCTTTCAAGGTGTAAGTTTTAACGGAGAACGTGAGAACACATGTTAAGGTCTTTGAAGGTGTAAGTTTTAACGGAGAACGTGAGAACACATGTTGAGGTCTTTCAAGGTGTAAGTTTTAACGGAGAACGTGAGAACACATGTTGAGGTCTTTCAAGGTGTAAGTTTTAACGGAGAACGTGAGAACACATGTTGAGGTCTTTCAAGGTGTAAGTTTTAACGGAGAACGTGAGAACACATGTTGACGTCTTTCAAGGTGTAAGTTTTAACGGAGAACGTGAGAACACATGTTGAGGTCTTTCAAGGTGTAAGTTTTAACGGAGAACGTGAGAACACATGTTAAGGTCTTTGAAAATGTAAGTTTTAACGGAGACGTGAGAACACATGTTGAGGTCTTTCATGGTGTAAGTTTTAACGGAGAACCTGAGAACACATGTTGAGGTCTTTGTCAAATTTAGTTTCCAAACAACAACGTTAAAACACATCTACAGGTCTTTGACAAAAGGCCCGGCATGGCCAAGCGTGTTAAGGCGTGCGACTCGTAATCTGAGGGTCGCGAGTTCGCATCTCCGTCGCGCCAAACATGCTCGCCCTTTCAGCCGTGGGGGCGTTATAATGTGACGGTCAATCCCACTATTCGTTGGTAAAAGAGTAGACCAAGAGTTGGCGGTGGGTGGTGATGACTAGCTGCCTTCCCTCTAGTCTTACACTGCTAAATTAGGGACGGCTAGCACAAATAACCCTCGAGTAGCTTTGTGCGAAATTCAAAAACAAACTTTGAAAAGTGTACGCTTTAACAGAAAACGTAAGAAGACATGCACAGGTTTCTGACAGGTGTATGTTTCAGCATTGAACATAAAAACAGATGTAAAGGTCTTTGTATGTTTCATCTGTGTTTAATTTATTATAGCTGGGCTGTTTCACTCTATCTATTCGAAATATAATAGTCTGACTATTTGATTATGTAAGCAAAGAGAAGTTTATTGTACTATTACAACCGATATAATAATTATTATGTTGTTTTATTTGTGTGTAAACCTACCAGCAAATAAAACTAGTTAAATAAGGATGTACAGTAGGTATGTGAAGTGGTTACAAACTTTCGGATGTTTAAACACGTGATATTCTAACTTCGGTGGTTTAAGATGTGTTAATCATACTTTAATGTTAACTCTATACATGGAAGTTGGTTATTTACCACATGTTAAATATATTAGTATGACTCATGGATATTAAGACGTATTCGTGACTTAAGATACCAACACCAGCATTTCTACGGACATTGATTGGATGAGTGTTACTTACAAGCTTCCACCACCAGGAGTTACGTCCACTTTGCGTTTTGTGCTTGTGAAGGAACCAGACGTGAAGCTAGAAAACAATGCATAAAGAGCTCACAAAGAGAATACACTGAGAGGAAGACAAATGATTAATAATCTAGAAAGATTCACTTCCAAAGTTGTCGTCACAATGCTTCTAACTTATTCTAAGTTAATCATACATTGTGTGCCCTAAAGGTTACAACTTATTCCAACATCGAGTTGGAAGAATATTCATGGAGTTGGTGTGAAAAATTATCTCAGACATTCAGTAGTTTTATTGGTGTTTTACTGGGTATGTATCCGTGTTTTACTGGGTATGTATCTGTGTTTTACTGGGTGTGTATCCGTGTTTTACTGGGTATATATCCGTGTTTTACTGGGTATGTATCTGTGTTTTACTGGGTATGTATCCGTGTTTTATTGGGTTGTATCCGTGTTTCACTGGGTATGTATCTGTGTTTTACTGGGTATGTATCCGTGTTTTACTGGGTATGTATCTGTGATTTACTGGGTATGTATCCGTGTTTTACTGGGTATGTATCCGTGTTTTACTGGGTATGTATCTGTGATTTACTTGGTATGTATCTGTGTTTTACTGGGTATGTATCTGTGTTTTACTGGGTATGTATCCGTGTTTTACTGGGTATGTATCTGTGTTTTACTGGGTATGTATCCGTGTTTTACTGGGTATGTATCTGTGTTTTACGGGGTATGTATCCGTGTTTTACGTATCTTACGCGCACGAATTTTCTAACACTTTTAGCTGACACATTGGTGAGACGCTTCATTAAGTTCAGCTATTAACTATACGAACTGTTTCTCGAACTGTCCCCCGACACTAAACTCGGCTGTGATGTTTAGTAAGTAAAGCTTCGTCACGTCAATATAACCATGTTTTTTATCACACCGCCTGGTAGGCTTAACATATACAGTCATATACAACAGTGATCGGTGTGCCCTTAATTTCTTGATTTATATACTTTTACCTCCAAGCTCAGCAAATACCTTTACCACGATGAAAATCCCGTATCATGTCAAAGTGATATTTCGATCTGAAGTCACGGGTAGAGAGGAGACATATCACCATATTTCTGGTTCATTAATTAAAAATCAAACGTTTACTGAAATACAGAGAAACAGGACGACTGTCAGAACTGTACTCAAAACACTCACTAATAAAGAAACTCATTTATAGAACTGTCAATACAGAGAAACAGGACGATTGTCAGAACTGTACTCACAAGACTCATTAATGAAGAAACTCAATGATAGAACTGTAAATACATAGAAACAGGACGACTGTCAGAACTGTAACCACAACACTCACTAATGAAGAAACTCATTCATAGAACTGTAAATACATAGAAACAGAACGACTGTCAGAACTGTACTCACAACAGTCACTAATGAAGAAACTCATTCATAGAACTGTAAATACAGTGAAACAGGACGACTGTCAGAACTGTAGTCACAACCCTCACTAATGAAGAAACTCATTCATAGAACTGTAAATACGGAGAAACAGGACGACTGTCAGAACGGTACTCACAAGACTCACTAATGAAGAAACTCATTCATAGAACTGTAAATACAGAGAAACAGGACGACTGTCAGAACTGTAATCACAACACTCACTAATAAAGAAACTCATTCATAGAACTGTAAATACAGAGAAACATGACAACTCTCAGAACTGTAATCACAACACTCACTAATGAAGAAACTCATTCATAGAACTGTGAATACAGAGAAACAGAACGACTGTCAGAACTGTACTCACAACACTCATTAATAAAGAATCTCATTCATAGAACTGTGAATACAGAGAAACAGGACGACTGTCAGAACTGTAATCACAAAAGTCACTAATGAAGAAACTCTATCATAGAACTGTAAATACAGAGAAACAGGACGACTGTCAGAACTGTACTCACAACACTCACTAATGAAGAAACTCATTCATAGAACTGTAAGTACAGAGAAACAGGACGACTATCAGAACTGTACTCACAACACTCATTAATAGAAGAAATACTCATTCATAGAACTGTAAATACAGAGAAACAGGACGACTGTCAGAGAAACTGTACTCACAACACTCACTAATGAAAAAACTCATTCATAGAACTGTAAATACAGAGAAACAGAACGACTGTCAGAACTGTACTCACAACACTCACTAATGAAGAAACTCATTCATAGAACTGTAAATACAGAGAAACAGGACGACTGTTAGAACTGTACTCACAAAAGTCATTAATGAAGAAACTCATTCATAGAACTGTAAATACAGACAAACAGGACGACTGTCAGAACTGTACTCACAACACTCACTAATGAAGAAACTCATTCATAGAACTGTAAATACAGAGAAACAGGACGACTGTCAGAACTGTACTCACAACACTCACTAATGAAGAAACTCATTCATAGAACTGTAAATACAGAGAAACAGGACGACTGTCAGAACTGTACTCACAACACTCGCTAATGAAAAACTCATTCATAGAACTGTAAATACAGAGAAACAGGACGACTGTCTCATTCATTCATAGAACTGTAAATACAGAGAAACAGGACGACTGTCAGAACTGTACTCACAACACTCACTAATGAAGAAACTCATTCATAGAACTGTAAATACAGAGAAACAGGACGACTGTCAGAACTGTACTCACAACACTCACTAATGAAGAAACTCATTCATAGAACTGTATATACAGAGAAACAGGACACTGTCAGAACTGTACTCACAACACTCACTAATGAAGAAACTCATTCATAGAACTGTAAATGGAGACTCCACAACACTCACTAATGAAGAAACAGGACGACTGTCAGAACTGTACTCACAACACTCACTAATGAAGAAACTCATTCATAGAACTGTAAATACAGAGAAACAGGACAACTGTCAGAACTGTAATCACAACACTCACTAATGAAGAAACTCATTCATAGAACTGTAAATACAGAGAAACAGGACGACTGTCAGAACTGTACTCACAACACTCACTAATGAAGAAACTCATTCATAGAACTGTAAATACAGAGAAACAGGACGACTGTCAGAACTGTACTCACAACACTCACTAATGAAATACAGAAAACTCATTCATAGAACTGTAAATACAGAGAAACAGGACGACTGTCAGAACTGTACTCCAACAACACTCACTAATGAAGAAACTCATTCATAGAACTGTAAATACAGAGACAGAGAAACAGGACGACTGTCAGAACTGTACTCACAACACTCACTAATGAAGAAACTCATTCATAGAACTGTAAATACAGAGAAACAGGACGACTGTCAGAACTGTACTCACAACACTCACTAATGAAGAAACTCATTCATAGAACTGTAAATACAGAGAAACAGGACGACTGTCAGAACTGTACTCACAACACTCACTAATAGAAGAAACTCATTCATAGAACTGTAAATACAGAGAAACAGGACGACTGTCAGAACTGTACTCACAACACTCACTAATGAAGAAACTCATTCATAGAACTGTAAATACAGAGAAACAGGACGACTGTCAGAACTGTACTCACAACACTCACTAATGAAGAAACTCATTCATAGAACTGTAAATACAGAGAAACAGGACGACTGTCAGAACTGTACTCACAACACTCACTAATGAAGAAACTCATTCATAGAACTGTAAATACAGAGAAACAGGACGACTGTCAGAACTGTACTCACAACACTCACTAATGAAGAAACTCATTCATAGAACTGTAAATACAGAGAAACAGGACGACTGTCAGAACTGTACTCACAACACTCACTAATGAAGAAACTCATTCATAGAACTGTAAATACAGAGAAACAGGACGACTGTCAGAACTGTACTCACAACACTCACTAATGAAGAAACTCATTCATAGAACTGTAAATACAGAAAACAGGACGACTGTCAGAACTGTACTCACAACACTCACTAATGAAGAAACTCATTCATAGAACTGTAAATACATAGAAACAGGACGACTGTCAGAACTGTACTCCCAACAGTCACTAATGAAGAAACTCATTCATAGAACTGTAAATACAGAGAAACAGGACGACTGTCAGGAACTGTACTCACAACACTCACTAATGAAGAAACTCATTCATAGAACTGTAAATACAGAGAGAAACAGGACGACTGTCAGAACTGTACTCCCAACACTCACTAATGAAGAAACTCATTCATAGAACTGTGAATACAGAGAAACAGGACGACTGTCAGAACTGTACTCACAACACTCACTAATAAAGAAACTCATTCATAGAACTGTAAATACAGAGAAACAGGACAACTGTCAGAACTGTAATCACAACACTCACTAATGAAGAAACTCATTCATAGAACTGTAATACAATTGAACTTTGAACTCCAGTTTTCGGGTAAAACAAGAACGGTTCATTTGAAAGTGTTTGTTTCGTTTCACTACCAACGATCACGTAGAAAACTGGTGATATGGTGATCGACTCTTAATCTGCGGAACTCAGATTCGAGTCCCCGTCACCTAACATGCTCGCGGAGGCGTTACAATATCACGATCATCATACACTACTCGTTAGTAAAACATATCTGAATAGTTGGCGGAGTTGACTACCTGTCTTTCCTTTTCTACATTAGAGACAGTTAGCACAGAAAGCCCTCGACACACAAATTCAAAACCAAATCAAGGTACACCTGAAGAACGGGTGACAGTAGATTACGTTGTTATCAACATGGTAACCGAAGGATAGTAAGCGCTCTTTCTAAGGACATGGTAACTGAAGGGCAGCAGGTGTTCTTTCTTGTTAAGAACATGGTAATTGAAGGATAGTTAATGTTCTTCTTATTAGAACATGGAAACCAAAGGTCAGTAAGGGTTCTTTCTATGGGACATGGTAACCAAGGGACAGTAAGTGTTCTTTCTATTAAGGACATGGTAACCTTAGGACAGAAAGAGTACTTTCTTATTAAAATCATGGTAAACGAAGGACTGTAAGTGTTCCTCCTTATTAAACACATGGTAACCTTATAGGGTTCTTTCATATTAAATACATGATAACAAAGTACTGTAAGTATTCTTTTTATTAAGGACATGGTAACGGAAGGAGAGTAAGAGTACTTTCTTATTAAAATCATGGTAACTGAAGAACTGTAAGTGTTCTTTCTTATTAAGAATATGGTAACCAAAGGGACAGTAAGAGTACTTTCTTATTTAAATCATGGTAACCAAAGGACTGTGTTCCTCCTTATTAAACACATTGTAACCTTAGGACAGTAAGGGTTCTTTCTATTAAGGACATGGTAACATTAGGACAGTGAGTACTTTCTTATTTAAATCATGGTAACCGAAGGACTGTAAGTGTTCCTCCTTATTAAACACATATGGTAACCTTAGGAGGTAAGTGTTCTTTCTATTAAGGACATGGTAACCTTAGGACAGTAAGAGTACTTTCTTATTAAAATCATGGTAAACGTAGGACTGTAAGTGTTCCTCCTTATTAAACATATAGTATTAGGACAGTAAGTGTTCTTTCTATTAAGGACATGGTAACTTTAGGACAGTAAGAGTACTTTCTTATTAAAATCATGGTAAACGGGGACTGTAAGTGTTCCTCCTTATTAAACACATGGTAACCTTAGGACAATAAGGGTTCTTTCATATTAAATACATGATAACCAAAGTGCAATGTATTCTTTTATTAAGGACATGGTAACGGAAGGAAAGAGTACTTTCTTATTAAAATCATGGTAACTGAAGAACTGTAAGTGTTCTTTCTTATTAAGAATATGGTAACCAAAGGACAGTAAGAGTACTTTCTTATTTAAATCATGGTAACCAAAGGACTGTAAGTGTTCCTCCTTATTAAACACATTGTAACCTAAGGGACAGTAAGGGTTCTTTCTATGGAACATGGTAACATTAGGACAGTAAGAGTACTTTCTTATTTAAATCATGGTAACCGAAGGACTGTAAGTGTTCCTCCTTATTAAACACATGGTAACCTTGGGAGTAAGTGTTCTTTCTATGGGACATGGTAACCTTAGAACAGTAAGAATACTTTCTTATTAAAATCATGGTAAGCGAAGGACTGTAAGTGTTCCTCCTTATTAAACACATGGTAACAGAAAGGACTGTAGGTGTTCCTTCTTATTAAACACATTGTAACCTTAGGACAGTAAGGGTTCTTTCTATTAAGGACATGGTAACCTTGGACAGTAAGAGTACTTTCTTATTTAAATCATGGTAACCGAAGGACTGTAAGTGTTCCTCCTTATTAAACACATGGTAACCTTAGGAGTAAGTGTTCTTTCTATGGAACATGGTAACCTTAGGACAGTAAGAGTACTTTCTTATTAAAATCATGGTAAACGTAGGACTGTAAGTGTTCCTCCTTATTAAACATATGGTAACCTTAGGACAGTAAGTGTTCTTTCTAATGGACATGGTAACCTTAGGTAAGAGTACTTTCTTATTAAAATAATGGTAAACGAAGGACTGTAGAGTGTTCCTCCTTATTAAACACATGGTAACCTTAGGACAGTAAGGGTTCTTTCATATTAAATACATGATAAAAAGTACTGTAAGTATTCTTTTATTAAGGACATGATAACGGAAGGACAGTAAGAGTACTTTCTTATGAAAATCATGGTAACCGAAGGACTGTAAGTGTTCTTCCTTATTAAGAATATGGTAACCAAGGACAGTAAGAGTACTTTCTTATTTAAATCATTGTAACCGAAGGACTGTAAGTGTTCCTCCTTATTAAACACATGGTAACCTTAGGACAGTAAGTTTTCTTTCTATTAAGGACATGGTAACCTTAGGACAGTAAGAGTACTTCTTATTAAAATCATGGTAAACGACGGACTGTAAGTGTTCCTCCTTATTAAACACATGGTAACCTTAGGACAGTAAGGGTTCTTTCTATTGGACATGGTAACCTTAGGACAGTAAGAGTACTTTCTTATTAAAATCATGGTAAACGAAGGACTGTAAGTGTTCCTCCTTATTAAACACATGGTAACTTTAGGACAGTAAGGATTCTTTCTATTAAGGACATGGTAACCTTAGGACAGTAAGGGTTCTTTCTATGGACATGGTAACCTTAGGACAGTAAGAGTACTTTCTTATTTAAATCATGGTAACCGAAGGACGGTAAGTGTTCTTCCTTATTAAACACATGGTAACCAAAGGACAGTAAGTGTTCTTTCTTATGGGACATGGTAACCAAGAACTGTAAGTGTTCTTTATTATTAAGAACATGGTAAGGAGAAAAGACAGTAAGGTTTCTTTCTTCAGATATTTGAGAAATAAAACTCTAGAAATAAGTAACCTTTGTTAGAATGAACAGACAAGTTGTAGGACAACATTT
>NW_027467777.1:5048665-5078076 GCF_004210375.1 Tachypleus tridentatus | reverse complement strand
TTTGTAGATGATTCTCTATATAAACCATAAGATTTTAACTTTTCTTGTATATTTGTAGACGATTCTCTATATAAACCATAAGATTTTAACTTTTCTTGTATATTTGTAGACGATTCTCTATATAAACCATAAGATTTTAACTTTTCTTGTATATTTGTAGATGATTTTCTATATAAACCATAAGTTTTTAACTTTTCTTGTATATTTGTAGATGATTCTCTATATAAACCATAAGATTTTAATTTTTCTTGTATATTTGTAGATGATTCTCTATATAAACCATAAGATTTTAACTTTTTTGTATATTTGTAGATGATTTTCTATATAAGCCATAAGTTTTTAACTTTTCTTGTATATTTGTAGATGATTCTCTATATAAACCATAAGATTTTAACTTTTTTGTATATTTGTAGATGATTCTCTATATAAACCATAAGATTTTAACTTTTCTTGTATATTTGTAGATGATTCTCTATATAAACCATAAGTTTTTAACTTTTCTTGTATATTTGTAGATGATTTTCTATATAAACCATAAGATTTTAACTTTTTTGTATATTTGTAGATGATTCTCTATATAAACCATAAGATTTTAACTTTTTGTATATTTGTAGATGAATTTCTATATAAACCATAAGATTTTAACTTTTTTGTATATTTGTAGATGATTTTCTATATAAACCATAAGATTTTAACTTTCTTGTATATTTGAAGATGATTTTCTATATAAACCATAAGTTTTTTAACTTTTCTTGTATATTTGTAGATGATTCTTTATATAAACCATAAGATTTTAACTTTTTTGTATATTTGTAGATGATTTTCTATATAAACCATAAGTTTTTTAACTTTTCTTGTATATTTGTAGATGATTCTCTATATAAACCATAAGATTTTAACTTTTCTTGTATATTTGTAGATGATTCTCTATATAAACCATAAGATTTTAACTTTTTTGTATATTTGTAGATGATTCTCTATATAAACCATAAGATTTTAACTTTTCTTGTATATTTGTAGATGATTCTCTATATAAACCATAAGTTTTTAACTTTTCTTGTATATTTGTAGATGATTTTCTATATAAACTATAAGATTTTAACTTTTTTGTATATTTGTAGATGATTCTCTATATAAACCATAAGATTTTAACTTTTTGTATTTTTGTAGATGATTTTCTATATAAACCATAAGATTTTAACTTTTTTGTATATTTGTAGATGATTTTCTATATAAACCATAAGATTTTAACTTTCTTGTATATTTGTAGATGATTTTCTATATAAACCATAAGTTTTTTAACTTTTCTTGTATATTTGTAGATGATTCTTTATATAAACCATAAGATTTTAACTTTTTTGTATATTTGTAGATGATTTTCTATATAAACCATAAGTTTTTAACTTTTCTTGTATATTTGTAGATGATTCTCTATATAAACCATAAGATTTTAACTTTTCTTGTATATTTGTAGATGATTCTCTATATAAACCATAAGATTTTAACTTTTTTGTATATTTGTAGATGATTTTCTATATAAACCATAAGTTTTTTAACTTTTCTTGTATATTTGTAGATGATTCTCTATATAAACCATAAGATTTTAACTTTTTTGTATATTTGTAGATGATTTTCTATATAAACCATAAGTTTTTAACTTTTCTTGTATATTTGTAGATGATTCTCTATATAAACCATAAGATTTTAACTTTTCTTGTATATTTGTAGATGATTCTCTATATAAACCATAAGATTTTAACTTTTCTTGTATATTTGTAGATGATTCTCTATATAAACCATAAGTTTTTAACTTTTCTTGTATATTTGTAGATGATTTTCTATATAAACCATAAGATTTTAACTTTTCTTGTATTTGTAGATGATTCTCTATATAAACCATAAGATTTTAACTTTTTTGTATATTTGTAGATGATTCTCTATATAAACCATAAGATTTTAACTTTCTTGTATATTTGTAGATGATTTTCTATATAAACCATAAGTTTTTAACTTTTTTGTATATTTGTAGATGATTTTCTATATAAACCATAAGTTTTTTAACTTTTCTTGTATATTTGTAAATGATTCTCTATATAAACCATAAGATTTTAACATTTCTTGTATATTTGTAGATGATTCTCTATATAAACCATAAGATTTTAACTTTTCTTGTATATTTGTAGATGATTTTTTATATAAACCATAAGATTTTAACTTTTCTTGTATATTTGTAGATGATTTTCTATATAAACCATAAGATTTTAACTTTTCTTGTATATTTGTAGATGATTTTCTATATAAACCATAAGATTTTAACTTTTCTTGTATTTGTAGATGATTCTCTATATAAACCATGAGATTTTAACTTTTTTGTATATTTGTAGATGATTCTCTATATAAACCATAAGATTTTAACTTTTTGTATATTTGTAGATGATTTTCTATATAAACCATAAGATTTTAACTTTTTTGTATATTTGTAGATGATTTTCTATATAAACCATAAGATTTTAACTTTCTTGTATATTTGTAGATGATTTTCTATATAAACCATAAGTTTTAACTTTTCTTGTATATTTGTAGATGATTCTCTATATAAACCATAAGATTTTAACTTTTCTTGTATATTTGTAGATGATTCTCTATATAAACCATAAGATTTTAACTTTTTTGTATATTTGTAGATGATTTTCTATATAAACCATAAGTTTTTTAACTTTTCTTGTATATTTGTAGATGATTCTCTATATAAACCATAAGATTTTAACTTTTTTGTATATTTGTAGATGATTTTCTATATAAACCATAAGTTTTTAACTTTTCTTGTATATTTGTAGATGATTCTCTATATAAACCATAAGATTTTAACTTTTTTTTGTATATTTGTAGATGATTTTCTATATAAACCATAAGTTTTTAACTTTTCTTGTATATTTGTAGATGATTCTCTATATAAACCATAAGATTTTAACTTTTCTTGTATATTTGTAGATGATTCTCTATATAAACCATAAGATTTTAACTTTTCTTGTATATTTGTAGATGATTCTCTATATAAACCATAAGTTTTTAACTTTTCTTGTATATTTGTAGATGATTTTCTATATAAACCATAAGATTTTAACTTTTCTTGTATTTGTAGATGATTCTCTATATAAACCATAAGATTTTAACTTTTTTGTATATTTGTAGATGATTCTCTATATAAACCATAAGATTTTAACTTTCTTGTATATTTGTAGATGATTTTCTATATAAACCATAAGTTTTTAACTTTTTTTTGTATATTTGTAGATGATTTTCTATATAAACCATAAGTTTTTAACATTTCTTGTATATTTGTAGATGATTCTCTATATAAACCATAAGATTTTAACTTTTCTTGTATATTTGTAGATGATTTTTTATATAAACCATAAGATTTTAACTTTTCTTGTATATTTGTAGATGATTTTTTATATAAACCATAAGATTTTAACTTTTCTTGTATATTTGTAGATGATTTTCTATATAAACCATAAGATTTTAACTTTTCTTGTATATTTGTAGATGATTTTCTATATAAACCATAAGATTTTAACTTTTTTGTATATTTGTAGATGATTCTCTATATAAACCATAAGATTTTAACTTTTTGTATATTTGTAGATGATTTTCTATATAAACCATAAGATTTTAACTTTTTGTATATTTGTAGATGATTTTCTATATAAACCATAAGATTTTAACTTTCTTGTATATTTGTAGATGATTTTCTATATAAACCATAAGTTTTTAACTTTTCTTGTATATTTGTAGATGATTCTCTATATAAACCATAAGATTTTAACTTTTCTTGTATATTTGTAGATGATTCTCTATATAAACCATAAGATTTTAACTTTTCTTGTATATTTGTAGATGATTCTCTATATAAACCATAAGATTTTAACTTTTTTGTATATTTGTAGATGATTTTCTATATAAACCATAAGTTTTTTAACTTTTCTTGTATATTTGTAGATGATTCTCTATATAAACCATAAGATTTTAACTTTTCTTGTATATTTGTAGATGATTCTCTATATAAACCATAAGATTTTAACTTTTCTTGTATATTTGTAGATGATTCTCTATATAAACCATAAGATTTTAACTTTTCTTGTATATTTGTAGATGATTCTCTATATAAACCATAAGTTTTTAACTTTTCTTGTATATTTGTAGATGATTTTCTATATAAACCATAAGATTTTAACTTTTCTTGTATTTGTAGATGATTCTCTATATAAACCATAAGATTTTAACTTTTTTGTATATTTGTAGATGATTCTCTATATAAACCATAAGATTTTAACTTTTTTGTATATTTGTAGATGATTTTCTATATAAACCATAAGATTTTAACTTTTTTGTATATTTGTAGATGATTTTCTATATAAACCATAAGATTTTAACTTTCTTGTATATTTGTAGATGATTTTCTATATAAACCATAAGTTTTTAACTTTTTTGTATATTTGTAGATGATTTTCTATATAAACCATAAGTTTTTTAACTTTTCTTGTATATTTGTAGATGATTCTCTATATAAACCATAAGATTTTAACATTTCTTGTATATTTGTAGATGATTCTCTATATAAACCATAAGATTTTAACTTTTCTTGTATATTTGTAGATGATTTTTTATATAAACCATAAGATTTTAACTTTTCTTGTATATTTGTAGATGATTTTCTATATAAACCATAAGATTTTAACTTTTCTTGTATATTTGTAGATGATTTTCTATATAAACCATAAGATTTTAACTTTTCTTGTATTTGTAGATGATTCTCTATATAAACCATAAGATTTTAACTTTTTTGTATATTTGTAGATGATTCTCTATATAAACCATAAGATTTTAACTTTTTGTATATTTGTAGATGATTTTCTATATAAACCATAAGATTTTAACTTTTTTGTATATTTGTAGATGATTTTCTATATAAACCATAAGATTTTAACTTTCTTGTATATTTGTAGATGATTTTCTATATAAACCATAAGTTTTAACCTTTTTTGTATATTTGTAGATGATTTTCTATATAAACCATAAGTTTTTTAACTTTTCTTGTATATTTGTAGATGATTCTCTATATAAACCATAAGATTTTAACATTTCTTGTATATTTGTAGATGATTCTCTATATAAACCATAAGATTTTAACTTTTCTTGTATATTTGTAGATGATTTTTTATATAAACCATAAGATTTTAACTTTTCTTGTATATTTGTAGATGATTCTCTATATAAACCATAAGTTTTTAACTTTTTTGTATATTTGTAGATGATTTTCTATATAAACCATAAGTTTTTTAACTTTTCTTGTATATTTGTAGATGATTCTCTATATAAACCATAAGATTTTAACATTTCTTGTATATTTGTAGATGATTCTCTATATAAACCATAAGATTTTAACTTTTCTTGTATATTTGTAGATGATTTTTTATATAAACCATAAGATTTTAACTTTTCTTGTATATTTGTAGATGATTCTCTATATAAACCATAAGTTTTTAACTTTTTTGTATATTTGTAGATGATTTTCTATATAAACCATAAGTTTTTTAACTTTTCTTGTATATTTGTAGATGATTCTCTATATAAACCATAAGATTTTAACATTTCTTGTATATTTGTAGATGATTCTCTATATAAACCATAAGATTTTAACTTTTCTTGTATATTTGTAGATGATTTTTTATATAAACCATAAGATTTTAACTTTTCTTGTATATTTGTAGATGATTTTCTATATAAACCATAAGATTTTAACTTTTCTTGTAACTCTTCAACATGTTTTTTGGTGTTTTCAGTGGAAACCATTTTAGATATGTTTTATGGAGAAATTCAAATGTTTAATAATTTGTTTAAATTCCTGAACTGAATCATTTCTTGTTCTCTTTCCGTACTTCGTACATCCAGTATCTCTTGTTGTATGTAATTCACGTACACATCCAGTGTCTGTTGTTTTATGTAATTCACGTACACATCCAGTGTCTGTTGTTGTATGTAATTCACGTACACATCCAGTGTCTGTTGTTGTATGCAGTTCACGTACACATCCAGTGTCTGTTGTTGTATGCAGTTCACGTACACATCCAGTGTCTGTTGTTGTATGTAGTTCACATATGATGTTCTATTTTTTCTTCTTTGGTTTTTATTCTCGGCCAAGTTGTAAGACTATGACATTCTGTAAATTCTGATATCAAGTTAACCCAAGTGAGTTGTAATGTGTTTATAAACATGTTAGCATATAATTCAACAAGTAACATAGTAACTGTTTACACTAGCAATTGAACAAGTAATGTAGTAACAGTTTACATTAGTACTTCAATAAGTAAAGAAGTAATTGTTTACATTAGCAATTCAACAAGTAACGTAGTAACTGTTTATATTAACAATTCAACAAGTAATAACTGTTTAAATTAGTAATTCAAGAAGTAATGTAGTAACTGTTTACTTTAGTAATCCAACAAGTAATTTAATAATGTGTTTTTAAATATAATAGCATGCAATTCAACAAGTAATGTAGTAACTCTTTAGATTAGTCATTCAACAAGTAATGTAGTAACGGTTTTTATTGGTGTGTAATTCAACAAGAACATACTAACAATTTTTGTGTGTAATTGAACAAGTAACGTAGTAATAGTTTTTATTAGTGTGTAATTCAACAAGTAATGTGGTAACGGTTTTAATTAGTGTGTAATTGAACAAGTAACGTGGTAATGGTTTTTATTAGTGTGTAATTGAACAAGTAACGTGGTAACGGTTTTTATTAGTGTGTAATTGAACAAGTAACGTGGTAACGGTTTTTATTAGTGTGTAATTGAACAAGTAACGTGGTAACAGTTTTTATTAGTGTGCAATTGAACAAGTAATGTGGTAACAGTTTTTATTAGTGTGTAATTGAACAAGTAACGTGGTAACAGTTTTTGTTAGTGTGTAATTTAACAGTTAATATCAGTAATTCAACACGTATCTTATAAATGCATTAATGTGAAATTAAACATGTATTTTAGTAAACATTTATTACAATATAATAGTAACTATTTAAGTGCTGTGTAACTAAGTAAATTCAACAGTATTATTTTATTGTTTTTGTGTTCAACTAAAATCTGTTATTAATTAATAATAATTTGTTACACGTTATGTATGATATGTACAATCCAGTTTACCTTAATCACTTCGATAACAACTGAATAACACACTAAACCTGAGGATGACAAATAGTGTTTAGTCTTAAGAACTTTATTAGGACTATAGTACATCACAGATCAATAAGAATGACTCTTGGTGTTGGTTAGGTAACCTGAGGAAGACAAATGGTGTTTAGTCTTAAGAACTTTATTAGGACTATAGTACATCACAGATCAATAAGAATGACTCTTGGTGTTGGTTAGGTAACCTGAGGAAGACAAATGGTGTTTAGTCTTAAGAACTTTATTAGGACTATAGTACATCACAGATCAATAAGAATGACTCTTGGTGTTGGTTAGGTAACCTGAGGAAGACAAATGGTGTTTAGTCTTAAGAACTTTATTAGGACTATAGTACATCACAGATCAATAAGAATGACTCTTGGTGTTGGTTGGGTAACCTGAGGAAGACAAATGGTGTTTAGTCTTAAGAACTTTATTAGGACTATAGTACATCACAGATCAATAAAAATGACTTTTGGTGTTGGTTAGGTTAGAAATTAAGTATTTGCCCAGAATTTAGTGTTCAGATAATATTCTTTGGTTTGCATTTTTTCTATTTGTGAAAGCTGGAAATACAGTAATTAATTTGTTTGTTTACATTACATAGTTTATTTTCACCTTCCATTGTTTCATTATGTGGCTAGAACTTATGTTTTTCTTTTACTACAGTAACTTTATGGTTTCTAGTGGTTTGTTTTTCGTTATTAAGATATCACTACAAATATTCTTTGTGTTACAGGTGTTGTTTATGAATTCGATAAGGAGGGTCTCCTGACAGGAAACAATGAAGACTGGGTTGAATGTCTAGCAGTTCCAGTTGTTGCTAAGTGTGACAACACTTGGAAGGAATTCTGGGATTACACTCTTCAGGTTGTAAGCACTCAAGAAAAGTGGGACTGTAGCAGGTAATCGAGAGGTTTCTGTAGTTGTCACTGTGTAGTATCTCACTAGTGTGGGCACTTCTAGTTGTCACTGTGTAGTATACCACTAGTGGGAGCACTTCTAGTTTTCACTGTGCTGTATACCACTAGTGTGAACACTTTTAGTTGTCACTGTGTAGTATCCCACTAATGTGGGCACTTCTAGTTGTCACTGTGTAGTATACCACTAGTGGGAGCACTTTTAGATGTCACTGTGTAGTGTACCACTAGCGTGGGCACTTTTAGTTGTTACTGTGTAGCTTAGCTCTTGAATAATATTAATTTAGTGAAGTGTTTGTATTTCTTGACTTGTATTAAATCAGTGAACTGTTTATATTTCTTGACAGATATGATGAAGAGAACCACAACTGTTATACATTTGTTCTGACATTTCTTAGAACACTACAGGTGAAAGAGCTGAAACCATCTCTTCAGAACAAAATGCGGTTCTGCATGGATTTCATTATCCCTCGCACTCGTGGTGCGGCAAAATACATAGCTCTTTTTCGCATCTTGCAGAAAGATGGGGTTTGTGTTCAGTGCTAGTATGGTAAGGCTTGAGTGATTAGTAGGTGGTGTAGTTTATCAGCGTGCTTAGTTCACAGGAATGGTTTGTTTTTAAAAGTAAGATTTTTTAGTGTCTGGATATGTTAAAACTAATTCTACATAATGTCGTGGATATTTACGTTCTCTTACTGAACATTATTTAAAATTAGTGTTTGTTTAAAGATTTCATCTCATTCATATAATCATTTTCAATGAATGTTTTAACAAGTTTTATATTTATATATATGTATCTCTTAGCAGATTCTGGTTTTATTCACATATACATCAGTAAAAAGTTGGCCTGGCCATATCTGTGATATGTCATGAAATTCATATGTGCCAGAATCGAGTAATGTTTTAATACACTTCAGGTTAAAAGTTACTCTAGAGTAGAAGATACTTAGGTTGGTAAACATGATTCTTTTCCAACAGATTAAACATATTAACACCTATTTACTGCACATGCATTATTTATGGTGTGTTGTTTGAACCTGATACAACCTAAGTTTTTCACCAAAATAAGAAACTAGTTTAACACTAATAATATTTTTTGTATTTCTAGTTGAACTCTTAAGTAGTACATGGAAGAATATTTCACTGGTATTTGAATGTTAAAATGAATGTCTTTAAAAACTACAAGTGTAGTTAATACAATATATTATATTTTTAGATTTTGGTATTTATTTAATGTTCTCTGTCTGCCTGGTGCAGAAACTCTGTGAATGTCAAGTATCATGGGTTAGAAATATTTTCTAATAAATGTGGTATTTAGACAACTTAGTGAATTGTCTTATTATTCACCTGATTACTTAGACTGTAAACATGGCCACAAATAACTGGTTCTAAACCATGAAGGTGAAACACTACAAAGAGCATTTTTGTAAAGTTTGTAATTTGTTTTAAAGACACAATATTCTGAAAGTGTATAACAGATACTATATATTAATAAATCTTGGTGTGCTTTATGTCACAGTTACTGCTGCATGTACAAACAGTTTTCTGTTATAGTGGTATGTACTGTTACAGTTCATGCTGTTAAATTGGAGAAAAATTAAATGCATTTCTGCACACATATAGAAGAAGCATATAGACATGAATGCACGTGCATACAAAGTTTTATAGATGGATAATTTTCTCACTTTTGTTAGTAATACTTCTCTTTCCAATAAGCTGGTATAAGAAAATGAGATGAATTTTGTAAAAGTGATAAAATTACTTGAGTAAGGTGCTTATATACATTACTGGGATGAGGTAGAGGGTGTCACAAGATAAATATCGTCAAGGCAACTGAGTAGGCTGTAAAAGGCTGGAGCATTTACATTACAACAATGCTCAGATGTCAGTGTGACAGCGGTCTTACGCAGAGCTCAGTAGGTTTCTGGTACAGTGTGGGATGACAGGTGTCTTATGCAGAGCACAGCAGGTTTCTGGTACAGTGTGGGATGACAGGTGTCTTATGCAGAGCTCAGTAGGTTTCTGGTACAGTGTGGGATGACAGCTGTCTTATGCAGAGCACAGCAGGATTCTGGTACAGTGTGGGATGACAGGTGTCTTATGCAGAGCTCAGTAGGTTTCTGGTACAGTGTGGGATGACAGCTGTCTTATGCAGAGCACAGCAGGTTTCTGGTACAGTGTGGGATGACAGGTGTCTTATGCAGAGCTCAGTAGGTTTCTGGTACAGTGTGGGATGACAGGTGTCTTATGCAGAGCTCAGTAGGTTTCTGGTACAGTGTGGGATGACAGCTGTCTGAAAAAAGGTGTATGACTTTCACAGAGCCTGGTAGGTTTCTGGTACAGTGTGGAATGACAGCTGTCTTATGCAGAGCACAATAGGTTTCTGGTACAGTGTGGGATGACAGCTGTCTTATGCAGAGCTCAGTAGGTTTCTGGTACAGTGTAGGATGACAGCTGTCTTATGCAGAGCTCAGTAGGTTTCTGGTACAGTGTGGGATGACAGCTGTCTGAAAAAAGGTGTATGACTTTCACAGAGCCTGGTAGGTTTCTGGTACAGTATGGAATGACAGCTGTCTTATCCAGAGCACAATAGGTTTCTGGTACAGTGTGGGATGACAGCTGTCTGAAAAAAGGTGTATGACTTTCACAGAGCCTGGTAGGTTTCTGGTACAGTATGGAATGACAGCTGTCTTATGCAGAGCACAATAGGTTTCTGGTACAGTGTGGGATGACAGCTGTCTTATGCAGAACTCAGTAGGTTTCTGGTGCAGTGTGGGATGACAGCTGTCTTACGCAGAGCTCAGTAGGTTTCTGGTGCAGTGTGGGATGACAGCTGTCTTACACAGAGCTCAGTAGTTAAAGTTATGTAACATATTTTATTATTGTGACATTGTTACTATTTACTTACACAGCTCAAACACAAGTGATGACATTCATACTTTTCCAGTGTTTTGTGTTCAGGTCCCAAAGTAGTATGTATTGTAGATCAAACTCTAGCCAGATGTGGAAATATGATATGTAACAAATATGATAATTTCTTTACTGGAACCCAACTTGGTACTAATGACTGTATCCTTTATATAAAGCTGGTACTATTTATCAGTTTCTAATTGGATCTTTCACCATTTGGTACCAACTGTAATTTTGTTTCGACAGTTCTGTTGTGGTATAATTAAAGAAGCTTATCATTGCATTGCTGGAGTGGAATGAACAGTTATGAAGTTTGTGATATTCTGAACATGAGATAGGAAAGTAGATGATGGTAAATAATAGGACTGTTGTTGTTCCTGGTTATATTTTAGATAGAATGTTGAAGTGACAGACTTACAGAATGTTCAGGAAATTAACAATTCATTACAAGCCAAGAATGTGGTACTCTGTAATTATGTAAGCTATTGATTTGATGGCATACAAGCTGTTAATATCTGTCAGTACTGGCTACATGGTTTGAATAATATGAGTATATATCCTCTACTTTTGTCAGTTTTTGTTTATTCTGTCATAAACAAAAGCTACCTTAAACAATGAAAATCTCACTTGTCCATAAAAATTTGTTTCTTTAAATAATGGTTTAATCCCATCTTCTTATTAATGTACACTCAATAACTAATGTTCAGTGAGTAAAATAAATTATTTATTCTGTACTTATAAAAATACAAAACCAAACTGACAATTAATGTTTGGATAAATTAAACCTGTTCTGATTTTTTGATATCAATGAAAACATAGTAACAACGTAAACATTATGTTTCATTATTCCAAACATATGTATTTACTATCATTAAGTCACAATGTTGTCTATCACCATGTATCCATTCCTTAAAAAGGTATATGTTAGGTTACAGTATTGCTAACAAAGTCACAGGTATCGCAATATTTCCACCATAACTGTACTCATTCAACAGTCTCTAATATATGAAGAAGACAACCATATTCTTTCTGGTTGTGTTCATCTCAAGCCATGTACACAGGATATTTTAAAGACCTATTTATAAACATCTCATTAATTGGACTATTTCTGTTCATATAACAACATGTAAATGGATAAAAAACATTAGCTGAGTGTTCCCAACACAAAACGTAACAAGCACATCACTAAAGTTATTTCGTGGAAGATTTCTTGACAGAAATTGAGAGAAGTGTTTCTGTCTCGGCTTTTGATCCAGTTTTCCTGTACCTGTCCAGGAGTAGTTTCCCAACAACTAGAACCAACTAAAAACAATATATTTTGTAAACTTTCCTCAGAAATACATATCATTCAATAAATAACCTCATGGTTTTCAATATCTCTAGTTTCAAATAATTGCATAGCATCAGAAACAGGTTTCAAAGTGTAAGTAAAAAACAAATTTGCTTGGGAAATGCAAGAAATGATAATAATAAGTTGAATAAGAGTTTATATAACATCAAATAAAGTATGACCGATCAAGATATTATACACCAGTGTTAAGTATATTTTAGGATGCATTTCTATAAGAAAACTTCTAACTGTAACTAACTTTCTTTGATGAGTTTGAGAGGCAGGTTTAGCAGTTCTTAATTTTGTATTTTTATAACATATATTACAGCAGTTGTTATTTATTGTCATTTTGTGTATCCCACACTAACAAAGTAATACATAATTATAAAAAAACCCAAAAAACATGCTGTCAGAAACAACAACATGTACTGATCAGTGTTTCCTACCAAAACACAACATGAAACTCAAGAGGTAACCCAAATTTATCAAAACCACCATTTCTAATACCAAGACTTCTCTTTGTTTCATTGTCCTACATTATAATTCATCTTTTATTGACTACATGAATCAGAAGTTTAATCGTAATTATTTTAATGCTTCAGTTCATTTAAGTAATAATTGCTTAGTTATGTCAGGTTACGGGGATGTTATTAAGGAATTGATTACTTATATTAGGTAGCATTGGTGGTGTTGAGTGAACGGTTAGTTATGTCAGGTTACGGGGATGTTATTAAGGAACTGATTACTTGTATTAGGTAGCATTGGTGGTGTTGAGTGAACGGTTAGTTATGTCAGGTTACGGGGATGTTATTAAGGAACTGATTACTTATATTAGGTAGCGTTGGTAGTGTTGAGTGAACAGTTAGTTATGTCAGGTTACGGGATGTTATTACGAACTGATTACTTATATTAGGTAGCGTTGGTGGTGTTGAGTGAACAGTTAGTTATGTCAGGTTACGGGGATGTTATTAAGGAACTGATTACATATATTAGGTAGCATTGGTGGTGTTGAGTGAACGGTTAGTTGTGTTAGGTAACAGGGATGTTATTAAGGAACTGATTACTTATATTAGGTTGCATTGGTGGTGTTGAGTGAATGGTTAGTTGTGTTAGGTAAAGACGGTGTTGTTGAGGGACAGATTAGTTGCAATTGTTTGTTTAGAATTAAGCACAGAACTACATAATGGGCTATCTGTTGTCTGCCCACCACAGGTATCGAAATCCAGTTTTTAGCAGTGCGAGTCCACAGATGTACCACTGGTGCCACTGGGAGGCAATTAATTGCATTAGGTAATGATGGTGCTGTTAAGGAAGTGATTAGTTGCAATATATAGTTTAAAAGAGCAAGAAATGTGTTAGAAAATAACCACAGTTCACATGAGAACTATTACCAAACCCATAGCTAAGAATAGAACTACAGCACTAAACCAGTCACGTTACCTGCAGGTGTTGTGGATGAAGTAATGTTGGTTCAATACTTAGAACGTTTGAGACAGCCAGGAAACAACTAAGAAAAAGTCCTCTGTACATGTTGAACTCCACTATAAAATCAACAGTTTAGGATATTAGTCTGAGCTTCAATATGCACGTTTTGCTTCTGAGGCTGAGACTTCCATTCACCAAATCATATTTTTACAGATTGAAAACAAATGTTCATTACAGTTGTGTTCAGGAACTTGATAAATATATGGTCTAATGGTATTCCCATAATTCTAATCATGAAAACAACCGTTTACATATTAGAAAGCTTACGTAATTATGATAACCAGATATATATGCCCAGCTTCATCATAATGGTTTTGTAGGTCGTAATGGTAGCTTTCCTTTTTTATATACTAAAGATGGTTTCTATCCAAAATGTTCTCCTGGGTCATGCTTGTTGTAATCTCCAGCTAAATTTTATCCTTTACAACCCTTAAAATAGTCATGTTATGTTTTACTCCTGATATAAACAGACTCAATGGCTTGAGATTCACCAGGACACCATACTTACTCACAGTTCTTACAAGCTATTGTCGGTATGTTTGCAGAGATTCCATTGTTATTGTGTTTTCAGTTTCATTCACAAGATAAGTCACCATGAAGTATTTAATATGGTTCTTACACCCACCACTCTGACATTTCTAACAGTTTAAACACTGGGATATGTTTGTTCTTAATACATTGTTGGTACCTTTACAAAGATTCAGTAATTAATAAAGCATTAAGACACTGTTCTTGTATTTACTTTATACTTACAAGACAAGTTTCCACTAATGCCATGACGCTTGTCCCATAGACATATCCGACATGGTCAATTAATAAACCACCTGCTATGGCTCTAAGAAACTCCTGTAAAATATATTAATTAAAGTGTCTTGGTGTATATATTTCTTCATGGTGTTAGAGACACAGTTAAATGATCAGATCTCATAGTTATAAATATGAAGGTACTTCCATATTCTGCACAAAAAACAGTGAGGTAATTGAAATTTGTAACATTGTAGCTGTTAACAGTTATGAGAAGGCAAACAAAAATCAAACAACATGAACCATACCTGTTAGTTTGTTCTGAAAATGTAACATGATTTCAGTGCACTAGTTTCTTTATTGTAAAGTCAAGTCTGTGAATAATTTTAAAATTTTCAAGGATTTCTTTAAGTTCGGTAAGCTTCAAGTAAATCATATGTAAACCATACCTGTAATAAATATTATAGGTTGTGATATCAGGCTGTGTGAGAAAAACAAAAAGTGACCAGTAATAAACTATTAGTTTTGATAGCAGGCTGGTTTGTAAAACAAGTGGCCTGAAAGAAACTACTGGTTTTGATAGCAGGCTGGTTTGTAAAACAAGTGGTCTGAAAGAAACTACTGGTTTTGACAGCAGGCTGGTTTGTAAAACAAGTGGCCTGAAAGAAACTATTTATTGGTTTTGATAGCAGGCTGGTTTGTAAAACAAGTGGCCTGAAAGAAACTATTTATTGGTTTTGATAGCAGGCTAGTTTGTAAAACAAGTGGCCTGAAAGAAACTATTGGTTTTGATACCAGACTGGTTTGTAAAACAAGTGGCCTGAAAAAAACTATTGGTTTTGATAGCAGGCTGGTTTGTGAAACAAGTGGCCTGAAAGAAACTATTGGTTTTGATAGCAGGCTGGTTTGTAAAACAAGTGGCCTGAAAGAAATGATTGGTTTTGATAGCAGGCTGGTTTTTAAAATAAGTGGTCTGAAATAAACTTGGTTTTGATAACAGCCTGATTTCATTTAAAAAGAAACATTGTAACTTGTGATATTGAGCCAGTTTTAAAAGATAATGGCCTGAAACAAAAAAAGTGTAGGTTCTTAGAGCAGTTATAAGAACACAAATTTAACAGAGCTGAATATATATACCTGTATAAATTGTGCTTCAGATGAACTGCTACTGTAAATACATTTAGTGAAGTGTTTTATGCCTAAAACTGCCATAACTCACAATGTACTTCCTTTAATTACAAACTTCACTATTTGTGTTAACTAAGCACAAAATTCTTTCTAGAATTTGGTTAATTAAGAATCAGATCTCTTTAATAAGATGTAATTAAAGAACACAGTATAATTAACTTATCAGTTTTGAATTGAAAAGTATGTGAACTTAAAAATATTAGAGACACTAACTTAGAAAAGATTTCCAATAAAACAACATAAATATTATATTATACAATAAAACAACATAAATATTATATATTATACAATAAAGTAGAAGAGGTTGTGATGAAAATTATGTTTTTTTACATTTTTTTCAAAATAATAATGAAGACATTCAAATCTTATTTGTGTGGGTAGCTTGCTATGATTAAAGTTACATTATATATGTATAATTTATAAACAACAAGGGACTTCTTGGTACATTCTGGCTATCCACTAAATTTTAAAATAAAACTCAGAGTCAGATCTTATCAAATATTCATCACTCCTTCTCATTAAATTAGCTGCTTGCTCAACATTTGATGGAAACCTATTCCAAGGTCCAACCACTCTCCCAACTTGTATATCTATTTCCTAATCCCTGTCATTAATCATGAAAATAAATGACACATCAATATTATTATTTTAAACACATCGATATATTCTCTTTTTCTCTTACCCAAGAAAACCCAGTTTCAGAAATCTTAACCTGCCCTCATCTAACAACCTTTCCACCCCAGGTATCATTCTACTTGCCCTCTTTTGAACCCTTTTCAACAATTCAATGGCTTATCTTTAAAATTCTGTTTGCACAACCATTAGCAACAGCACACTGCTTGGATGGCTTTAGAGACTGATCAACTATTACACCAATATTTATAATGCTGTTGAGGTTATTCTCATCCAAATTATATTTATAATTCAAACTATGATAACTCATAAGCATTATCTTGTATTTATTATAATCAAAAGCCATCCGATATTTATTGGACTCACCAAATAATTTTGATCCTTTTGTGACATCTTCCTCACGAGCAGCAACACTCAAAATCTTAAAACTGTCAGGAAATTTAAATAACATCCTTCACCTACGTCACTGACAAATCATAAACATCAAAAGTTCCAATGCTGAGCCCTAATGTACCACACTTGTAACATTAATCCAGTTTGACAGAACTCCATTTGTAACAACCTGTACTTTCTTCCATGTAGCCACTCTTCTATCCAATTAGTTAACTTATCTCCAACACCTGCAGAGATAAGTTTTACAAGTCTTTTAATGTGGTTCCTTCTCAAATGTTTCTGAAACTCCAGATGAACCAAATTTAATTTGTACCCTCCTCTACATAAGTAGTGACTACTTCAAAGAATTTCAAAATATTTGTAAAACAAGTTGTTTTCCAAGTAAAACAATGGAGACTTGTGAATGAAATTCTAAATCTTGCTAAATGACTTTTTACAGTAACTTTTATAAGACTTTCACAGTCTTTTCACTGATCCAAGACTCTAGTCTGACAATTACCTGATCAGTTTTATCACCTTCCTTGAAAAGAAGTGTTACATTAACCAACTCGTAATTCTGTGGCATCTGCCCACTATCCAAGGAATTGCAAAGAATATTGGCAGGTAGCTTACATACTTCTAAACCCTTAGGGAAATATTATCTGGACCAGTTTCATTTATAACAAGCTCAAAATTAATGTGACCATGTTGTTTCCATCTGGCAGTTTTTCAGGATGAAGAATAGTGGATAAAAGGTTAACTATTAAAACTGAGAAGAAAAAGTAGAATTTAATAATGCAACCATCTCATAATGAAATATGAATCTGTGTCATCCTTCAACAATCTCTGTAATGAAATATGAATCTGTGTCATCCTTCAACCATCTTGTAATGAAATATGAACCTGTGTCATCCTTCAACCATCTTGTAATGAAATATGAACCTGTGTCATCCTTCAACCATCTTGTAATGAAATATGAACCTGTGTCATCCTTCAACCAACTTGTAATGAAATATGAACCTGTGTCATCCTTCAACCATCTTGTAATGAAATATGAACCTGTGTCATCCTTCAACCAACTTGTAATGAAATATGAAGCTGTCATCCTTCAACCATCTTGTAATAAAATATGAACCTGTTCTTCTTCAACCATCTCGTAGTGAAATACAAACCTATGTCATCTTTCAACCAACTCATAATGAAATACAAACCTGTGTCATCCTTCAACCAACTTGTAATGAAATATGAACCTGTGTCATCCTTCAACCATCTCATAATGAAATATGAACCTGTGTCATCCTTCAACCATCTCATAATGAAATATGAACCTGTGTCATCCTTCAACCATCTTGTAATGAAATATGAACCTGTGTCATCCTTCAACCAACTTGTAATGAAATATGAAGCTGTCATCCTTCAACCATCTTGTAATGAAATATGAACCTATGTTCTTCTTTCAACCATCTCGTGTAGTGAAATACAAACCTATGTCATCTTTCAACCAACTCATAATGAAATACAAACCTGTGTCATCCTTCAACCAACTTGTAATGAAATATGAAGCTGTGTCATCATTCAACCATCTTGTAATGAAATATGAACCTGTGTCATCCTTCAACCATCTCATAATGAAATATGAACCTGTGTCATCCTTCAACCATCTTGTAATGAAATATGAACCTGTGTCATCCTTCAACCAACTTGCAATGAAATATGAACCTGTGTCATCCTTCAACCATCTCATAATGAAATATGAACCTGTGTCATCCTTCAACCATGTTGTAATGAAATATGAACCTGTGTTCTCCTTCAACCATCTCGTAATAAAATACGAACCTGTGTCATCCTTCAACCAAATCATAATGAAATATCAACCTGTGTCATCCTTCAACCATCTCATAATGAAATATGAACCTGTGTTCTCCTTCAACCATCTCATAATGAAATACGAACATGTCATCTTTCAGCCAACTCATAATGAAATACAAACCTGTGTCATCCTTCAACCATCTCATAATAAAATATGAACCTGAGTCATCCTTCAACAATCTCTATAATGCAATATAAACCTGTGCCATCGTTCAACCATCTTGTAATGAAATATGAACCTGTGTTCTCCTTCAACCATCTCATAATGAAATACAAACCTGTGTCATCCTTCAACCATCTCATAATGAAATATGAACCTGTGTTCTCCTTCAACAATCTTGTAATGAAATGAACCTATGTCATCGTTCATCCATGTTGTAATGAAATATGAACCTGTGTTCTCCTTCAACCATCTCTTGTAATGAAATACGAACCTGTGTCATCCTTCAACCATCTCATAATGAAATATGAATCTGTGTCATCCTTCAACCATCTCGTAGTGAAATACGAACCTATGTCATCTTTCAACCAACTCATAATGAAATACAACCTGTGTCATACTTCAACCAACTTGTAATGAAATATGAAGCTGTGTCATCGTTCAACCATCTTGTAATGAAATATGAACCTGTGTCCTCCTTCAACTATCTCATAATGAAATATGAATCTGTGTCATCCTTCAACCATCTCATGATGAAATATGAATCTGTGTCATCCTTCAACAATCTCGTAATGCAATAGGAACTTGTGTCATCGTTCAACCATGTTGTAATGAAATATGAACCTGTGTTCTTCAACAATCTCGTAATGCAATATAAATCTATACCATCGTTCAACCATGTTGTAATGAAATATGAACCTGTGTTCTCCTTCAACCATCTCATAATGAAATACAAACCTGTGTCATCCTTCAACCATCTCATAATGAAATATGAACCTGTGTTCTTTTTCAACAATCTTGTAATGCAATGTGAACCTATGTCGTCGTTCAACCATGTTGTAATGAAATATGAACCTGTGTTCTCCTTCAACCATCTTGTAATGAAATATGAACCTGTGTCATCCTTCAACCATCTCATAATGAAATATGAACCTGTGTTCTTTTTCAACAATCTCGTAATGCAATAGGAACCTGTGTCATCGTTCAACCATGTTGTAATGAAATATGAACCTGTGTTCTCCTTCAACCATCTCGTAATAAAATATGAACCTGTGTCATCCTTCAACAATCTCTTAATGCAATATAAACCTGTGTCATCGTTCAACCATGTTGTAATGAAATATGAACCTGTGTTCTTCAACAATCTCGTAATGCAATATAAATCTGTGCCATCGTTCAAACATGTTGTAATGAAATACAAACCTGTGTCATCCTTCAACCATCTCATAATGAAATATGAACCTCTGTTCTTTTCAACAATCTTGTAATGCAATATGAACCTATGTCGTCGTTCAACCATGTTGTAATGAAATATGAACCTGTGTTCTCCTTCAACCATCTTGTAATGAAATATGAACCTGTGTCATCCTTCAACCATCTCATAATGAAATATGAACCTGTGTCATCCTTCAACCATCTCATAATGAAATACAAACCTGTGTCATCCTTCAACCATCTCATAATGAAATATGAACCTGTGTTCTTTTTCAACAATCTTGTAATGCAATGTGAACCCATGTCGTCGTTCAACCATGTTGTAATGAAATATGAACCTGTGTTCTCCTTCAACCATCTCTTAATAAAATACGAACCTGTGTCAGCCTTCAACCAAATCATAATGAAATATGAACCTGTGTCATCCTTCAACCATCTTGTAATGAAATATGAACCTGTGTCCTCCTTCAACGATCTCATAATGAAATATGAACCTGTGTCATCCTTCAACAATCTCGTAATGCAATATGAACCTGTGTCATCGTTCAACCATGTTGTAATGAAATATGAACCTGTGTTCTCCTTCAACCATCTCGTAATAAAATACGAACCTTGTCAGCCTTCAACCAAATCATAATGAAATATGAACCCTGTGTCAGCCTTCAACCAAATCATAATGAAATATGAACCTGAGTCATCCTTCAACCATCTTGTAATGAAATATGAACCTGTGTTCTTCAACCTTCTCATAATGAAATACGAACATATGTCATCTTTCAACCAACTCATAATGAAATACAAACCTGTGTCATCCTTCAACCATCTTGTAATGAAATATGAACCTGAGTCATCCTTCAACAATCTTTTAATGCAATATGAACCTGTGTCATCGTTCAACCATTTTGTAATGAAATATGAACCTGTGTTCTTCAACAATCTCGTAATGCAATATAAACCTGTGCCATCGTTTAACCATGTTGTAATGAAATATGAACCTGTGTTCTCCTTCAACCATCTCGTAATGAAATACGAACCTGTGTCATCCTTCAACCATCTCATAATGAAATATGAACCTGTGTCATCCTTCAACCATCTCATAATGAAATATGAACCTGTGTCATCCTTCAACCATCTTGTAATGAAATATGAACCTGTGTCATCCTTCAACCAACTTGTAATGAAATATGAACCTGTGTCATCCTTCAACCATCTTGTAATGAAATATGAACCTGTGTCATCCTTCAACCAACTTGTAATGAAATATGAAGCTGTCATCCTTCAACCATCTTGTAATAAAATATGAACCTATGTTCTTCTTCAACCATCTCGTAGTGAAATACAAACCTATGTCATCTTTCAACCAACTCATAATGAAATACAAACCTGTGTCATCCTTCAACCAACTTGTAATGAAATATGAAGCTGTGTCATCATTCAACCATCTTGTAATGAAATATGAACCTGTGTCATCCTTCAACCATCTCATAATGAAATATGAACCTGTGTCATCCTTCAACCATCTTGTAATGAAATATGAACCTGTGTCATCCTTCAACCAACTTGCAATGAAATATGAAGCTGTGTCCTCCTTCAACCATCTCATAATGAAATATGAACCTGTGTCATCCTTCAACCATGTTGTAATGAAATATGAACCTGTGTTCTCCTTCAACCATCTCGTAATAAAATACGAACCTGTGTCATCCTTCAACCAAATCATAATGAAATATCAACCTGTGTCATCCTTCAACCATCTTGTAATGAAATATGAACCTGTGTTCTCCTTCAACCATCTCATAATGAAATACGAACATGTCATCTTTCAGCCAACTCATAATGAAATACAAACCTGTGTCATCCTTCAACCATCTCATAATAAAATATGAACCTGAGTCATCCTTCAACAATCTCATAATGCAATATAAACCTGTGCCATCGTTCAACCATGTTGTAATGAAATATGAACCTGTGTTCTCCTTCAACCATCTCATAATGAAATACAAACCTGTGTCATCCTTCAACCATCTCATAATGAAATATGAACCTGTGTTCTCCTTCAACAATCTTGTAATGCAATGTGAACCTATGTCATCGTTCATCCATGTTGTAATGAAATATGAACCTGTGTTCTCCTTCAACCATCTCGTAATGAAATACGAACCTGTGTCATCCTTCAACCATCTCATAATAAAATATGAATCTGTGTCATCCTTCAACCATCTCGTAGTGAAATACGAACCTATGTCATCTTTTCAACCAACTCATAATGAAATACAAACCTGTGTCATACTTCAACCAACTTGTAATGAAATATGAAGCTGTGTCATCGTTCAACCATCTTGTAATGAAATATGAACCTGTGTCCTCCTTCAACTATCTCATAATGAAATATGAATCTGTGTCATCCTTCAACCATCTCATGATGAAATATGAATCTGTGTCATCCTTCAACCATCTCGTAGTGAAATACGAACCTATGTCATCTTTTCAACCATCTTGTAATGAAATATGAACCTGTGTCATCGTTCAACCATCTTGTAATGAAATATGAACCTGTGTCATCCTTCAACCATCTCATAATGAAATATGAACCTGTGTCATCCTTCAACAATCTCGTAATGCAATAGGAACTTGTGTCATCGTTCAACCATGTTGTAATGAAATATGAACCTGTGTTCTTCAACAATCTCGTAATGCAATATAAATCTATACCATCGTTCAACCATGTTGTAATGAAATATGAACCTGTGTTCTCCTTCAACCATCTCATAATGAAATACAAACCTGTGTCATCCTTCAACCATCTCATAATGAAATATGAACCTGTGTTCTTTTTTCAACAATCTTGTAATGCAATGTGAACCTATGTCGTCGTTCAACCATGTTGTAATGAAATATGAACCTGTGTTCTCCTTCAACCATCTTGTAATGAAATATGAACCTGTGTCATCCTTCAACCATCTCATAATGAAATATGAACCTGTGTCATCCTTCAACAATCTCGTAATGCAATAGGAACCTGTGTCATCGTTCAACCATGTTGTAATGAAATATGAACCTGTGTTCTCCTTCAACCATCTCGTAATAAAATATGAACCTGTGTCATCCTTCAACAATCTCTTAATGCAATATAAACCTGGTCATCGTTCAACCATGTTGTAATGAAATATGAACCTGTGTTCTTCAACAATCTCGTAATGCAATATAAATCTGTGCCATCGTTCAAACATGTTGTAATGAAATACAAACCTGTGTCATCCTTCAACCATCTCATAATGAAATATGAACCTCTGTTCTTTTTCAACAATCTTGTAATGCAATGTGAACCTATGTCGTCGTTCAACCATGTTGTAATGAAATATGAACCTGTGTTCTCCTTCAACCATCTTGTAATGAAATATGAACCTGTGTCATCCTTCAACCATCTCATAATGAAATATGAACCTGTGTCATCCTTCAACCATCTCATAATGAAATACAAACCTGTGTCATCCTTCAACCATCTCATAATGAAATATGAACCTGTGTTCTTTTTCAACAATCTTGTAATGCAATGTGAACCCATGTCGTCGTTCAACCATGTTGTAATGAAATATGAACCTGTGTTCTCCTTCAACCATCTCTTAATAAAATACGAACCTGTGTCAGCCTTCAACCAAATCATAATGAAATATGAACCTGTGTCATCCTTCAACCATCTTGTAATGAAATATGAACCTGTGTCCTCCTTCAACGATCTCATAATGAAATATGAACCTGTGTCATCCTTCAACAATCTCGTAATGCAATATGAACCTGTGTCATCGTTCAACCATGTTGTAATGAAATATGAACCTGTGTTCTCCTTCAACCATCTCGTAATAAAATACGAACCTTTGTCAGCCTTCAACCAAATCATAATGAAATATGAACCCTTGTCAGCCTTCAACCAAATCATAATGAAATATGAACCTGAGTCATCCTTCAACCATCTTGTAATGAAATATGAACCTGTGTTCTTCAACCTTCTCATAATGAAATACGAACATATGTCATCTTTCAACCAACTCATAATGAAATACAAACCTGTGTCATCCTTCAACCATCTTGTAATGAAATATGAACTTGAGTCATCCTTCAACAATCTTTAATGCAATATGAACCTGTGTCATCGTTCAACCATTTTGTAATGAAATATGAACCTGTGTTCTTCAACAATCTCGTAATGCAATATAAACCTGTGCCATCGTTTAACCATGTTGTAATGAAATATGAACCTGTGTTCTCCTTCAACCATCTCTCGTAATGAAATACGAACCTGTGTCATCCTTCTTCAACCATCTCATAATGAAATATGAACCTGTGTCATCGTTGAACCATCTTGTAATGATATATGAACCTGTGTCATCATTCAACCATCTCATAATGAAATATGAACCTGTGTTCTCCTTCAACAATCTCTTAATGCAATATAAACCTGTGTCATCGTTCAACCATGTTGTAATGAAATATGAACCTGTGTTCTTCAACAATCTCGTAATGCAATATAAACTGTGCCATCGTTCAACCATGTTGTAATGAAATATGAACCTGTGTTCTCCTTCAACAATCTTGTAATGTAATGCGAACCTATGTCATCGTTCAACCATGTTGTAATGAAATATGAACCTGTGTCATCCTTCAACCATCTTGTAATGAAATATGAACCTGTGTTCTCCTTCAACCAAATCATAATGAAATATGAACCTGTGTCATCCTTCAACCATCTTGTAATGAAATATGAACCTGTGTTCTCCTTCAATCATCGTATAATGAAATACGAACATATGTCATCTTTCGACCAACTCATAATGAAATGCAATCCTGTGCCATCCTTCAACCATCTCATAATAAAATATGAACCTATGTTCTTCTTCAACCATCTCGTAGTGAAATACGAACCTATGTCATCTTTCAACCAACTCATAATGAAATACAAACCTGTGTCATCCTTCAACCAACTCGTAATGAAATACAAACCTGTGTCATCCTTCAACCAACTCGTAATGAAATATGAATCTGTATCATACCACAAAGGTTGTACTTCTATTTTAACCTTCTGGTCACCATATTGTATTGAAACAAATACTATTAAGTTTTATATTTTCAGTCAATCTATTTTTTCATAATTTTTTATTTCCTAATATCCCTTTGATTTTCCATTGTAGCTTTGACATCTTTAATCTATAATACTTTCTTTTAATTTACCTTTTTTAAATCGATCTAGTTTATTACTTGCAGCCCTGATTTAATGAACGATGATGCCTATCTTGAATTAGAAAAGTTTTCCACATTTGATCAGTATCTCCAGTTACTCAGTTCCTCACACACATTCTCTTATCATTACTCAATCTTCATGTACAGTAAAACATTAAATCTAACAGACGAAGGACAAATTTCCCAGTCTTGACCCCTCAACTTTTGTGTTATAAATTAATAATAAATCCAAAATAGCAATATTTCCTAACTGTTTGGTGAGGGAAGCCATCTTGAACAGTTTACAAAAAAGTGTCTCCTTCATGACTTGACTTTGACATTTCCTAATCTATTTGCCTGAAATTAAAATCTTCCTTAATTATAATCATAATAGGAAGCTGAGTTCTTTCTCTCTCAGTTATTTCATTAGACGAATTGCAACAAATTCTAACTAAAAACATTGTCTCCTTATAACCACTACCAAATACTCATACAGACTCAGGCTTGTTGCTCTCAACTGTTTAGATTATCAACTTTGGATGCAAGTCATATTCAACATATCAAACATTCTCTTACATATTTTTATTTTAAATAGCTTGTAACTTTTACCGAAATTCACATCCTCAAATTTTCCTACATATAACTAAGTTTTAGTTACGTCGAAATTCTCCATTCCAACATATGCTATAAAACTATTTTTATATTTCTTACACTTCTGTCATCACAAAAAACAACAATAACATTAAAGTTTCTACTATACTTTCTTTCTATATTTACAATTTACAATTTTCGTAATATTTTAATGTCTTTATTATTCTGATTCTAACTGTTGTCTAATTTTGAATAAAGGTTGTAAACAAACTAGCCTTACTTTATTTAAATTCAACTTTCCACTCCAAAACCACTGAAACTCTTCTCACAATTCCAAACAGCCAATCTGTTGCTATTAGTCCTTATGTACTATCCAAAGCTTAGCATTCAGCTTTAGTGACACTAAAAGGTAGTATCCCTTAAACTGGTAAGGTTTTTTTTATTTAAATGATTTTATCAAACCTTCATACTTATAAACTTGTTCCTGTGACCTATCCTACACGACTAGCCTCTACTGCCATTCAATAGATGGCGCTATATATCAAAATCTCAATCACTGGTTTTACCAGTGAGATTTTATTTCATCACAACAGAGGCACACTGTTGTTTTTATTATTTCGATCACATGCATATATAGATGTTCACAAAACTGCATCACGGCTAGTACTCTTTATTATATCATTTGCTTATTTAATTATGTTTTGCTCCTGGGTGTCATGATCAAGTTATTTTTTATTTATCCTACAGACTATCTTGTCTACACGCTGTAATAAAAAAATCATTTTTAACTATAATCATCTAGTTTTTCATTTCCTATTTCTGTGTGTTTTCCTTCACAGTTTTCTACTACACACACCTCTAAAGGCTGAAATTTGTTAATTAATAGAATATACTCATTATAATTCATTCCACTATTTCTAGCTCTAATTGTTCTATTTCTAATTCTCTAAAAATCGATATTAGTTACTGAATGCTTTTGCGTGCTCGGAATTCTGCTGTTGTTTTGCCAGTTTACTTTCTTTTTATCTATTGCATCTATCTTAATTAGAATAGCCTCAAATTTCTCCTCCATCCAACAAATTCTACACGCCAACTGCACATCCTAACTACTAAGCTTAAGAGTGTGTGTATGTGTGTTTTCTTACAGCAAAGCCACATCAGGACATCCTGCCGAGCCCACCGAGGGGAATCGAACTCCTGATTTTAGCGTTGTAAATCCGGAGACTTACCGCTGTACTAGAGGGGGCTCGTTAAGAGTGCAAGTCAGTTACAAGTACCTCCCTTATTGTACTCATCACACTTTACAAACTGACTTCTTCATACGTACAATACTTTTATACTCTTAACCATTGTAGCTTGGTGAATTAACGATCAGCAATAAATACAAGTAGTCTACTGGCAAAATGTTAGGCCTAACTTTAGTTAAATATATATATTAATTTTATATTTACCTTATTTTTTACTAAAGGAATTAAGTTTACCTTTGAAATAAAAGTGAAAAACATTAATATTAATATAATACTTATGTATTAATATAGTTAACCGTATTAAAATTTGCCAGTAAAATAAATCTTAAATGAAGTAGCGTTACATTCTAAGCCTAATCATCTGTAATACGCCAACAAGCCTCAATTTAATATTAATACTATTATTTATTAATGTTATCAAGTCAATATTTGTACAAGAGAATGGAAGAGGCTACATCTTTATGATACGTGCTATTATATCCGAGAATGATACAATATCTAGTTCATCTTTTCAAGGCACTGCAAAGGAGATGACATGACTTTCTTCGATCCTGCAAAAGAGATTCCCAAACTTCTAATGGCACCTGTTCTGGTTTCTAGAGAGCACCAAACAATAAATCTACAGTCACAAATCACAGCCAGTTGAGGTCCATTTCTTATACACTCAGCAGACTCCGTCACCCTGAAACACACAATATCAAATGGATGACGCTCGGTTAAAGGTTAATAAGTTGAACATTTAGATCAGTGTTTCTAAAACAATTAAAGTTGTCAGAGAACAAACAGGTAAAATAATAAAGAAAAAGGTTGAAAAGCAAATAAAATAAATGAAACTTATCAGACAAGATAAAAAGGACATACACTTACACAATTATTTAATCTCTGTAGTGCACATTGCTGTATAAAAGACATTTAATCCTATAAATAAACGATCTTAATATACTAAAATCTATTATTTCTATTTAATTGACCCTTAACGTTTCGCTTTACTTCTTCAGAAGCATTTCACTAAAATACAAACCATAATTAAGAGTACATATATAAATATATATATATATATTTAAAAAAGCAGCACACAATGGTACATACGAGGCATTTTAATGCTAGAAAGAAACGTTGAGTATTCAATTAAAATATCTTTTTTTAAATCAGTGTTTTAAGGTTTTATGAGAATATCTTTTGTATTATAACAACCTTAAAACTTGTTATAATTTACAAAATCATGTTATATTTCATCATGTACCTTGAGAGTTTGGTTGAATATTTCTCTTTCCGAAACGGCCCGGCATAGCCAGGTGGTTAAGGCACTCGACCTCGTAATTCGAGGGTCGCGGGTTCGAGTCCTCGTCATCAAACATCTCGCTTTTCAGCCGTGAAGGCGTTATAATATTAGAGTCAATCCCACTATTCGTTGGTAAAAGATTAGCCCAAGAGTTGACGGTGGGTGGTGATGAATAGCTGCCTTCCTCTAGTCATACACTACGAAATTGGGAGCAGCTAGCAGATAGCCCTCGTAGGGTTTGCGCGAAATTCAAAACAAACCTAACTTTTCGAAACAGATGTACTTGTGCGATGTGACCAATGGGAGTTTTATGAAAGTTAATAAACCATATGGTTCATTTATTTTTTTATAACAATTGTAAAATTAATGTTTTACCAGTTATGACAACAAATAGTGTTTATGTTTTGTTCCAAATTTACCAATAATGACTGAAGGTACACTGACTGTATTACCCCTATACAATGAAATGTAGAACTAGAAAAATCCCATGAGTACCCTCAGTAGCTAACCCCACTAACCGATTTATGGAGAGCTATGCCTAGTAATCAAAAAGAAAACAATGTATTTTTGACATTCCTAGTTGACTAAGTCGTACTTTACGGATCCAAATGCAAAAGCCTAGGATGAAATTTAAGAAAAACATACATATAATTTCTTTCATATTATAGTAAGATTACAGCTTTACTCTTTATTTTTCGTCAGCAGTTGTAAATAAGTTCATTAGAAAAAATCTGATTAAAATATTACCATTTATTCACTTTAGTCGATTTTGTTTGAATATTTTGTTTAAGGTTATTTTTGCTGTTTTATTCTATTTAATTATATATAAGATTATAGCTAAAAAATAAAGCAAAACTTTAATTCACAATGCAATATGATTGAACGCAGACACCATAGAAAACGTTGTGTTGGCGGGATATCCCTTGACCTGTGCAACAAAACGATTCGTAAATTAGGTTTAATTTGACAGAAGCAAGGGAATGTTCATAAATAAAAAATACCAACTAGTGTTTGTCACA
>NW_027467777.1:4983064-5048165 GCF_004210375.1 Tachypleus tridentatus | reverse complement strand
ACGTTTTGTTCAGACAGTTTTTCTTTGTATTTGGTGTAAGATCATGGTCTTGAAACAGAACAACGTTTTGTTCAGACAGTTTTTCTGTATTTGGTGTAAGATCATGGTCTTGTAACAGAACAACGTTTTGTTCAGACAGTTTTTCTGTATTTGGTGTAAGATCATGGTCTTGTAACAGAACAACGTTTTGTTCAGACAGTTTTTTGTATTTGGTGTAAGATCATGGTCTTGAAACAGAACAACGTTTTGTTCAGACAGTTTTTCTGTATTTGGTGTAAGATCATGGTCTTGAAACAGAACAACGTTTTGTTCAGACAGTTTTTTGTATTTGGTGTAAGATCATGGTCTTGAAACAGAACAACGTTTTGTTCAGACAGTTTTTTCTGTATTTGGTGTAAGATCATGGTCTTGAAACAGAACAACGTTTTGTTCAGACAGTTTTTTCAGACAGTTTTTCTGTATTTGGTGTAAGATCATGGTCTTGAAACAGAACAACGTTTTGTTCAGACAGTTTTTCTGTATTTGGTGTAAGATCATGGTCTTGAAACAGAACAACGTTTTGTTCAGACAGTTTTTCTGTATTTGGTGTAAGATCATGGTCTTGAAACAGAACAACGTTTTGTTCAGACAGTTTTTCTGTCATTGAAACAGAACAACGTTTTGTTCAGACAGTTTTTTGTATTTGGTGTAAGATCATGGTCTTGAAACAGAACAACGTTTTGTATTTTTGGTGTAAGATCATGGTCTTGAAACAGAACAACGTTTTGTTCAGACAGTTTTTTTGTATTTGGTGTAAGATCATGGTCTTGTAACAGAACAACGTTTTGTTCAGACAGTTTTTCTGTATTTGGTGTAAGATCATGGTCTTGAAACAGAACAACGTTTTGTTCAGACAGTTTTTTGTATTTGGTGTAAGATCATGGTCTTGAAACAGAACAACGTTTTGTTCAGACAGTTTTTTTGTATTTGGTGTAAGATCATGGTCTTGAAACAGAACAACGTTTTGTTCAGACAGTTTTTCTGTATTTGGTGTAAGATCATGGTCTTGTAACAGAACAACGTTTTGTTCAGACAGTTTTTTTGTATTTGGTGTAAGATCATGGTCTTGAAACAGAACAACGTTTTGTTCAGACAGTTTTTTGTATTTGGTGTAAGATCATGGTCTTGAAACAGAACAACGTTTTGTTCAGACAGTTTTTCATGTATTTGGTGTAAGATCATGGTCTTGAAACAGAACAACGTTTTGTTCAGACAGTTTTTTGTATTTGGTGTAAGATCATGGTCTTGAAACAGAACAACGTTTTGTTCAGACAGTTTTTTTGTATTTGGTGTAAGATCATGGTCTTGAAACAGAACAACGTTTTGTTCAGACAGTTTTTTTGTATTTGGTGTAAGATCATGGTCTTGAAACAGAACAACGTTTTGTTCAGACAGTTTTTTCAGACAGTGTATTTGGTGTAAGATCATGGTCTTGAAACAGAACAACGTTTTGTTCAGACAGTTTTTCTGTATTTGGTGTAAGATCATGGTCTTGAAACAGAACAACGTTTTGTTCAGACAGTTTTTCTGTATTTGGTGTAAGATCATGGTCTTGAAACAGAACAACGTTTTGTTCAGACAGTTTTTCTGTATTTGGTGTAAGATCATGGTCTTGAAACAGAACAACGTTTTGTTCAGACAGTTTTTTGTATTTGGTGTAAGATCATGGTCTTGAAACAGAACAACGTTTTGTTCAGACAGTTTTTTGTATTTGGTGTAAGATCATGGTCTTGAAACAGAACAACGTTTTGTTCAGACAGTTTTTCTGTATTTGGTGTAAGATCATGGTCTTGAAACAGAACAACGTTTTGTTCAGACAGTTTTTTCTGTATTTGGTGTAAGATCATGGTCTTGAAACAGAACAACGTTTTGTTCAGACAGTTTTTCTGTATTTGGTGTAAGATCATGGTCTTGAAACAGAACAACGTTTTGTTCAGACAGTTTTTCTGTATTTGGTGTAAGATCATGGTCTTGAAACAGAACAACGTTTTGTTCAGACAGTTTTTTGTATTTGGTGTAAGATCATGGTCTTGAAACAGAACAACGTTTTGTTCAGACAGTTTTTCTGTATTTGGTGTAAGATCATGGTCTTGAAACAGAACAACGTTTTGTTCAGACAGTTTTTGTATTTGTATTTGGTGTAAGATCATGGTCTTGAAACAGAACAACGTTTTGTTCAGACAGTTTTTTTGTATTTGGTGTAAGATCATGGTCTTGATTTTGGTTTTGTTCAGACAGTTTTTTTGTATTTGGTGTAAGATCATGGTCTTGAAACAGAACAACGTTTTGTTCAGACAGTTTTTTTGTATTTGGTGTAAGATCATGGTCTTGAAACAGAACAACGTTTTGTTCAGACAGTTTTTCTGTATTTGGTGTAAGATCATGGTCTTGAAACAGAACAACGTTTTGTTCAGACAGTTTTTCTGTATTTGGTGTAAGATCATGGTCTTGAAACAGAACAACGTTTTGTTCAGACAGTTTTTCTGTATTTGGTGTAAGATCATGGTCTTGAAACAGAACAACGTTTTGTTCAGACAGTTTTTCTGTATTTGGTGTAAGATCATGGTCTTGAAACAGAACAACGTTTTGTTCAGACAGTTTTTTTGTATTTGGTGTAAGATCATGGTCTTGAAACAGAACAACGTTTTGTTCAGACAGTTTTTCTGTATTTGGTGTAAGATCATGGTCTTGAAACAGAACAACGTTTTGTTCAGACAGTTTTTCTGTATTTGGTGTAAGATCATGGTCTTGAAACAGAACAACGTTTTGTTCAGACAGTTTTTCTGTATTTGGTGTAAGATCATGGTCTTGAAACAGAACAACGTTTTGTTCAGACAGTTTTTTGTATTTGGTGTAAGATCATGGTCTTGAAACAGAACAACGTTTTGTTCAGACAGTTTTTTGTATTTGGTGTAAGATCATGGTCTTGAAACAGAACAACGTTTTGTTCAGACAGTTTTTTATTTGGTGTAAGATCATTCTTGGTGTAAGATCATGGTCTTGTAACAGAACAGAACAACGTTTTGTTCAGACAGTTTTTTTGTATTTGGTGTAAGATCATGGTCTTGAAACAGAACAACGTTTTGTTCAGACAGTTTTTTTGTATTTGTGTAAGATCATGGTCTTGTAACAGAACAACGTTTTGTTCAGACAGTTTTTTGTATTTGGTGTAAGATCATGGTCTTGAAACAGAACAACGTTTTGTTCAGACAGTTTTTCTGTATTTGGTGTAAGATCATGGTCTTGAAACAGAACAACGTTTTGTTCAGACAGTTTTTCTGTATTTGGTGTAAGATCATGGTCTTGAAACAGAACAACGTTTTGTTCAGACAGTTTTTCTGTATTTGGTGTAAGATCATGGTCTTGTAACAGAACAACGTTTTGTTCAGACAGTTTTTCTGTATTTGGTGTAAGATCATGGTCTTGAAACAGAACAACGTTTTGTTCAGACAGTTTTTCTGTATTTGGTGTAAGATCATGGTCTTGAAACAGAACAACGTTTTGTTCAGACAGTTTTTTTGTATTTGGTGTAAGATCATGGTCTTGAAACAGAACAACGTTTTGTTCAGACAGTTTTTCTGTATTTGGTGTAAGATCATGGTCTTGTAAACAGAACAACGTTTTGTTCAGACAGTTTTTTGTATTTGGTGTAAGATCATGGTCTTGAAACAGAACAACGTTTTGTTCAGACAGTTTTTTTGTATTTGGTGTAAGATCATGGTCTTGAAACAGAACAACGTTTTGTTCAGACAGTTTTTTGTATTTGGTGTAAGATCATGGTCTTGAAACAGAACAACGTTTTGTTCAGACAGTTTTTTGTATTTGGTGTAAGATCATGGTCTTGAAACAGAACAACGTTTTGTTCAGACAGTTTTTGTATTTGGTGTAAGATCATGGTCTTGTAACAGAACAACGTTTTGTTCAGACAGTTTTTCTGTATTTGGTGTAAGATCATGGTCTTGAAACAGAACAACGTTTTGTTCAGACAGTTTTTCTGTATTTGGTGTAAGATCATGGTCTTGAAACAGAACAACGTTTTGTTCAGACAGTTTTTCAAGATCATGGTCTTGAAACAGAACAACGTTTTGTTCAGACAGTTTTTCTGTATTTGGTGTAAGATCATCTGTATTTGGTGTAAGATCATGGTCTTGAAACAGAACAACGTTTTGTTCAGACAGTTTTTTGTATTTGGTGTAAGATCATGGTCTTGAAACAGAACAACGTTTTGTTCAGACAGTTTTTGTGTATTTGGTGTAAGATCATGGTCTTGAAACAGAACAACGTTTTGTTCAGACAGTTTTTTTGTATTTGGTGTAAGATCATGGTCTTGAAACAGAACAACGTTTTGTTCAGACAGTTTTTTTTTGTATTTGGTGTAAGATCATGGTCTTGAAACAGAACAACGTTTTGTTCAGACAGTTTTTGTGTATTTGGTGTAAGATCATGGTCTTGAAACAGAACAACGTTTTGTTCAGACAGTTTTTTGTATTTGGTGTAAGATCATGGTCTTGAAACAGAACAACGTTTTGTTCAGACAGTTTTTCTGTATTTGGTGTAAGATCATGGTCTTGAAACAGAACAACGTTTTGTTCAGACAGTTTTTCTGTATTTGGTGTAAGATCATGGTCTTGAAACAGAACAACGTTTTGTTCAGACAGTTTTTTCTGTATTTGGTGTAAGATCATGGTCTTGTAACAGAACAACGTTTTGTTCAGACAGTTTTTGTATTTGTATTTGGTGTAAGATCATGGTCTTGTAACAGAACAACGTTTTGTTCAGACAGTTTTTCTGTATTTGGTGTAAGATCATGGTCTTGTAACAGAACAACGTTTTGTTCAGACAGTTTTTCTGTATTTGGTGTAAGATCATGGTCTTGTAACAGAACAACGTTTTGTTCAGACAGTTTTTCTGTATTTGGTGTAAGATCATGGTCTTGTAACAGAACAACGTTTTGTTCAGACAGTTTTTCTGTATTTGGTGTAAGATCATGGTCTTGTAACAGAACAACGTTTTGTTCAGACAGTTTTTCTTTGTATTTGTTGTAAGATCATGGTCTTGTAACAGAACAACGTTTTGTTCAGACAGTTTTTCTGTATTTGGTGTAAGATCATGGTCTTGAAACAGAACAACGTTTTGTTCAGACAGTTTTTTATTTGTATTTGGTGTAAGATCATGGTCTTGTAACAGAACAACGTTTTGTTCAGACAGTTTTTTTGTATTTGGTGTAAGATCATGGTCTTGAAACAGAACAACGTTTTGTTCAGACAGTTTTTTCAGTATTTGGTGTAAGATCATGGTCTTGAAACAGAACAACGTTTTGTTCAGACAGTTTTTCTGTATTTGGTGTAAGATCATGGTCTTGAAACAGAACAACGTTTTGTTCAGACAGTTTTTTGTATTTGGTGTAAGATCATGGTCTTGAAACAGAACAACGTTTTGTTCAGACAGTTTTTCTGTATTTGGTGTAAGATCATGGTCTTGAAACAGAACAACGTTTTGTTCAGACAGTTTTTTGTATTTGGTGTAAGATCATGGTCTTGAAACAGAACAACGTTTTGTTCAGACAGTTTTTTGTATTTGGTGTAAGATCATGGTCTTGAAACAGAACAACGTTTTGTTCAGACAGTTTTTATTTGGTGTAAGATCATGTATTTGGTGTAAGATCATGGTCTTGAAACAGAACAACGTTTTGTTCAGACAGTTTTTTTGTATTTGGTGTAAGATCATGGTCTTGATTTTGGTGTAAGATCATGGTCTTGAAACAGAACAACGTTTTGTTCAGACAGTTTTTTGTATTTGGTGTAAGATCATGGTCTTGTTTTGTTCAAGATCATGGTCTTGAAACAGAACAACGTTTTGTTCAGACAGTTTTTTTGTATTTGGTGTAAGATCATGGTCTTGAAACAGAACAACGTTTTGTTCAGACAGTTTTTTTGTATTTGGTGTAAGATCATGGTCTTGAAACAGAACAACGTTTTGTTCAGACAGTTTTTCTGTATTTGGTGTAAGATCATGGTCTTGTTCAGAACAACGTTTTGTTCAGACAGTTTTTCTGTATTTGGTGTAAGATCATGGTCTTGAAACAGAACAACGTTTTGTTCAGACAGTTTTTCTGTATTTGGTGTAAGATCATGGTCTTGAAACAGAACAACGTTTTGTTCAGACAGTTTTTCTGTATTTGGTGTAAGATCATGGTCTTGTAACAGAACAACGTTTTGTTCAGACAGTTTTTCTGTATTTGGTGTAAGATCATGGTCTTGAAACAGAACAACGTTTTGTTCAGACAGTTTTTTGTATTTGGTGTAAGATCATGGTCTTGAAACAGAACAACGTTTTGTTCAGACAGTTTTTCTGTATTTGGTGTAAGATCATGGTCTTGAAACAGAACAACGTTTTGTTCAGACAGTTTTTTTGTATTTGGTGTAAGATCATGGTCTTGAAACAGAACAACGTTTTGTTCAGACAGTTTTTCTGTATTTGGTGTAAGATCATGGTCTTGAAACAGAACAACGTTTTGTTCAGACAGTTTTTCTGTATTTGGTGTAAGATCATGGTCTTGAAACAGAACAACGTTTTGTTCAGACAGTTTTTCTGTATTTGGTGTAAGATCATGGTCTTGAAACAGAACAACGTTTTGTTCAGACAGTTTTTTCAGACAGTGTATTTGGTGTAAGATCATGGTCTTGTAATTTGGTGTAAGATCATGGTCTTGTAACAGAACAACGTTTTGTTCAGACAGTTTTTTTGTATTTGGTGTAAGATCATGGTCTTGTAACAGAACAACGTTTTGTTCAGACAGTTTTTTTGTATTTGGTGTAAGATCATGGTCTTGAAACAGAACAACGTTTTGTTCAGACAGTTTTTCTGTATTTGGTGTAAGATCATGGTCTTGAAACAGAACAACGTTTTGTTCAGACAGTTTTTTTGTATTTGGTGTAAGATCATGGTCTTGAAACAGAACAACGTTTTGTTCAGACAGTTTTTTGTATTTGGTGTAAGATCATGGTCTTGAAACAGAACAACGTTTTGTTCAGACAGTTTTTCTGTATTTGGTGTAAGATCATGGTCTTGAAACAGAACAACGTTTTGTTCAGACAGTTTTTCTGTATTTGGTGTAAGATCATGTCTTGATTTTGTTCAGACAGTTTTTCTGTATTTGGTGTAAGATCATGGTCTTGAAACAGAACAACGTTTTGTTCAGACAGTTTTTTTGTATTTGGTGTAAGATCATGGTCTTGAAACAGAACAACGTTTTGTTCAGACAGTTTTTTGTATTTGGTGTAAGATCATGGTCTTGAAACAGAACAACGTTTTGTTCAGACAGTTTTTCTGTATTTGGTGTAAGATCATGGTCTTGAAACAGAACAACGTTTTGTTCAGACAGTTTTTCTGTATTTGGTGTAAGATCATGGTCTTGAAACAGAACAACGTTTTGTTCAGACAGTTTTTTGTATTTGGTGTAAGATCATGGTCTTGTAACAGAACAACGTTTTGTTCAGACAGTTTTTCTGTATTTGGTGTAAGATCATGGTCTTGTAACAGAACAACGTTTTGTTCAGACAGTTTTTTTGTATTTGGTGTAAGATCATGGTCTTGTAACAGAACAACGTTTTGTTCAGACAGTTTTTTGTATTTGGTGTAAGATCATGGTCTTGTAACAGAACAACGTTTTGTTCAGACAGTTTTTGTAACAGAACAACGTTGTATTTGGTGTAAGATCATGGTCTTGTAACAGAACAACGTTTTGTTCAGACAGTTTTTTTATTTGGTGTATTTGGTGTAAGATCATGGTCTTGAAGATCATGGTCTTGAACAGAACAACGTTTTGTTCAGACAGTTTTTTCAGACAGTGTATTTGGTGTAAGATCATGGTCTTGTAACAGAACAACGTTTTGTTCAGACAGTTTTTTGTATTTGGTGTAAGATCATGGTCTTGTAACAGAACAACGTTTTGTTCAGACAGTTTTTTGTATTTGGTGTAAGATCATGGTCTTGTAACAGAACAACGTTTTGTTCAGACAGTTTTTCTGTATTTGGTGTAAGATCATGGTCTTGTAACAGAACAACGTTTTGTTCAGACAGTTTTTCTGTATTTGGTGTAAGATCATGGTCTTGAAACAGAACAACGTTTTGTTCAGACAGTTTTTCTGTATTTGGTGTAAGATGTATTTGGTGTAAGATCATGGTCTTGAAACAGAACAACGTTTTGTTCAGACAGTTTTTTGTATTTGGTGTAAGATCATGGTCTTGAAACAGAACAACGTTTTGTTCAGACAGTTTTTTGTATTTGGTGTAAGATCATGGTCTTGAAACAGAACAACGTTTTGTTCAGACAGTTTTTCTGTATTTGGTGTAAGATCATGGTCTTGAAACAGAACAACGTTTTGTTCAGACAGTTTTTCTGTATTTGGTGTAAGATCATGGTCTTGAAACAGAACAACGTTTTGTTCAGACAGTTTTTTGTATTTGTATTTGGTGTAAGATCATGGTCTTGAAACAGAACAACGTTTTGTTCAGACAGTTTTTCTGTATTTGGTGTAAGATCATGGTCTTGAAACAGAACAACGTTTTGTTCAGACAGTTTTTTGTATTTGGTGTAAGATCATGGTCTTGAAACAGAACAACGTTTTGTTCAGACAGTTTTTCTTTATTGTGAAGATCATGGTCTTGAAACAGAACAACGTTTTGTTCAGACAGTTTTTCTGTATTTGGTGTAAGATCATGGTCTTGAAACAGAACAACGTTTTGTTCAGACAGTTTTTCTGTATTTGGTGTAAGATCATTTTGTTCAGGTTTTTTTGTTGGTGTAAGATCATGGTCTTGAAACAGAACAACGTTTTGTTCAGACAGTTTTTCTGTATTTGGTGTAAGATCATGGTCTTGAAACAGAACAACGTTTTGTTCAGACAGTTTTTCTGTATTTGGTGTAAGATCATGGTCTTGAAACAGAACAACGTTTTGTTCAGACAGTTTTTTGTATTTGTATTTGGTGTAAGATCATGGTCTTGAAACAGAACAACGTTTTGTTCAGACAGTTTTTTGTATTTGGTGTAAGATCATGGTCTTGTAACAGAACAACGTTTTGTTCAGACAGTTTTTTGTATTTGGTTTGGTCTTGTAGACAGTTTGGTGTAAGATCATGGTCTTGTAACAGAACAACGTTTTGTTCAGACAGTTTTTCTGTATTTGTGTATCATGGTCTTGGAACAACGTTTTGTTCAGTTTTTCTGTATTTGGTGTAAGATCATGGTCTTGTAACAGAACAACGTTTTGTTCAGACAGTTTTTTGTATTTGGTGTAAGATCATGGTCTTGAAACAGAACAACGTTTTGTTCAGACAGTTTTTTGTATTTGGTGTAAGATCATGGTCTTGTAAACAGAACAACGTTTTGTTCAGACAGTTTTTCTGTATTTGGTGTAAGATCATGGTCTTGAAACAGAACAACGTTTTGTTCAGACAGTTTTTTGTATTTGGTGTAAGATCATGGTCTTGAAACAGAACAACGTTTTGTTCAGACAGTTTTTCTGTATTTGGTGTAAGATCATGGTCTTGAAACAGAACAACGTTTTGTTCAGACAGTTTTTTGTATTTGGTGTAAGATCATGGTCTTGAGAACAGAACAACGTTTTGTTCAGACAGTTTTTTCAGACAGTTTTTTGTATTTGGTGTAAGATCATGGTCTTGTAACAGAACAACGTTTTGTTCAACAGTTTTTCTGTATTTGGTGTAAGATCATGGTTTGTAACAGAACAACGTTTTTTTTTTTTGTATTTGGTGTAAGATCATGGTCTTGTAACAGAACAACGTTTTGTTCAGACAGTTTTTTGTATTTGGTGTAAGATCATGGTCTTGTCTTTTTGTTCAGACAGTTTTTTGTATTTGGTGTAAGATCATGGTCTTGAACAGAACAACGTTTTGTTCAGACAGTTTTTCTGTATTTGGTGTAAGATCATGGTCTTGAAACAGAACAACGTTTTGTTCAGACAGTTTTTTGTATTTGGTGTAAGATCATGGTCTTGTAACAGAACAACGTTTTGTTCAGACAGTTTTTTGTATTTGGTGTAAGATCATGGTCTTGTAACAGAACAACGTTTTGTTCAGACAGTTTTTCTGTATTTGGTGTAAGATCATGGTCTTGAAACAGAACAACGTTTTGTTCAGACAGTTTTTCTGTATTTGGTGTAAGATCATGGTCTTGAAACAGAACAACGTTTTGTTCAGACAGTTTTTCTGTATTTGGTGTAAGATCATGGTCTTGGTCTTGACAGAACAACGTTTTGTTCAGACAGTTTTTCTGTATTTGGTGTAAGATCATGGTCTTGAAACAGAACAACGTTTTGTTCAGACAGTTTTTTTGTATTTGGTGTAAGATCATGGTCTTGAAACAGAACAACGTTTTGTTCAGACAGTTTTTTTTGTATTTGGTGTAAGATCATGGTCTTGAAACAGAACAACGTTTTGTTCAGACAGTTTTTTGTATTTGGTGTAAGATCATGGTCTTGAAACAGAACAACGTTTTGTTCAGACAGTTTTTCTGTATTTGGTGTAAGATCATGGTCTTGAAACAGAACAACGTTTTGTTCAGACAGTTTTTCTGTATTTGGTGTAAGATCATGGTCTTGAAACAGAACAACGTTTTGTTCAGACAGTTTTTCTGTATTTGGTGTAAGATCATGGTCTTGAAACAGAACAACGTTTTGTTCAGACAGTTTTTCTGTATTTGGTGTAAGATCATGGTCTTGAAACAGAACAACGTTTTGTTCAGACAGTTTTTTCTGTATTTGGTGTAAGATCATGGTCTTGAAACAGAACAACGTTTTGTTCAGACAGTTTTTCTGTATTTGGTGTAAGATCATGGTCTTGAAACAGAACAACGTTTTGTTCAGACAGTTTTTCTGTATTTGGTGTAAGATCATGGTCTTGTAACAGAACAACGTTTTGTTCAGACAGTTTTTCTGTATTTGGTGTAAGATCATGGTCTTGTAACAGAACAACGTTTTGTTCAGACAGTTTTTTGTATTTGGTGTAAGATCATGGTCTTGTAACAGAACAACGTTTTGTTCAGACAGTTTTTTTGTTCTGTATTTGGTGTAAGATCATGGTCTTGAAACAGAACAACGTTTTGTTCAGACAGTTTTTTGTATTTGGTGTAAGATCATGGTCTTGAAACAGAACAACGTTTTGTTCAGACAGTTTTTCTGTATTTGGTGTAAGATCATGGTCTTGTAACAGAACAACGTTTTGTTCAGACAGTTTTTCTGTATTTGGTGTAAGATCATGGTCTTGAAACAGAACAACGTTTTGTTCAGACAGTTTTTCTGTATTTGGTGTAAGATCATGGTCTTGTAACAGAACAACGTTTTGTTCAGACAGTTTTTTGTATTTGGTGTAAGATCATGGTCTTGTAACAGAACAACGTTTTGTTCAGACAGTTTTTTATTTGTATTTGGTGTAAGATCATGGTCTTGAAACAGAACAACGTTTTGTTCAGACAGTTTTTCTGTATTTGGTGTAAGATCATGGTCTTGAAACAGAACAACGTTTTGTTCAGACAGTTTTTTGTATTTGGTGTAAGATCATGGTCTTGTAACAGAACAACGTTTTGTTCAGACAGTTTTTTTGTATTTGGTGTAAGATCATGGTCTTGAAACAGAACAACGTTTTGTTCAGACAGTTTTTCTGTATTTGGTGTAAGATCATGGTCTTGAAACAGAACAACGTTTTGTTCAGACAGTTTTTCTGTATTTGGTGTAAGATCATGGTCTTGTAACAGAACAACGTTTTGTTCAGACAGTTTTTTGTAAGAACAACGTTTTGTTCAGACAGTTTTTTTGTATTTGGTGTAAGATCATGGTCTTGTAACAGAACAACGTTTTGTTCAGACAGTTTTTCTGTATTTGGTGTAAGATCATGGTCTTGTAACAGAACAACGTTTTGTTCAGACAGTTTTTCTGTATTTGGTGTAAGATCATGGTCTTGTAACAGAACAACGTTTTGTTCAGACAGTTTTTCTGTATTTGGTGTAAGATCATGGTCTTGTAACAGAACAACGTTTTGTTCAGACAGTTTTTCTGTATTTGGTGTAAGATCATGGTCTTGTAACAGAACAACGTTTTGTTCAGACAGTTTTTCTGTATTTGGTGTAAGATCATGGTCTTGAAACAGAACAAACAACGTTTTGTTCAGACAGTTTTTCTGTATTTGGTGTAAGATCATGGTCTTGTAAACAGAACAACGTTTTGTTCAGACAGTTTTTTTGTATTTGGTGTAAGATCATGGTCTTGAAACAGAACAACGTTTTGTTCAGACAGTTTTTTGTATTTGGTGTAAGATCATGGTCTTGAAACAGAACAACGTTTTGTTCAGACAGTTTTTTGTATTTGTATTTGGTGTAAGATCATGGTCTTGGTCTTGAACAGAACAACGTTTTGTTCAGACAGTTTTTTGTATTTGGTGTAAGATCATGGTCTTGAAACAGAACAACGTTTTGTTCAGACAGTTTTTTATTTGGTGTAAGATCATGGTCTTGAAACAGAACAACGTTTTGTTCAGACAGTTTTTCTGTATTTGGTGTAAGATCATGGTCTTGAAACAGAACAACGTTTTGTTCAGACAGTTTTTCTGTATTTGGTGTAAGATCATGGTCTTGAAACAGAACAACGTTTTGTTCAGACAGTTTTTTGTATTTGGTGTAAGATCATGGTCTTGAAACAGAACAACGTTTTGTTCAGACAGTTTTTTGTATTTGGTGTAAGATCATGGTCTTGTAACAGAACAACGTTTTGTTCAGACAGTTTTTTGTATTTGGTGTAAGATCATGGTCTTGTAACAGAACAACGTTTTGTTCAGACAGTTTTTCTGTATTTGGTGTAAGATCATGGTCTTGAAACAGAACAACGTTTTGTTCAGACAGTTTTTTTGTATTTGGTGTAAGATCATGGTCTTGAAACAGAACAACGTTTTGTTCAGACAGTTTTTCTGTATTTGGTGTAAGATCATGGTCTTGAAACAGAACAACGTTTTGTTCAGACAGTTTTTTGTATTTGGTGTAAGATCATGGTCTTGAAACAGAACAACGTTTTGTTCAGACAGTTTTTCTGTATTTGGTGTAAGATCATGGTCTTGAAACAGAACAACGTTTTGTTCAGACAGTTTTTCTGTATTTGGTGTAAGATCATGGTCTTGAAACAGAACAACGTTTTGTTCAGACAGTTTTTCTTGTAAGATCATGGTGTAACAGATCATGGTCTTGTTTTGTTCAGACAGTTTTTGTAACAGAACAACGTTTTGTTCATTTTTCTGTATTTGTGTAAGATCATGGTCTTGAAACAGAACAACGTTTTGTTCAGACAGTTTTTTGTATTTGGTGTAAGATCATGGTCTTGAAACAGAACAACGTTTTGTTCAGACAGTTTTTTGTATTTGGTGTAAGATCATGGTCTTGTAACAGAACAACGTTTTGTTCAGACAGTTTTTTGTATTTGGTGTAAGATCATGGTCTTGTAACAGAACAACGTTTTGTTCAGACAGTTTTTTGTATTTGGTGTAAGATCATGGTCTTGTAACAGAACAACGTTTTGTTCAGACAGTTTTTTGTATTTGGTGTAAGATCATGGTCTTGTAACAGAACAACGTTTTGTTCAGACAGTTTTTCTGTATTTGGTGTAAGATCATGGTCTTGAAACAGAACAACGTTTTGTTCAGACAGTTTTTCTGTATTTGGTGTAAGATCATGGTCTTGTAACAGAACAACGTTTTGTTCAGACAGTTTTTTGTATTTGGTGTAAGATCATGGTCTTGAAACAGAACAACGTTTTGTTCAGACAGTTTTTTGTATTTGGTGTATCATGGTGGTGTAAGATCATGGTCTTGAAACAGAACAACGTTTTGTTCAGACAGTTTTTTCAGACAGTGTATTTGGTGTAAGATCATGGTCTTGTAACAGAACAACGTTTTGTTCAGACAGTTTTTTTGTATTTGGTGTAAGATCATGGTCTTGTAACAGAACAACGTTTTGTTCAGACAGTTTTTCTGTATTTGGTGTAAGATCATGGTCTTGTAACAGAACAACGTTTTGTTCAGACAGTTTTTCTGTATTTGGTGTAAGATCATGGTCTTGTAACAGAACAACGTTTTGTTCAGACAGTTTTTCTGTATTTGGTGTAAGATCATGGTCTTGAACACAGAACAACGTTTTGTTCAGACAGTTTTTCTGTATTTGGTGTAAGATCATGGTCTTGAAACAGAACAACGTTTTGTTCAGACAGTTTTTCTGTATTTGGTGTAAGATCATGGTCTTGAAACAGATCAACGTTTTGTTCAGACAGTTTTTCTGTATTTGGTGTAAGATCATGGTCTTGAAACAGAACAACGTTTTGTTCAGACAGTTTTTTGTATTTGGTGTAAGATCATGGTCTTGAAACAGAACAACGTTTTGTTCAGACAGTTTTTTGTATTTGGTGTAAGATCATGGTCTTGAAACAGAACAACGTTTTGTTCAGACAGTTTTTTTGTATTTGGTGTAAGATCATGGTCTTGAAACAGAACAACGTTTTGTTCAGACAGTTTTTTGTATTTGGTGTAAGATCATGGTCTTGTAACAGAACAACGTTTTGTTCAGACAGTTTTTCTGTATTTGGTGTAAGATCATGGTCTTGAAACAGAACAACGTTTTGTTCAGACAGTTTTTTCATGTCTTGAAACAGAACAACGTTTTGTTCAGACAGTTTTTTGGTGTAAGATCATGGTCTTGAAACAGAACAACGTTTTGTTCAGACAGTTTTTTTGTATTTGGTGTAAGATCATGGTCTTGTAACAGAACAACGTTTTGTTCAGACAGTTTTTTTGTATTTGGTGTAAGATCATGGTCTTGAAACAGAACAACGTTTTGTTCAGACAGTTTTTTGTATTTGGTGTAAGATCATGGTCTTGAAACAGAACAACGTTTTGTTCAGACAGTTTTTCATGTATTTGGTGTAAGATCATGGTCTTGAAACAGAACAACGTTTTGTTCAGACAGTTTTTTGTATTTGGTGTAAGATCATGGTCTTGAAACAGAACAACGTTTTGTTCAGACAGTTTTTCTGTATTTGGTGTAAGATCATGGTCTTGAAACAGAACAACGTTTTGTTCAGACAGTTTTTGTATTTGGTGTAAGATCATGGTCTTGAAACAGAACAACGTTTTGTTCAGACAGTTTTTTTGTATTTGGTGTAAGATCATGGTCTTGAAACAGAACAACGTTTTGTTCAGACAGTTTTTCTGTATTTGGTGTAAGATCATGGTCTTGAAACAGAACAACGTTTTGTTCAGACAGTTTTTCTGTATTTGGTGTAAGATCATGGTCTTGTAACAGAACAACGTTTTGTTCAGACAGTTTTTCTGTATTTGGTGTAAGATCATGGTCTTGTAACAGAACAACGTTTTGTTCAGACAGTTTTTCTGTATTTGGTGTAAGATCATGGTCTTGTAACAGAACAACGTTTTGTTCAGACAGTTTTTTGTATTTGGTGTAAGATCATGGTCTTGTAACAGAACAACGTTTTGTTCAGACAGTTTTTTGTATTTGGTGTAAGATCATGGTCTTGAAACAGAACAACGTTTTGTTCAGACAGTTTTTTTTGTATTTGGTGTAAGATCATGGTCTTGAAACAGAACAACGTTTTGTTCAGACAGTTTTTCTGTATTTGGTGTAAGATCATGGTCTTGAAACAGAACAACGTTTTGTTCAGACAGTTTTTCTGTATTTGGTGTAAGATCATGGTCTTGAAACAGAACAACGTTTTGTTCAGACAGTTTTTTGTATTTGGTGTAAGATCATGGTCTTGTAACAGAACAACGTTTTGTTCAGACAGTTTTTTGTATTTGGTGTAAGATCATGGTCTTGTAACAGAACAACGTTTTGTTCAGACAGTTTTTTGTATTTGGTGTAAGATCATGGTCTTGTAACAGAACAACGTGGTCTTGTAACAGAACAACGTTTTGTTCAGACAGTTTTTCTTGAAACAGAACAACGTTTTGTGTATTTGGTGTAAGATCATGGTCTTGAAACAGAACAACGTTTTGTTCAGACAGTTTTTCTGTATTTGGTGTAAGATCATGGTCTTGAAACAGAACAACGTTTTGTTCAGACAGTTTTTCTGTATTTGGTGTAAGATCATGGTCTTGAAACAGAACAACGTTTTGTTCAGACAGTTTTTTTGTATTTGGTGTAAGATCATGGTCTTGTAACAGAACAACGTTTTGTTCAGACAGTTTTTTGTATTTGGTGTAAGATCATGGTCTTGTAACAGAACAACGTTTTGTTCAGACAGTTTTTTGTATTTGGTGTAAGATCATGGTCTTGAAACAGAACAACGTTTTGTTCAGACAGTTTTTTTGTATTTGGTGTAAGATCATGGTCTTGTAACAGAACAACGTTTTGTTCAGACAGTTTTTCTGTATTTGGTGTAAGATCATGGTCTTGTAACAGAACAACGTTTTGTTCAGACAGTTTTTCTGTATTTGGTGTAAGATCATGGTCTTGTAACAGAACAACGTTTTGTTCAGACAGTTTTTGTATTTGGTGTAAGATCTTGATCTTGTAACAGAACAACGTTTTGTTGAGACAGTTTTTGTGTATTTGGTGTAAGATCATGGTCTTGTAACAGAACAACGTTTTGTTCAGACAGTTTTTCTGTATTTGGTGTAAGATCATGGTCTTGTAACAGAACAACGTTTTGTTCAGACAGTTTTTCTGTATTTGGTGTAAGATCATGGTCTTGTAACAGAACAACGTTTTGTTCAGACAGTTTTTTGTATTTGGTGTAAGATCATGGTCTTGTAACAGAACAACGTTTTGTTCAGACAGTTTTTTGTATTTGGTGTAAGATCATGGTCTTGTAACAGAACAACGTTTTGTTCAGACAGTTTTTTGTATTTGGTGTAAGATCATGGTCTTGTAACAGAACAACGTTTTGTTCAGACAGTTTTTTTTGTTCTGTATTTGGTGTAAGATCATGGTCTTGAAACAGAACAACGTTTTGTTCAGACAGTTTTTCTGTATTTGGTGTAAGATCATGGTCTTGTAACAGAACAACGTTTTGTTCAGACAGTTTTTTGTATTTGGTGTAAGATCATGGTCTTGAAACAGAACAACGTTTTGTTCAGACAGTTTTTCTGTATTTGGTGTAAGATCATGGTCTTGAAACAGAACAACGTTTTGTTCAGACAGTTTTTCTGTATTTGGTGTAAGATCATGGTCTTGAAACAGAACAACGTTTTGTTCAGACAGTTTTTCTGTATTTGGTGTAAGATCATGGTCTTGAAACAGAACAACGTTTTGTTCAGACAGTTTTTCTGTATTTGGTGTAAGATCATGGTCTTGAAACAGAACAACGTTTTGTTCAGACAGTTTTTCTGTATTTGGTGTAAGATCATGGTCTTGAAACAGAACAACGTTTTGTTCAGACAGTTTTTCTGTATTTGGTGTAAGATCATGGTCTTGAAACAGAACAACGTTTTGTTCAGACAGTTTTTCTGTATTTGGTGTAAGATCATGGTCTTGAAACAGAACAACGTTTTGTTCAGACAGTTTTTCTGTATTTGGTGTAAGATCATGGTCTTGAAACAGAACAACGTTTTGTTCAGACAGTTTTTTGTATTTGGTGTAAGATCATGGTCTTGAAACAGAACAACGTTTTGTTCAGACAGTTTTTTTGTATTTGGTGTAAGATCATGGTCTTGAACAGAACAACGTTTTGTTCAGACAGTTTTTCTGTATTTGGTGTAAGATCATGGTCTTGAAACAGAACAACATGGTCTTGTTCAGACAGTTTTGTTCAGACAGTTTATTTGGTGTAAGATCATGGTCTTGAAACAGAACAACGTTTTGTTCAGACAGTTTTTCTGTATTTGGTGTAAGATCATGGTCTTGAAACAGAACAACGTTTTGTTCAGACAGTTTTTATTTGGTGTAAGATCATGGTCTTGAAACAGAACAACGTGTATTTTGTTCAGACAGTTTTTCTGTATTTGGTGTAAGATCATGGTCTTGAAACAGAACAACGTTTTGTTCAGACAGTTTTTTGTATTTGGTGTAAGATCATGGTCTTGTAACAGAACAACGTTTTGTTCAGACAGTTTTTTTGTTCTGTATTTGGTGTAAGATCATGGTCTTGTAACAGAACAACGTTTTGTTCAGACAGTTTTTCAGACAGAACAACGTTTTGTTCAGACAGTTTTTCTGTATTTGGTGTAAGATCATGGTCTTGTAACAGAACAACGTTTTGTTCAGACAGTTTTTCTGTATTTGGTGTAAGATCATGGTCTTGTAACAGAACAACGTTTTGTTCAGACAGTTTTTTTGTATTTGGTGTAAGATCATGGTCTTGTAACAGAACAACGTTTTGTTCAGACAGTTTTTTGTATTTGGTGTAAGATCATGGTCTTGTAACAGAACAACGTTTTGTTCAGACAGTTTTTCTGTATTTGGTGTAAGATCATGGTCTTGTAACAGAACAACGTTTTGTTCAGACAGTTTTTCTGTATTTGGTGTAAGATCATGGTCTTGTAACAGAACAACGTTTTGTTCAGACAGTTTTTCTGTATTTGGTGTAAGATCATGGTCTTGTAACAGAACAACGTTTTGTTCAGACAGTTTTTTTTGTATTTGGTGTAAGATCATGGTCTTGTAACAGAACAACGTTTTGTTCAGACAGTTTTTTGTATTTGGTGTAAGATCATGGTCTTGTAACAGAACAACGTTTTGTTCAGACAGTTTTTCTGTATTTGGTGTAAGATCATGGTCTTGTAACAGAACAACGTTTTGTTCAGACAGTTTTTTGTATTTGGTGTAAGATCATGGTCTTGTAACAGAACAACGTTTTGTTCAGACAGTTTTTCTGTATTTGGTGTAAGATCATGGTCTTGAAACAGAACAACGTTTTGTTCAGACAGTTTTTCTGTATTTGGTGTAAGATCATGGTCTTGAAACAGAACAACGTTTTGTTCAGACAGTTTTTCTGTATTTGGTGTAAGATCATGGTCTTGTAAACAGAACAACGTTTTGTTCAGACAGTTTTTCTGTATTTGGTGTAAGATCATGGTCTTGAAACAGAACAACGTTTTGTTCAGACAGTTTTTTGTGTATTTGGTGTAAGATCATGGTCTTGAAACAGAACAACGTTTTGTTCAGACAGTTTTTCTGTATTTGGTGTAAGATCATGGTCTTGAAACAGAACAACGTTTTGTTCAGACAGTTTTTCTGTATTTGGTGTAAGATCATGGTCTTGTAAACAGAACAACGTTTTGTTCAGACAGTTTTTCTGTATTTGGTGTAAGATCATGGTCTTGAAACAGAACAACGTTTTGTTCAGACAGTTTTTCTGTATTTGGTGTAAGATCATGGTCTTGAAACAGAACAACGTTTTGTTCAGACAGTTTTTCTGTATTTGTAAGATTGGTCTTGGAACAACGTGTAAGATCATGGTCTTGAATTTTGGTCTTGTTTTTTCTGTATTTGTGTAAGATCATGGTTTTGAAACAGAACAACGTTTTGTTCAGACAGTTTTTCTGTATTTGGTGTAAGATCATGGTCTTGTAACAGAACAACGTTTTGTTCAGACAGTTTTTCTGTATTTGGTGTAAGATCATGGTCTTGAAACAGAACAACGTTTTGTTCAGACAGTTTTTCTGTATTTGGTGTAAGATCATGGTCTTGTAACAGAACAACGTTTTGTTCAGACAGTTTTTTGTATTTGGTGTAAGATCATGGTCTTGAAACAGAACAACGTTTTGTTCAGACAGTTTTTTGTATTTGTATTTGGTGTAAGATCATGGTCTTGAAACAGAACAACGTTTTGTTCAGACAGTTTTTTGTATTTGGTGTAAGATCATGGTCTTGAAACAGAACAACGTTTTGTTCAGACAGTTTTTCTGTATTTGGTGTAAGATCATGGTCTTGAAACAGAACAACGTTTTGTTCAGACAGTTTTTCTGTATTTGGTGTAAGATCATGGTCTTGTTCAGACAGTTTTTTCAGACAGTGTATTTGGTGTAAGATCATGGTCTTGAAACAGAACAACGTTTTGTTCAGACAGTTTTTCTGTATTTGGTGTAAGACATGTTTTGGTGTAAGATCAGAACAACGTTTTGTTCAGACAGTTTTTCTGTATTTGGTGTAAGATCATGGTCTTGAAACAGAACAACGTTTTGTTCAGACAGTTTTTTTGTATTTGGTGTAAGATCATGGTCTTGAAACAGAACAACGTTTTGTTCAGACAGTTTTTTTGTATTTGGTGTAAGATCATGGTCTTGAAACAGAACAACGTTTTGTTCAGACAGTTTTTCTGTATTTGGTGTAAGATCATGGTCTTGAAACAGAACAACGTTTTGTTCAGACAGTTTTTTGTATTTGGTGTAAGATCATGGTCTTGAAACAGAACAACGTTTTGTTCAGACAGTTTTTCTGTATTTGGTGTAAGATCATGGTCTTGTAACAGAACAACGTTTTGTTCAGACAGTTTTTCTGTATTTGGTGTAAGATCATGGTCTTGTAACAGAACAACGTTTTGTTCAGACAGTTTTTTTGTATTTGGTGTAAGATCATGGTCTTGTAACAGAACAACGTTTTGTTCAGACAGTTTTTCTGTATTTGGTGTAAGATCATGGTCTTGAAACAGAACAACGTTTTGTTCAGACAGTTTTTCTGTATTTGGTGTAAGATCATGGTCTTGAAACAGAACAACGTTTTGTTCAGACAGTTTTTGTGTATTTGGTGTAAGATCATGGTCTTGTAACAGAACAACGTTTTGTTCAGACAGTTTTTCTGTATTTGGTGTAAGATCATGGTCTTGAAACAGAACAACGTTTTGTTCAGACAGTTTTTCTGTATTTGGTGTAAGATCATGGTCTTGTAACAGAACAACGTTTTGTTCAGACAGTTTTTTGTATTTGGTGTAAGATCATGGTCTTCTTGTAACAGAACAACGTTTTGTTCAGACAGTTTTTTGTATTTGGTGTAAGATCATGGTCTTGAAACAGAACAACGTTTTGTTCAGACAGTTTTTCTGTATTTGGTGTAAGATCATGGTCTTGTAACAGAACAACGTTTTGTTCAGACAGTTTTTTGTATTTGGTGTAAGATCATGGTCTTGTAACAGAACAACGTTTTGTTCAGACAGTTTTTTGTATTTGTATTTGGTGTAAGATCATGGTCTTGTAACAGAACAACGTTTTGTTCAGACAGTTTTTTGTATTTGGTGTAAGATCATGGTCTTGAAACAGAACAACGTTTTGTTCAGACAGTTTTTGTATTTGGTGTAAGATCATGGTCTTGATTTTGTTCAGACAGTTTTTCTGTATTTGGTGTAAGATCATGGTCTTGTAACAGAACAACGTTTTGTTCAGACAGTTTTTCAGACAGTTTTTCTGTATTTGGTGTAAGATCATGGTCTTGTAACAGAACAACGTTTTGTTCAGACAGTTTTTCTGTATTTGGTGTAAGATCATGGTCTTGTAACAGAACAACGTTTTGTTCAGACAGTTTTTTTGTATTTGGTGTAAGATCATGGTCTTGTAACAGAACAACGTTTTGTTCAGACAGTTTTTTGTATTTGGTGTAAGATCATGGTCTTGTAACAGAACAACGTTTTGTTCAGACAGTTTTTTATGTATTTGGTGTAAGATCATGGTCTTGTAACAGAACAACGTTTTGTTCAGACAGTTTTTTTGTATTTGGTGTAAGATCATGGTCTTGTAACAGAACAACGTTTTGTTCAGACAGTTTTTCTGTATTTGGTGTAAGATCATGGTCTTGTAACAGAACAACGTTTTGTTCAGACAGTTTTTTGTATTTGGTGTAAGATCATGGTCTTGTAACAGAACAACGTTTTGTTCAGACAGTTTTTTGTATTTGGTGTAAGATCATGGTCTTGTAAACAGAACAACGTTTTGTTCAGACAGTTTTTTGTATTTGGTGTAAGATCATGGTCTTGTAACAGAACAACGTTTTGTTCAGACAGTTTTTCTGTATTTGGTGTAAGATCATGGTCTTGTAACAGAACAACGAGACAGTTTTTCTGTATTTGGTGTAAGATCATGTTTGAAACAGAACAACGTTTTGTTCAGACAGTTTTTCTGTATTTGGTGTAAGATCATGGTCTTGAAACAGAACAACGTTTTGTTCAGACAGTTTTTCTGTATTTGGTGTAAGATCATGGTCTTGAAACAGAACAACGTTTTGTTCAGACAGTTTTTCTGTATTTGGTGTAAGATCATGGTCTTGAAACAGAACAACGTTTTGTTCAGACAGTTTTTCTGTATTTGGTGTAAGATCATGGTCTTGAAACAGAACAACGTTTTGTTCAGACAGTTTTTCTGTATTTGGTGTAAGATCATGGTCTTGAAACAGAACAACGTTTTGTTCAGACAGTTTTTTTTGGTGTATTTGGTGTAAGATCATGGTCTTGAAACAGAACAACGTTTTGTTCAGACAGTTTTTTGTATTTGGTGTAAGATCATGGTCTTGAAACAGAACAACGTTTTGTTCAGACAGTTTTTTCAGACAGTATTTGGTGTAAGATCATGGTCTTGAAACAGAACAACGTTTTGTTCAGACAGTTTTTTGTATTTGGTGTAAGATCATGGTCTTGAAACAGAACAACGTTTTGTTCAGACAGTTTTTCATTTGGTGTAAGATCATGGTCTTGAAACAGAACAACGTTTTGTTCAGACAGTTTTTCTGTATTTGGTGTAAGATCATGGTCTTGAAACAGAACAACGTTTTGTTCAGACAGTTTTTTTTGTATTTGGTGTAAGATCATGGTCTTGTAACAGAACAACGTTTTGTTCAGACAGTTTTTTGTATTTGGTGTAAGATCATGGTCTTGTAACAGAACAACGTTTTGTTCAGACAGTTTTTTTCTGTATTTGGTGTAAGATCATGGTCTTGTAACAGAACAACGTTTTGTTCAGACAGTTTTTTTGTATTTGGTGTAAGATCATGGTCTTGAAACAGAACAACGTTTTGTTCAGACAGTTTTTCTGTATTTGGTGTAAGATCATGGTCTTGAAACAGAACAACGTTTTGTTCAGACAGTTTTTCTGTATTTGGTGTAAGATCATGGTCTTGAAACAGAACAACGTTTTGTTCAGACAGTTTTTCTGTATTTGGTGTAAGATCATGGTCTTGTAACAGAACAACGTTTTGTTCAGACAGTTTTTTTGTATTTGGTGTAAGATCATGGTCTTGTAACAGAACAACGTTTTGTTCAGACAGTTTTTCTGTATTTGGTGTAAGATCATGGTCTTGTAACAGAACAACGTTTTGTTCAGACAGTTTTTTTTGTATTTGGTGTAAGATCATGGTCTTGTAACAGAACAACGTTTTGTTCAGACAGTTTTTCTGTATTTGGTGTAAGATCATGGTCTTGTAACAGAACAACGTTTTGTTCAGACAGTTTTTTGTATTTGGTGTAAGATCATGGTCTTGTAACAGAACAACGTTTTGTTCAGACAGTTTTTTCTATTTGGTGTAAGATCATGGTCTTGTAACAGAACAACGTTTTGTTCAGACAGTTTTTTATTTGTGTATTTGGTGTAAGATCATGGTCTTGTAGACAGTTTTCTGTATTTGGTGTAAGATCATGGTCTTGTAACAGAACAACGTTTTGTTCAGACAGTTTTTCTGTATTTGGTGTAAGATCATGGTCTTGTAACAGAACAACGTTTTGTTCAGACAGTTTTTTGTATTTGGTGTAAGATCATGGTCTTGTAACAGAACAACGTTTTGTTCAGACAGTTTTTTGTATTTGGTGTAAGATCATGGTCTTGTAACAGAACAACGTTTTGTTCAGACAGTTTTTCTGTATTTGGTGTAAGATCATGGTCTTGTAACAGAACAACGTTTTGTTCAGACAGTTTTTCTGTATTTGGTGTAAGATCATGGTCTTGTAACAGAACAACGTTTTGTTCAGACAGTTTTTCTGTATTTGGTGTAAGATCATGGTCTTGTAACAGAACAACGTTTTGTTCAGACAGTTTTTGTGTATTTGGTGTAAGATCATGGTCTTGTAACAGAACAACGTTTTGTTCAGACAGTTTTTTGTATTTGGTGTAAGATCATGGTCTTGTAACAGAACAACGTTTTGTTCAGACAGTTTTTCTGGTGTAAGATCATGGTCTTGAAACAGAACAACGTTTTGTTCAGACAGTTTTTCTGTATTTGGTGTAAGATCATGGTCTTGAAACAGAACAACGTTTTGTTCAGACAGTTTTTCTGTATTTGGTGTAAGATCATGGTCTTGAAACAGAACAACGTTTTGTTCAGACAGTTTTTCTGTATTTGGTGTAAGATCATGGTCTTGAAACAGAACAACGTTTTGTTCAGACAGTTTTTCTGTATTTGGTGTAAGATCATGGTCTTGAAACAGAACAACGTTTTGTTCAGACAGTTTTTCTGTATTTGGTGTAAGATCATGGTCTTGAAACAGAACAACGTTTTGTTCAGACAGTTTTTTGTATTTGGTGTAAGATCATGGTCTTGAAACAGAACAACGTTTTGTTCAGACAGTTTTTTGTGTATTTGGTGTAAGATCATGGTCTTGAAACAGAACAACGTTTTGTTCAGACAGTTTTTCTGTATTTGGTGTAAGATCATGGTCTTGTAACAGAACAACGTTTTGTTCAGACAGTTTTTCTGTATTTGGTGTAAGATCATGGTCTTGTTTTGTTCAGACAGTTTTTTGTATTTGGTGTAAGATCATGGTCTTGAAACAGAACAACGTTTTGTTCAGACAGTTTTTCTGTATTTGGTGTAAGATCATGGTCTTGTAACAGAACAACGTTTTGTTCAGACAGTTTTTTGTATTTGGTGTAAGATCATGGTCTTGAAACAGAACAACGTTTTGTTCAGACAGTTTTTTCAGACAGTTTTTCTGTATTTGGTGTAAGATCATGGTCTTGTAACAGAACAACGTTTTGTTCAGACAGTTTTTCTGTATTTGGTGTAAGATCATGGTCTTGTAACAGAACAACGTTTTGTTCAGACAGTTTTTCTGTATTTGGTGTAAGATCATGGTCTTGGAACAACGTTTTGTTCAGACAGTTTTTCTGTATTTGGTGTAAGATCATGGTCTTGAAACAGAACAACGTTTTGTTCAGACAGTTTTTCTGTATTTGGTGTAAGATCATGGTCTTGAAACAGAACAACGTTTTGTTCAGACAGTTTTTTCTGTATTTGGTGTAAGATCATGGTCTTGAAAACAGAACAACGTTTTGTTCAGACAGTTTTTTGTATTTGGTGTAAGATCATGGTCTTGAAACAGAACAACGTTTTGTTCAGACAGTTTTTTGTATTTGGTGTAAGATCATGGTCTTGTAACAGAACAACGTTTTGTTCAGACAGTTTTTCTGTATTTGGTGTAAGATCATGGTCTTGTAACAGAACAACGTTTTGTTCAGACAGTTTTTTTGTATTTGGTGTAAGATCATGGTCTTGTAACAGAACAACGTTTTGTTCAGACAGTTTTTCTGTATTTGGTGTAAGATCATGGTCTTGTAACAGAACAACGTTTTGTTCAGACAGTTTTTCTGTATTTGGTGTAAGATCATGGTCTTGTAACAGAACAACGTTTTGTTCAGACAGTTTTTTGTATTTGGTGTAAGATCATGGTCTTGTAACAGAACAACGTTTTGTTCAGACAGTTTTTCTGTATTTGGTGTAAGATCATGGTCTTGTAACAGAACAACGTTTTGTTCAGACAGTTTTTTGTATTTGGTGTAAGATGTAAGATCATGGTCTTGTAACAGAACAACGTTTTGTTCAGACAGTTTTTTGTATTTGGTGTAAGATCATGGTCTTGTAACAGAACAACGTTTTGTTCAGACAGTTTTTTGTATTTGGTGTAAGATCATGGTCTTGTAACAGAACAACGTTTTGTTCAGACAGTTTTTCTGTATTTGGTGTAAGATCATGGTCTTGAAACAGAACAACGTTTTGTTCAGACAGTTTTTTGTATTTGGTGTAAGATCATGGTCTTGAAACAGAACAACGTTTTGTTCAGACAGTTTTTCTGTATTTGGTGTAAGATCATGGTCTTGAAACAGAACAACGTTTTGTTCAGACAGTTTTTTGTATTTGGTGTAAGATCATGGTCTTGTAACAGAACAACGTTTTGTTCAGACAGTTTTTCTGTATTTGGTGTAAGATCATGGTCTTGTAACAGAACAACGTTTTGTTCAGACAGTTTTTATTTGGTGTAAGATCATGGTCTTGAAACAGAACAACGTTTTGTTCAGACAGTTTTTTGTATTTGGTGTAAGATCATGGTCTTGAAACAGAACAACGTTTTGTTCAGACAGTTTTTCTGTATTTGGTGTAAGATCATGGTCTTGTAACAGAACAACGTTTTGTTCAGACAGTTTTTTGTATTTGGTGTAAGATCATGGTCTTGTAACAGAACAACGTTTTGTTCAGACAGTTTTTGTATTTGGTGTAAGATCTTGGTCTTGTAACAGAACAACGTTTTGTTCAGACAGTTTTTCTGTATTTGGTGTAAGATCATGGTCTTGTAACAGAACAACGTTTTGTTCAGACAGTTTTTTGTATTTGGTGTAAGATCATGGTCTTGAAACAGAACAACGTTTTGTTCAGACAGTTTTTCTGTATTTGTTTTTGTTCAGACAGTTTTTCTTTATTTGGTGTAAGATCATGGTCTTGAAACAGAACAACGTTTTGTTCAGACAGTTTTTTTGTATTTGGTGTAAGATCATGGTCTTGAAACAGAACAACGTTTTGTTCAGACAGTTTTTCTGTATTTGGTGTAAGATCATGGTCTTGAAACAGAACAACGTTTTGTTCAGACAGTTTTTTCAGTATTTGGTGTAAGATCATGGTCTTGAAACAGAACAACGTTTTGTTCAGACAGTTTTTTGTATTTGGTGTAAGATCATGGTCTTGAAACAGAACAACGTTTTGTTCAGACAGTTTTTTGTATTTGGTGTAAGATCATGGTCTTGAAACAGAACAACGTTTTGTTCAGACAGTTTTTTTGTATTTGGTGTAAGATCATGGTCTTGAAACAGAACAACGTTTTGTTCAGACAGTTTTTTGTATTTGGTGTAAGATCATGGTCTTGAAACAGAACAACGTTTTGTTCAGACAGTTTTTTTGTATTTGGTGTAAGATCATGGTCTTGTAACAGAACAACGTTTTGTTCAGACAGTTTTTCTGTATTTGGTGTAAGATCATGGTCTTGTAACAGAACAACGTTTTGTTCAGACAGTTTTTTTGTATTTGGTGTAAGATCATGGTCTTGTAACAGAACAACGTTTTGTTCAGACAGTTTTTCTGTATTTGGTGTAAGATCATGGTCTTGTAACAGAACAACGTTTTGTTCAGACAGTTTTTCTGTATTTGGTGTAAGATCATGGTCTTGTAACAGAACAACGTTTTGTTCAGACAGTTTTTCTGTATTTGGTGTAAGATCATGGTCTTGTAACAGAACAACGTTTTGTTCAGACAGTTTTTCTGTATTTGGTGTAAGATCATGGTCTTGTAACAGAACAACGTTTTGTTCAGACAGTTTTTCTGTATTTGGTGTAAGATCATGGTCTTGTAACAGAACAACGTTTTGTTCAGACAGTTTTTTGTATTTGGTGTAAGATCATGGTCTTGTAACAGAACAACGTTTTGTTCAGACAGTTTTTTGTATTTGGTGTAAGATCATGGTCTTGTAACAGAACAACGTTTTGTTCAGACAGTTTTTTGTATTTGGTGTAAGATCATGGTCTTGTAACAGAACAACGTTTTGTTCAGACAGTTTTTTTGTATTTGGTGTAAGATCATGGTCTTGTAACAGAACAACGTTTTGTTCAGACAGTTTTTCTGTATTTGGTGTAAGATCATGGTCTTGTAACAGAACAACGTTTTGTTCAGACAGTTTTTCTGTATTTGGTGTAAGATCATGGTCTTGTAACAGAACAACGTTTTGTTCAGACAGTTTTTTGTATTTGGTGTAAGATCATGGTCTTGTAACAGAACAACGTTTTGTTCAGACAGTTTTTCTGTATTTGGTGTAAGATCATGGTCTTGAAACAGAACAACGTTTTGTTCAGACAGTTTTTCTGTATTTGGTGTAAGATCATGGTCTTGAAACAGAACAACGTTTTGTTCAGACAGTTTTTTGTATTTGGTGTAAGATCATGGTCTTGTAACAGAACAACGTTTTGTTCAGACAGTTTTTTGTATTTGGTGTAAGATCATGGTCTTGAAACAGAACAACGTTTTGTTCAGACAGTTTTTCTGTATTTGGTGTAAGATCATGGTCTTGTAACAGAACAACGTTTTGTTCAGACAGTTTTTTGTATTTGGTGTAAGATCATGGTCTTGAAACAGAACAACGTTTTGTTCAGACAGTTTTTCTGTATTTGGTGTAAGATCATGGTCTTGAAACAGAACAACGTTTTGTTCAGACAGTTTTTCTGTATTTGGTGTAAGATCATGGTCTTGAAACAGAACAACGTTTTGTTCAGACAGTTTTTCTGTATTTGGTGTAAGATCATGGTCTTGAAACAGAACAACGTTTTGTTCAGACAGTTTTTCTGTATTTGGTGTAAGATCATGGTCTTGTAACAGAACAACGTTTTGTTCAGACAGTTTTTTGTATTTGGTGTAAGATCATGGTCTTGGTAAACAGAACAACGTTTTGTTCAGACAGTTTTTCTGTATTTGGTGTAAGATCATGGTCTTGAAACAGAACAACGTTTTGTTCAGACAGTTTTTCTGTATTTGGTGTAAGATCATGGTCTTGTAACAGAACAACGTTTTGTTCAGACAGTTTTTCTGTATTTGGTGTAAGATCATGGTCTTGTAACAGAACAACGTTTTGTTCAGACAGTTTTTCATGTACATGGTCTTGTTTTTGTTCAGACAGTTTTTCTGTATTTGGTGTAAGATCATGGTCTTGTAACAGAACAACGTTTTGTTCAGACAGTTTTTTGTATTTGGTGTAAGATCATGGTCTTGTAACAGAACAACGTTTTGTTCAGACAGTTTTTTGTATTTGGTGTAAGATCATGGTCTTGTAACAGAACAACGTTTTGTTCAGACAGTTTTTTGTATTTGGTGTAAGATCATGGTCTTGTAACAGAACAACGTTTTGTTCAGACAGTTTTTCTGTATTTGGTGTAAGATCATGGTCTTGTAAACAGAACAACGTTTTGTTCAGACAGTTTTTTGTATTTGGTGTAAGATCATGGTCTTGTAACAGAACAACGTTTTGTTCAGACAGTTTTTCTGTATTTGGTGTAAGATCATGGTCTTGAAACAGAACAACGTTTTGTTCAGACAGTTTTTTGTATTTGGTGTAAGATCATGGTCTTGTAACAGAACAACGTTTTGTTCAGACAGTTTTTTGTATTTGGTGTAAGATCATGGTCTTGTAACAGAACAACGTTTTGTTCAGACAGTTTTTCTGTATTTGGTGTAAGATCATGGTCTTGAAACAGAACAACGTTTTGTTCAGACAGTTTTTCTGTATTTGGTGTAAGATCATGGTCTTGAAACAGAACAACGTTTTGTTCAGACAGTTTTTCTGTATTTGGTGTAAGATCATGGTCTTGAAACAGAACAACGTTTTGTTCAGACAGTTTTTCTGTATTTGGTGTAAGATCATGGTCTTGAAACAGAACAACGTTTTGTTCAGACAGTTTTTCTGTATTTGGTGTAAGATCATGGTCTTGAAACAGAACAACGTTTTGTTCAGACAGTTTTTTGTATTTGGTGTAAGATCATGGTCTTGAAACAGAACAACGTTTTGTTCAGACAGTTTTTCTTTTTGGTGTAAGATCATGGTCTTGTAACAGAACAACGTTTTGTTCAGACAGTTTTTCTGTATTTGGTGTAAGATCATGGTCTTGTAACAGAACAACGTTTTGTTCAGACAGTTTTTCTGTATTTGGTGTAAGATCATGGTCTTGTAACAGAACAACGTTTTGTTCAGACAGTTTTTCTGTATTTGGTGTAAGATCATGGTCTTGTTCAGAACAACGTTTTGTTCAGACAGTTTTTCTGTATTTGGTGTAAGATCATGGTCTTGTAACAGAACAACGTTTTGTTCAGACAGTTTTTCTGTATTTGGTGTAAGATCATGGTCTTGTAACAGAACAACGTTTTGTTCAGACAGTTTTTCTGTATTTGGTGTAAGATCATGGTCTTGAAACAGAACAACGTTTTGTTCAGACAGTTTTTTTGTATTTGGTGTAAGATCATGGTCTTGAAACAGAACAACGTTTTGTTCAGACAGTTTTTTGTATTTGGTGTAAGATCATGGTCTTGTAACAGAACAACGTTGTAAGACAAGATTTTTTCTATTGGTGTAAGATCATGGTCTTGAAACAGAACAACGTTTTGTTCAGACAGTTTTTCTGTATTTGGTGTAAGATCATGGTCTTGAAACAGAACAACGTTTTGTTCAGACAGTTTTTCTGTATTTGGTGTAAGATCATGGTCTTGAAACAGAACAACGTTTTGTTCAGACAGTTTTTCTGTATTTGGTGTAAGATCATGGTCTTGAAACAGAACAACGTTTTGTTCAGACAGTTTTTTTTGTTCTGTATTTGGTGTAAGATCATGGTCTTGAAACAGAACAACGTTTTGTTCAGACAGTTTTTCTGTATTTGGTGTAAGATCATGGTCTTGTAACAGAACAACGTTTTGTTCAGACAGTTTTTCTGTATTTGGTGTAAGATCATGGTCTTGTAACAGAACAACGTTTTGTTCAGACAGTTTTTCTGTATTTGGTGTAAGATCATGGTCTTGAAACAGAACAACGTTTTGTTCAGACAGTTTTTTTGTATTTGGTGTAAACAGAACAACGTAAGATCATGGTCTTGAAACAGAACAACGTTTTGTTCAGACAGTTTTTTGTATTTGGTGTAAGATCATGGTCTTGTAACAGAACAACGTTTTGTTCAGACAGTTTTTCTGTATTTGGTGTAAGATCATGGTCTTGTAACAGAACAACGTTTTGGACAGTTTTTTTGTATTTGGTGTAAGATCATGGTCTTGTAACAGAACAACGTTTTGTTCAGACAGTTTTTTGTATTTGGTGTAAGATCATGGTCTTGTAACAGAACAACGTTTTGTTCAGACAGTTTTTCTGTATTTGGTGTAAGATCATGGTCTTGTAACAGAACAACGTTTTGTTCAGACAGTTTTTTGGTGTATTTGGTGTAAGATCATGGTCTTGTAACAGAACAACGTTTTGTTCAGACAGTTTTTCTGTATTTGGTGTAAGATCATGGTCTTGTAACAGAACAACGTTTTGTTCAGACAGTTTTTCTGTATTTGGTGTAAGATCATGGTCTTGAAACAGAACAACGTTTTGTTCAGACAGTTTTTCTGTATTTGGTGTAAGATCATGGTCTTGAAACAGAACAACGTTTTGTTCAGACAGTTTTTCTGTATTTGGTGTAAGATCATGGTCTTGAAACAGAACAACGTTTTGTTCAGACAGTTTTTCTGTATTTGGTGTAAGATCATGGTCTTGTAACAGAACAACGTTTTGTTCAGACAGTTTTTCTGTATTTGGTGTAAGATCATGGTCTTGAAACAGAACAACGTTTTGTTCAGACAGTTTTTTCTGTATTTGGTGTAAGATCATGGTCTTGAAACAGAACAACGTTTTGTTCAGACAGTTTTTGTATTTGGTGTAAGATCATGGTCTTGTAACAGAACAACGTTTTGTTCAGACAGTTTTTTGTATTTGGTGTAAGATCATGGTCTTGAAACAGAACAACGTTTTGTTCAGACAGTTTTTTGTATTTGGTGTAAGATCATGGTCTTGTAACAGAACAACGTTTTGTTCAGACAGTTTTTTTTTATTTGGTGTAAGATCATGGTCTTGAAACAGAACAACGTTTTGTTCAGACAGTTTTTTGTATTTGGTGTAAGATCATGGTCTTGTAACAGAACAACGTTTTGTTCAGACAGTTTTTTGTATTTGGTGTAAGATCATGGTCTTGTAACAGAACAACGTTTTGTTCAGACAGTTTTTCTGTATTTGGTGTAAGATCATGGTCTTGAAACAGAACAACGTTTTGTTCAGACAGTTTTTCTGTATTTGGTGTAAGATCATGGTCTTGTAACAGAACAACGTTTTGTTCAGACAGTTTTTTGTATTTGGTGTAAGATCATGGTCTTGAAACAGAACAACGTTTTGTTCAGACAGTTTTTCTGTATTTGGTGTAAGATCATGGTCTTGAAACAGAACAACGTTTTGTTCAGACAGTTTTTCTGTATTTGGTGTAAGATCATGGTCTTGAAACAGAACAACGTTTTGTTCAGACAGTTTTTTTATTTGTATTCATGGTCTTGTAAGAACAACGTTTTGTTCATGGTCTTGTAACAGAACAACGTTTTGTTCAGACAGTTTTTTGTATTTGGTGTAAGATCATGGTCTTGTAACAGAACAACGTTTTGTTCAGACAGTTTTTGTATTTGGTGTAAGATCATGGTCTTGAATTTTGTTCAGACAGTGTAAGATCATGGTCTTGAAACAGAACAACGTTTTGTTCAGACAGTTTTTTGTATTTGGTGTAAGATCATGGTCTTGTAACAGAACAACGTTTTGTTCAGACAGTTTTTCTGTATTTGGTGTAAGATCATGGTCTTGTAACAGAACAACGTTTTGTTCAGACAGTTTTTCTGTATTTGGTGTAAGATCATGGTCTTGAAACAGAACAACGTTTTGTTCAGACAGTTTTTCTGTATTTGGTGTAAGATCATGGTCTTGAAACAGAACAACGTTTTGTTCAGACAGTTCAACAGATTTGGTGTAAGATCATGGTCTTGAAACAGAACAACGTTTTGTTCAGACAGTTTTTTGTATTTGGTGTAAGATCATGGTCTTGTAACAGAACAACGTTTTGTTCAGACAGTTTTTCTGTATTTGGTGTAAGATCATGGTCTTGTAACAGAACAACGTTTTGTTCAGACAGTTTTTTGTATTTGGTGTAAGATCATGGTCTTGTAACAGAACAACGTTTTGTTCAGACAGTTTTTCTGTATTTGGTGTAAGATCATGGTCTTGAAACAGAACAACGTTTTGTTCAGACAGTTTTTTTGTATTTGGTGTAAGATCATGGTCTTGAAACAGAACAACGTTTTGTTCAGACAGTTTTTTTGTATTTGGTGTAAGATCATGGTCTTGTAACAGAACAACGTTTTGTTCAGACAGTTTTTTTGTATTTGGTGTAAGATCATGGTCTTGTAACAGAACAACGTTTTGTTCAGACAGTTTTTCTGTATTTGGTGTAAGATCATGGTCTTGTAACAGAACAACGTTTTGTTCAGACAGTTTTTCTGTATTTGGTGTAAGATCATGGTCTTGAAACAGAACAACGTTTTGTTCAGACAGTTTTATTTGGTGTATTTGAACAACGTTTTGTTCAAGATCATTTGGGATCATGGTCTTGAAACAGAACAACGTTTGATAAGAATGTCACTGCTTAAAGTGCAACATTAAAGATTGTCATGGCCAACAATGTGTCCCCAGTGTAATCCAATAGGGCAAGGATGATCAGGTAAATTGTTAACTCCGACCCTGAACCAGCTACTGTAGTCGAATTGCGGCACCTTCTATTGATGAGTTGTGATAAAATCAAATGGATTACATCAATTATCTCATCAACTACATGCCATGCCTTCTTTAAGATATTGTTGGAAAACCAACAAGTACTGAATGTTTAATATGAAGTAATATAAGGTTAAGGCACGGACGCTACTTATAATAATTTTATGTTTTATTGCGTTATTATATATATTTTAATAAGGTTTTATTATAATAGGTGAATTGCTGAATTACATATTTATCCACAAATATCTGATAAAATTGTTTGCTTTTCTAATAAATCGTTCATGATGTCTATAGAACCTGTCTCATTATACAAATTACATATGTAAGTATTTAATATTATATTCACTTCTATATTTGACAGTACTAAGTGTGTTTGTATTCCATTTTAGTAATAATAATTTTATTTATTACAAAATGCGTAAGTCTGTACAGGTTTCAAAAACATGTATAAGCATATCGATATTATAACTTACTGTGAAGTATTCTGTTTACGTATAAACGATACTGTTCCCACGTTTCAAGAAGACACGTGCGAGACACGTGCGTCTAGTTATGGATTATTTAATTGATGAAATTAAAATGCATACCTCCTTCCACTTCACATGTCAGAGACAGAGAATCACCCTCGTTGTAAGGTCCTATCAAGCTCTGTTGAGACTCACCAATTTCATCTCGAATAACGGGTCTACTTGGATGAACTGAAATAAAGAAAAATATTTTGTACTTAGTTATTCATAACGATTGTTTGTTTCATTTTGAATTTCGCGCAAGGCTACACGAGCGCTATCTGCTGTAGCCGTCTCTAATTTAACAGTGAAAAACTAGAAGGACGACGGCTAGTTATCACCACCCACAGCCAACTCTTGGGCTACTCTTTACCAACGAATAGTGGGATTAAATGAAACATAATAACGCCCCACGGCTGAAAGAGCGAACATGCTTTGTGTGACGGGAATTCGAACCCGTGACCCTCGGATTACGAGTCGAGCGTCTTAACCATCTGGCCATGTTAGGCTTATTGATGTCGATAAGATAAGAAATGACCAGAAGCTTACATTTTGTGAGAAGTTTATGCCACATATACATTTATATATATAATTTCGTCACATATACGTTTGCTTCAGATACCTGTTCAAAATAGGACGGGGGAGGCGGTTAGTGAACAATGTCTACTGCTTAATCTCGGGCTATCCTGGAGAGATATTGTTAGAGAAGTTTGTTGGAATATGGGCGAGTCACCAACAGCACAGTGAAAAATGATACAAACTTTCGAAGATTGGAACCAGCATTCTTCTTGGAAGTGAGAACTCCATACTGGCTCTAATACCATTCTTTAAGCGAAACGTCCTCATCTGCAAGAGGAATATTTTGGCAATAAAACTGGACTCATCTCTTGGAATCATAATCAATATATTGACCATAATTTCGAAGATGACGAGGTCCAGAAGACAAAGGTTGACAAACATCTTCCCATACCTCGAGAACACACTTCACGTCGAAAAAAACACTAGCATCACAGCAATCACGTGTCCACACATCTTCCCAATCTGCAATAAAAGTCCATTGGGACGTTTGAGCTTTCGCAGTACTTGTTAAGAGGTACACTAATATTTATCCATTGATTTAATATGAGTTTGTTACAATGTCCGACAAAAGAGGGCTTCGAGACCATCGAGTGATCTTGAAAGACAGGAAGTAGTTTCAAGGCCATCATTAATTGTCGTGTCATTGGCTCACTAATGTTTCCTAATAATATTTGTTAATGTAACTTTTGAAACTGCATAAAACCCGTGAACAACATAGTGATGAATTTACTTCATACATTTGCAAAAACGATTCATTCTTTCTAGTAGTTTTTAATCTGTGTTTACGTAATCTCGTCTCACGTAGCTGATATTTAAACTTAAATACAAAGTTATCTCGATTTTTGCAAGACTTAATTCCAAACATTAGCTAAGTTTGTAATATTATTTGGTTATGCGTCTGAAGTGCAGATGAGATAGCTTAGTCATAAATAACGGCTTATCCTTTTTCAGATATTTGTTGTTTGCCAATGTATTGATTGTTTTGTTTGTTTGTTTGGAATTAAGCGCAAAGCTACACAATGAGCTATCTGTGCTCTGCCCACCACGGGTATCAAAACCCCGATTTTAGCAATGCATTGATAACAACCCAACTTTTTTTTTCTCAGAAGTTTGTTTGTTTTTTGAAAGCTACTCGAGGGCTATCTGCGCTAGCCGTCCCTGATTTAGCAATGTAAGACTAGAGGGAAGGCAGCTAGTCATCACCACCCACCGCCAAATCTTGGGCTACTCTTTTACCAACAAAAAATGGGATTGATCGTTATAACGCCCCCACGGCTAAAAGAGCGAGCATGTTTGTCGCGACGGTGATGCGAACCCGCGACCCTCAGATTAGGAGTCGCACGCCTTAATGCGCTTGGCCATACCGGGCCTTCTCAGAAGTAATCATATGAATTTATTTATATGTATGATTCTATTACACTTATGATAATCGTTGTAAAGTGTATGTATAACATTTCTGTTGTGTCGCTGTTTGAAACTACTGGAGTATTTCGATAAAACAAAAGACTTATTCTCGGAAAGTATAACGTCTTAGTTACCGACAAGTAAAATGATTTGGTGAAGAACTAATGCATTTTAGTATAATTATGTACTAATGTTACGTGTTTAAAATAGTTTTGGAGGTCTTTAATAAGCCAACAATGAGTTCTGCAGCAAAGAAGAGTTTTTAAACAATTACTATTTCCCCTTAATGGTAAATTGATAAACAATAAACAATGATAAGCAATGTTTGGAATGATGTTTCAATCAATTAAAATTCTACGCGAGGCCTAACATGGCCGAGTGTGTTAAGGCGTTCGACTCGTAATCCGAGGGTCGCGGGTTCGAATCCTCGTCGCACCAAACATGCTCGCCGTTTCAGCGGTAGGGGCGTTATAATGTTGACCGTCAATCCCACTATTCGTTGGTAAAAGAGTAGCTCAAGAGTTGGCTGTGGGTGGTGATAACTAGCTGCCTTCCCTCTAGTCTTACACTGCTAAATTAGGGACGGCTAGCGCAGACAGCCCTCGAGTAGCTTTGTGCGAAATTCAAAAACCAAAAACAAACAAACAAAATTGTACGCATTCAACCAAAATGGCGTAATTGGTCATGAAGCATCTGCGATTACAATGTTGTTTGTTTTTAATTAAATCTTATACACTCCAGTTTATTTTATTTTTTTAATTCGAGGTTCTTCAGAGAGATATTACAGAAACTCTAGATTGAGTTTTATTTAAATTTTTAAGTGTATTTACTGTGTTAGGAAAAAGTTATTGTTTCTTTTGTTTTAGTAAATTGTATCGGAACGAAACATTACGCAAAACTTTAATTAAGTAGCAGACACCTCGTCCAGTGTTCTCTTTTACTTACCAGTTTCTCGGTTCCCTGCGTTTCCATAAACGAATATTAAAGTGCGATACAAAACAATATGTCCCAATCTATAAATGTCAGAACATTACAAACTTAAATATGTAATGTTTTTATTATATTATTAATTGTTAACCTGAAACCTATCTAACTCTAAAGCTAAACGCTAGGTCAGAGACCTGGGTCTGAGTCCTAGCCATTCCTAATTTTAAACTACTGACCACAGTGACGTCAGAAAATCAGCAGTGCCCAATACCTCAAGTGTTTTATTCAGTTTCGAATCAGGCGAAGGATGAACTGTGACTTTCATAACACACTTATAGCTAAATCTTCAAGCACAATCAGAAGGCTAAATGTCTGAATCTTGTGAAGAACAGTTCTGTACGTGAGGAACCAGCCCACGTGTGATGTTGGTTGTATTTTATAAAACTTTTAAAGTCCCAAGACTTATCTTCCTTGAATATCTTTCAATAAGTAATCTAGGAATTGTGGGATACCGCATTAGGCGTAGTATTATAATTATTCTGACTTTTGTCTTCTTCTGCTAAAAGCGAGTCTTCGTTACTTGTAACAAAACTGTTTAATTTTATATACTGTGTTTAAATAACGACTGGCGTGCCACTCGTAATCTAAGGGTCGCGGGTTCGCATCGCGGTCGCGCCAAACATGCTCGCCCTCCCAGCCGTGGGGGCGTTATAATGTGACGGTCAATCCCACTATTCGTTGGTAAAAGAGTAGCCCAAGAGTTGGCGGTGGGTGGTGATGACTAGCTGCCTTTCCTCTAGTCTTAACTGCTAAATTAGAAACGGCTAGCACAGACAGCCCTCGTGTAGCTTTGTGCAAAATTCCAAAAAACAAACAAACAAATAACGACTATCATTATTTATCGTGTTTGCGTATGTTTTCTGAACTATCTGTGCTACTTATTGTTTCACATAAAATATCCAAAACCTGATATATATGACATATATGGATATTATTTTCTTATCAGCTCCCAATTCCGATGACATTTCTTTCTGCATCTGACCATTTCACTGCTTTTGATACTGAAAAACTGATGTGTTCTTTTATTTTCTATTTATTATTTGAGCTTGATACACTACCCTGTTTCCATTTTAATGTATGCCCCAAGTGGTTTCATAAATCTCTATTTACTTAATATAACGTTTTTAATGGCTTTCCAACACAAGCTAACTTTTCGCAAACTAGAAGAAGACGTTTGGGAGTCCATATACGAAATAATAAATTTTATTGTAAATAACGTGGGTTGTAATCTGGAAACGCATCAAAACTGTAAATAAAAAATGAGTACAACAGTGTAACTACTACGACTTTGCGATGTTGGAAATTTAGTATCTTGTTTTTGAATTTAGCGAAAAGCTACTCGAGGGCTATCTGCGCTAGCCGTCCCTAATTGAGCAGTGTAAGACTAGAGGGAAGGCAGCTAGTCATCACTACCCATCGCCAACTCTTGGGCTACTCTTTTACCAACGAATAGTTGGATTGAGCGTCACGTTATGACGCACCCACGGCTGAAAGGGCGAGCATGTTTCAGTGCGACCGGGATTCGAACCGCGACCCTCGGATTACGAGTCGAACGCCTTAACCCATTTGGCCGTGCTGAGCCAAGACTAGAAAGAAGGCAGCTAGTCATCATCGCCCACCGCCAACTCTTGGGCCACTCTTTTACCAACGAATAGTGGGATTGAGCGTCACGTTATAACGCCCCCACGGTTGAAAGGGCGAGCATGTTTTGGTGCGACCGGGATTCGAACCCGCGAACCTCGGATTACCGGGCCTGGTAATATATTGTTTGTGAGAATAAATATTAGAAATACAGTTTATTATAATTAATGATATACAATCTTATGTTCGTATAGCGTATTTTTAAAGTTTGTATTCCAGCGTGTCTCACTTTCTGTGTATTTGCTTTAACAGCACAATAAAACCTAAGATATTGTAGCAAATATATATTACTACGCAAGTTGTGAAACCGAAGTTAAATAAAGTATATTTTTTTTCTTAGAACATTTGATAAACATCTGGATAAATACTTTGCTTGTGGAATTTGATAATATTCTGATGCATAGAATTAATTTTAAACTTAAAATGAAAATTACTTTGCATGTTGGATAAGCGACATGCGAAAAGAAAAACAAAGGCACGTGGAAAACATTGGTTATTTTGCTGTTTGTGCTCTTTCTTGATAACTTGCTAAATATATTTAACACACGTGTATTAATTTAAAAATTTTAGTATGAAAATTATAACAAGCAGACATATACTATATCTGGACAATGTTCGTAATATGATATTCAGACTATATCCTCTGAACAATGTTCGTAATATGATATTAAAACTATATCTTCTGAACAATATTCGTAATATGATATTTAAACTATATATTCTGAACAATATTCGTAATATAATATTTAAACTATATATTTTGAACAATATTCGTAATATGATATTAAAAATATATCTCCTGAACAATATTCGTAATATGATATTAAAACTATATCTTCTAAACAACGTTCGTAATATGATATCTAAACTATATTTTCTGAACAATGTTCGTAATATGATAACCAAACTATATCTTCTGAATAATGTTCGTAATATGATATCCAAACTATATCTTCTGAACAATGTTCGTAATATGATATTCAAACTTTTCTCAATAAGTAACTTATCCTCAGTGTTTATCAAATTAAATTATAAAAGTAACCCTATGTTTATATGTATATAGTTCACACCTTTTCGTTTCATGGAAACTGATTTTCAGAGATACATTGGGAGTCGTTAAATTAAAACTCATCAGGTTTATTACATATCTTAAAATTATTCAGAAGATGTTTATTTACCAGTTATGATTTTTTTCACAAACTTCTATAATTATCACCCGAAAGTGAATGTTTGGTTAGATAAACTTATAATTTAAAAAATTGTTTATAGTGTTTAATTCTGATTCCAACCATTAAAATCCTCTACTCAAAAACACTTGTTAAGTGCTTTTATATTCGTTAATCCTTTACAAGAAATCATCTGACTGATGAAACAACAACAGTGATACTTAAGTGGACTTTATGGACTTGTTATTATTTTATTATGGGTGTCAATGTTGTACAGGTATCATTGTAAGTATGCCTACTGTCAGTAGCCTACTGATTAAAATTACCATTACACCCTATACTCCGTTAGCTCAGCGACAGGTTTATAGATCCATATAACTAAGATTCGGGTTTCGACACCCCTGGTGGGAAAAACTTAAACTATGTAACTTTATGTTTAACAATCTCACAAACTATTATTTCGTATAAAAAGTATAGATAGTCATATTTGTATTAAACATTTTGCAGCTCGCTAATGTTGTATGAATTAAATTCCAAATCCTTTATTAGTGTTTGTTTGTTTTAAATTTCGCGCAAAGCTACGCGAGGGCTATCTGCGCTAGCCGTCCCTAATTTAGCAGTGTAAGACTAGAGAGAATACAGCAAGTCATCACTACCCACCGCCAACACTTGGGCTACTCTTTTACCAACGAATAGTGGGATTGACCGTCATGTTATAACACCCTCACAGCTGAAAATGCAAGCATGTTTAGTGTGAGGGGGATTCGAGCCTTCGACCATCGGATTGCTAGTCGAGTGTCTTAACCGCCTGGCCATGCCGAGCAGTTTGTTTTAGAATTAAGCACAAAGTTACACAATGGGCCATCTGTACTATGCACACCAAGGGTATCGAAACCTGATTTCTAGTGGTGGAAGTGGGCAAACATACCGCTGTGCCACTGGGGGATCACGTAAATGAAGATTTATTATGACTGTTATGACATATTTCATAACTGATATTTTTTACATATTAAAATAAGTTTGTTGTAGTTACAGTTGAACCAATACAAAATGGAGGTATAATAAATTGTGTTTTCCAGTTGTAATTTGTTACCAACTGTCCCAAAAGTTTAAAAGGTAAACATATTTTTTTGCGATAAACAGGAATCTATATATATCTTCTACAACAAGATATTACTTAGACATGTCTTTAGATTCTAATAAAGTGATAAGTTTTACGACACGTAAACCCTACGCAGTCGCGAAGAAAACGAAAACAGTTAACTTCCTTCATACAGCAAATTACAAGTTTTCAAGTTTGCGACCTTTGACCTTCTCACGAAGCAAGATCACATAGACTTTTAAGCAAAACATCAAAGAATATTTTCCGAAATTTAATACGTATTGATGTCACGTATTGTCTATCGACGTGACAGTAATGATATCCATTTCATGCCCTTACCAGTGGTTTAGTGCTAAGCTTGGAGTCTTATAAAGCTAAATTCACGATTTTTTCCCTGTGGTAAACACGGCGCAAATAATTTTGGATTTTTTGGACTCACTGAATATTAAATATAGAAACTAATTTGTATATGAATTTTATATCACAATTTCATTGCAAACGTTTATTATGAATTCGAAAGGAAAGAAGGATTTGTTTGTTTGTTCTGAATTTCGCTCAAAGCTAGTCGAGAGCTATCTTCGCTAGCCGCCCCTAATTTAGCAGTGTAAGACTAGAGGGAAGGCAGCTAGTCATCACCACCCACCGTCAACTCTTGGGCTATTCTTTTACCAACGAATAGTGGGATTGACGGTCATATTATAACGCCCCCACGGCTGAAACGGCGAGCGTGTTTGATGCGACAGGGATTCGAACCCGTGATCCTCGGATTACGAGCCGAACGCCTTAACACACTTGGCCATGCAGGGCCAGGAATGAATGAAAAAAGACAAACTTACAGTATAATCACCAATTTTATAGGAAATATAGTGAAATATAACTGGTCAAAATATTACGTATATATGTAATTTAAATTTAAAAAACAAATGTTCGTGCCCTCTATATATTCATTAATTAAAATCAAACAAAACAAACGAAATTCAAATATTTTGATCATGACATTAAAAATAGTGAAAAATATTTAATACGCCTCCTGGTGGAGAAATCTGTATACTTGTGGTGGGTACAGTCCAGACAGCCAGTGATGTAGCTTTGCACTAAACAACGAGTCACTGTGTGTTTTCTTATAGCAAAGCCACATCATGTTATCTGCTGAGCCCACCGAGGGGAAATCGAACCCTCGATTTAGCGTTGTAAATCCGTGGACTTACCGCTGTACTAGCGGTGGGCCTTAACAACGACTGAACGTGTCGCAGTTAATAGGTGACGCACTCTCTTTGTTTGTTTTGTTTTGTTTTGAATTTCGCACAAAGCTACTCGAGGGCTATCTGTGCTAGCCGTTCCTACTTTAGCAGTGTAAGACAAGAGGGAAGGCAGCTAGTCATCACCACCCACCACCAACTCTTGGGCTACAATTTTACCAAGTAATAGTGGGCTTGACTATAACATTTTAACGCCCCCACGGCTGAAAGGGTGAGCATGTTTGGTGCGACCGGAATTCGAACCCGCGACCCTCAGATTACGAGTCGAACGCCTTAACCCACCTGGCCATGCCAGGCCCTAAAGACATAGCGCTTTTTACATTTAAAATTACTGCATTGGTACTTTTGTAATAGTAGTTCAATTGTTAATATCAAAATATGCGAGTCTTTGTCCAGAATATGTGACGTTAGATATTTATTTTGTTATTTATGCATAAATGTGTCAAACTTATTTTCCATTTATATAATCATATTTTTATTTCTAAAACCCACCTATTAAGTTCACTCCGACTTCATGATACCGTGTTCTTGCTTTGTAGAAGTCCACACGACACGTGAATATCCCTTCATCTTCCTCTGTCACTGGATCCAGTTTAAGATAGGCAGGGTCAAAGTTCATCTCGAAGTACGCTCTCGACGCTAAGTCGTCACTTCTCCAATGTCTACCATAATGTACGCTCCCACTTCTGGCGTCCAGGCTATATATTGGAGAAGGCGATTTGTTGTTGTACCAAAGAATAAGCGAAACCACGTCCGTGTCCGATTCCGGCGTAATATTACAAGGTAACTTTCCCGGATGTCCGACTGATGCGTAGATCTCAGTTCTGGGAACTGAAAGTCAGAACAACACATAACTGTAGGGTCAGGTTTTATACCATTGAAGAAGTTATCAATACCTTTTAAAAATAAACCTAAAACTAATTTTATAAAAACTGTACATTAATGGATAAAATAAGTAAAAAAATCCATAATCCACGTTCTCGTCAAATTTCTTATGATATTTTCCTATGTGTTTTGTTTTATATATGTTATCATTTCTTGTAATAATTCTACATAGATAGTTGTGTTCAGTTAAGTACGGACCTTTCGCAAAAACATATCAACACTGCTGAAAGTTGTAACTGACAACTACAAATTGGTTCACAACCATACCGTTTCATGTGGTTATTTCATTGTATTTTTGTCAGGACATCATTAAAAACAATCAAATTAACAAAACTGAAACGTTATGTCTGTTTGCATGAAACGTCAAATGTATACAAATACGTGTGTTAACATGTGTTTGTAATCTATGGACCACACTTCTTTGTTTTACTATTTTATTTTGAGAAAAACATCTGTAAGCAAAGTCAGTATTTCTTCTCATTAAAGTGCACTCAGTCTTTCTCTGATAAATTTGTTATTGTTTGTTTTTGAATTTCGCACAAAGCTGCACGAGGGCTATCTGTGTTAGCCGTCCATAATTTATAAGTGTAAGACTAGAGGGAAGGCAGCTAGTCATCACCACCCACCGCCAACTCTTAGGCCACTCTTTTACCAACGAATAGCGGGATTGACCGTATCATTATAACGTCCCCACGGCTGAAAGGGCGAGCATGTTTGGCGCGACGGGGATTCGAACCCGAAACCCTCGGATTACGAGTCGAACGCCTTAACACGGTTAGCCATGCTGGGTCCGTATCTATAACTTCAAATCAAGTGTTACTACGGCTACACTGTCAATTATTAAAAACAAATACGGTTTTACATCAACTTCTCCACTGTTTATTGATGACAGTAGCGTCGCAAATAAACTGTTCTATTATTGCAACAAGTAATAATATCGAAACGTCTGATTAGGTTTCAGAATTTGACTGCTATTGATAGAAACCATTTTTAATCCCATGTGTATATATAAAATCGGAATTTAACTATTTGAAATTAAACGAGTCATAGCCAAGAATAATTATATAGATGTACCCTAAAGTACATCAAATGGTCTGTTGACAAAAGGCTCGATTTTAAAGTGTCACATTATGTCGTTGAAATAAGAATGTAAATCTGAGTTGCACGTGACATACAGAGATACAGGAGATACAGGGAACATAAATTTGTTAGACAATTGTCTCGTTTCCGATGCTCATCGACAAGAGGTTGAAAACATCCAATTATGTTTGCAGAAAATACACTTTGTTTAATAGGTTTGGACAAAGAAACAGTGGCACACTACGCGAAACACACTATCCAGTAAACTTTACTTACCGTGTATAAAGGTTATGAATAACTGTATATTAGTATATTGCACATCAACCATAAATTACACTTTACCCAGTTTTGACAAGACTTCGATGTTCTCTTAAACGCATGAAATGCACTAAACACGTTTTAATCGCTTATTGAGAGAGCAGATATAGACAGGATATTTAATGAAATTTTTGTAACTATTTACAACAGTTTGTACACAAATAAGAATTGTTCATCAGGGGGTTCATAACTGTCTCTATACAAAACCATATTTGAAGGAGCTACGCTTGACATTTTCTAACTTTGCATGTTAAAACATATTTGATATCAACTGTAGAGCGTTGTTGAGTACTTAGCTAGATTTATATACATTCGTCTACAGAAGATTCTGAGTCCCTGAGATAGAGGTAATAAAACGTCCTTGGTTATAAAATAAATGGAGTCAGGACATCCCTATAGAATTTTGCTCAATTTTCTCTTCTTAATATATAAATTTATAAACGAAGAGTTAATGAACCAAAGTGTTGCTTGAAACTTCTCAAATTAATATGATAATAGATTAATAATAATATACTTGATTGTTTGTTTGGAATTAAAAAACAAAGCTACACAATGGGCTATCTGTGCTATACCCATCACGAATATTGAAACTCAGTTTCTAGTGTTGTAAACCTCCAGAAATATCGCTGTGTTATTTCGATTATTGGAAACGAGTGTGGGTCGGTGAGTGACCTTTAAGCGATTTTTTTCACTTTGACATTGCTTAACCTTAACGTTTTGTTGATTATGACATCAGGTAAAGAAAATCTCCCCATATTACCCTTCTTCACTCTATTAAATAAAACACTCACTCGTTATCTGTTTAGAACCAACCCCTTTAAGACCCTGTCGCATCTATGAAGCCTCAGCTTGACATCAACATTTCTTATAAACATTATTCTATATCCGGGCCTTCAACTGTAAGTACCGTGCATTTTGTTATTAAGTGACCACTCTTTTCTGTTTGGATATTCAGGTGTCACAGAAGCTACATAGACATCAACCAATAAGGAGGCTGCCCAAAGGTCGCATGAGGAGACCCTCATAAGTTCACAAGATCTAAACTCATCACCGAGATAACTGATCAAATAAAGATCTCAAACGTCATCCGTACGTGGAATAAACATCATCAGGATTTGTGGACATCAGCTGAAGGAGACCGGATGTATAATAAACATCTGACATCATTAGGATCAGTGGAAATCAGATGTCATTAGGATCTGTAAAAGTCAGCTGAAAGACTGGATGTAGAATAAACTTCTGACGTCATTAGAATATGTGTAAATCAGCTCAAAGAGACTGGACGTGAAATAAACACCCGACATCATTAGGATCTGTAGAAATCAGCTGAAAGAATAAAATTCAAAGAGATCGAGTGCAGCAGAAGAAAACCTATCAGCACATATGTAAAGATTATGACAGTTGTTATCTTGTGGTTCCAGTGAGAAAGCTGGTTCCCTGTAGAACCAGCAGCCAAAGGAGACACATAGAAGCCATAAAATAAGCTCTTCTCTGGACTTCTGAAATCCATAAACAACAGATAGACAATGCAACCAACATAATATCTACTACTGACTTAATCCGTTAAGGACTGCGTAAAAGTCAGATGGTTTATAGCAGAAGATAAAGGAAATTAATTATAAAACCACTGTTACAGATCTTATCAGGGTAAACCTAACTAGGAAAGCTAAAATTTTGGTATGTCTAGTCTGGTACAACAGTCCTGACATCAAATACTGAGATTAAGTTGGTAACTATGGAATGTCTTCAGAGACATAACTGAATTTAAAAGGAATGGAAATATTGTAAGACAAAATACCATTTATGTACCTTGGAAAGGCATAAGGACATGATACTGACAGGTGGCTAGGTGAGTTAAGTAGCTGTGTTCCACCTCCAGTGAGGCAGTCAATTTTCACGCTAGGGGTCAGCACCTGTCGGACCAAACCATGAGATAGTCATCCAGTATACCCAACTCAATTCGGATTTTCCCACAGACAAAAAATATAAACGTCCATACCAAACAGCATCAGAATCTTTCAGGAGTCTAGAAAACTCTTATAAAGAAAGGTCCAATATTATTACTCACAAAAGAAACAGTTATTCCAAGAAGTGTAGTTTTTTCTTTCAGCCAAACAGTGGATTAGACAGCGATACATTTTCATTCTATACTGCATAATACCTATCTTACATGTTATTAAAATTTCAGAAATAAAAGGACAATCTGAAACATGCACGTGAACCATCATGAAGTTAGCGGCTTGTAATATTTGTGAATGCGAGATGAAGATGAATACATCATCATCCAAAGACACTCGTTAACTTCTGTGTCACGAAATGTCTTTAATTAATTTATTTTGAATTTCGCGCACAGATACTCGAGGACTATCTGCGCTATCCGTCCCTAATTTAGCAATGTAAAACTAGAGGGTTTTTGTTTTATTTGTTTGTTTTGGAATTTTGCACAAAGCTACTCGAGGGCTATCTGTGCTAGCCGTCCCTAATTTAGCAGTGTAAGACTAGAGAGAAGGCAGCTAGTCATCACCACCCACCGCCAAATCTTGGGCTACTCTTTTACCAACGAATAGTGGGATTGACTGTCACATTATAATGCCCCCACGACTGAAAGGGCGAGCATGTTTGGCGCGACGGGGATGCGAACCCGCGACCTTCAGATTGCGAGTCGCACGCCTTAACCCACTTGGCCATGCTGGGCCTATGTCTTTAATAATACAATTAACAATTAATGATTGCAAGATCAGCTGCTACTCGGACATCAGTTGGCCGATCAGCGAATGTTTTAATATTTTATGAAACACAGAGGAACATCAAAAGATTAATTTTTATTGTATGTTCTGTATTTTATCTTTATATTATCTTTCAAACGTTTTTTTTTTATGAAATGGTATTCTTTAGTATCTAAACTCATTATTTATTTAGCATCTGCAATAACTCAATAAGGCTTGTAAAAGTAAAATCAACAGCCCAATATGGATTAACCACGTGACAGAGAAAATAAATCATTACCTAAGTAGTCACTGCTATACGATTTATGAGCTAATTTCCATGTGCACTCTCTCATAAAAGAGACCTAAGCTCTCATAAAATCACTCAGCTTAGTTATGTAGACGAGATTTGCAACATAGATTAGTTAGATAGTTTGATAGTTTTCCGTACCATTAAAAGAGTCGAAATTTCTATTGGACTTAAATTATTTTATGTAACTTAAATTATCTTGACATATTAAAGCTAACGCGCTCCCCAGTGGCTCAGCGGTATGTATGCAGACTTACAACGCTAAAAACCGGGTTTCGATACCCCTAGTGGGCAGGGCACAGATAGCCCATTGTGTAGCTTTGTGCTTAGTTCAAAACAACAACTTGAAGCTAACGCGTTGCAGCTCTTGTCACTAACAAGTGGTGTATATTCACACATTTAAATATCAAAAATATCCTGTATATCTTAAGCCTACTGTTGTGTTTTAGACAGCAGGGGTATTAGTGGTAATTTAAAGGGAAGATATATTAGGTATCAATACGGAAAAAAAATAGCGTAAAGATACCAGACATTCCAATAAAATAAACTGTGCATACCCTTTAAAGTGTTATTGAGTTTGTGAGAAATTAATTTTGAACGTTTTCTTTATAGATATATATAGGCTCAAAATAATTATTCAAGTAAGCATATCAACAAGTTCATAAGAATCGAAAAATACCACGATAATTTTGTTGTTAAAATATAATGTTAATTGTTATTTTACAATAGAACAATGAGAAGTGGTTTATTTTTAGAGTAAAAGCCACTGAATTTACTTTATGTTATTTTAATTATTTGACTAGATTCTTATTGGTTATAATTTTTAAGAAAGCGATATGTTAAACTCATTTAAATTAATAACAAATTAATTAATCAAATTAATCAGCTGTAATAACAAATGTTATTAAATAACAGTAAAATTTATACCACAGTTTAGTTCTTTAAAAAGGTTAGAACCTTACTGAACAAAGGTGAAATTATTGTAAAATAACATACAGACATATATATTATGATACCATGGGTTATATGATTTTATGGAATAAAAAAGCATAGTTTGGACTCTCCGAAATATTCTATAGAAATTGTAAAGAAGAATGTTAAAAGTCAATCATGCCAAAGTTCTATATTTACAGTCATTTGGATTTTTTGATAAATAAGATGAGTAGAAATTGGTTAGATATTTTGAATTTCGCGCCAAGCTACTCGAGGGCTATCTGTGCTAGTCGTCCCTAATTTAGCAGTGTAAGACTAAAGGGAAGGTAGCTAGCTAGTCATCACTACAAACCGCCAACTCTTGGGCTACTCTTTTACCAACGAATAGTGGGATTGACCGTCACATTGTAACGCCCCCACTGCTGAAAGGGCGAGCATGTTTGGTGCGAACGAGATTCGAACCCGCGACCCTCGGATTACGAGTCGAATGTCTTAACACACTTGGCTATGCCAGGCCTTGTATATCAGACAAAAACCATAATTGTTATCTTGCGACAAACCTTAACACAGGTGAGAATTCAAAGAAGATATGATAACAATGAACAAATTTCATTAGATATCCATAACCAGACGTAGTACAGTTAATATAATCTACATTAAAACCAGTAACAAAAGTTAAACAGAACTAGAAAGATTGAGGACCAAATCTATGCGCTAGAATTATGTTTGGTAAAAATGTCTATTATACATGTAAAAACGTCTGGTATGGGTAGAGAAAGCACGATGTACAGGAGCGAACAACGTTTCGACTTTTCTTCGGTCTTCGTCAGGTTCACAAAGAAAGAAAGAAGTAACTGACCGATAGCTGACCACATGTTTGAAGGCGATTGTGTAATTGATTGTTGTCCCCCGCTAATACAGTGGTAAATCTACGGACTTACAATGCTAAAATCAGGGGTTCGATTCCCCTCGGTGGGCTCAGCAGATAGCCCGTTGTGGCTTTGCTATAAGAAAACACACAATTGAGTGTAGTGTTTACCAAATGACTAATTCGAGTTATTTTGACCTTATAAGGTGACGGTTAATCCCATTATTCGTTGGTAAAAGAGTATCCCAAGAGTTGGCGGTTGATGGTGATTACTAGCTACCTTCCTTCTAGTTTTACACTGCTAAATTAAGGACGGCTAGCGCAGATAGCCCTTGTGTAGCTTTGCGCGAAATTCAAAAGAAACAAACAATATTCCACATATGAGCATTTTTATATACCATTGGTTTTATATAGTTTTTTATAAAATATTTTTCATTTTTAGTTCACTTTTCAAACACTAGGAAATAATCAGTCATTTTCATTCGACTTGGTATGTTATAATGTTTAATGTTGTTTCTAATTTTTCTATTGTAAGTAGAAACCAGAATGTCAAAATAGTCCTAAATCTCTGGCAAGTAACTGTAAACAAATAATATAGCACAGACACTTTAAAGTCAGAAGGTAATTAAGATATACATTGTCTTATTTCAACATACACTGACAGAGAACTTAGGTGAAAAAAAAAACAAGTAATTGACAGAGGTAACTTTTTTTTTTAGTTAGCTCAAATTAAATGTTCAATTATGTGTGTTTTTTTTTCTTATAGCAAAGCCACATAAGGCTATCTCCTGAGTCCATCGAGGAGAATCGAACCAATTTGATATGGCACCAACACTTATCATGCGTGACTTTGTCCATAAAACATTAATTTCAAACAGCAAAAGGTTGACATATATATCTGTCTGTTCTGACTATCATGGGCATTCTTGCATTGTCACATTAACAATGAAAAATATATGGCGAAATTTTCAAATAAACACACCTCAACACGAGACGCTAGAGTGATGATTAGAGGTTGCAGAGAACACCATAAAAAAACACTAATTATTTTTATTTAATGAATATATCTGCAGCCTCTGACTAATTACTGAACATTATCAATTATATTACTTCTTATCTTGAAGACTAAGTGATAATCTTATTATTTGTTCTATGCACTTAATGTTATACTTATACACATAGTTGTAGTTGTGTCGATCATGTAAAGAAAGTTGTGTACATTTCTCACCATGTTATTTTGCACATTTATCGTAATACAATTTGGAATTTTGCACCCTTGCATTAAATACACTTTGTATAGATATATTCGAGTTATTGTCATAAATAATCAACAGATGGCGCTAACACAGGAAAGATATAACAATTCTTTTTGTTTTTTGCAGTTGAAATCGTATGAAACTATACAGAAAATTTATCCACACTACTATTAACCTGGAATTTCAACACCCAGTCTAGAATTTGTCAAGTTTCTGTCCAGAAGTAATCAAATGGTTTATCTGAGACACGGGAGGGTGCTTTAATTATCACGTGATTTTAAAAGACAAATTGTTGAAAGACACAGATATGTCTGAAAAACCGTTACGCTCCCAGTGATGGACGACAGAAACAAAGCATAACACTAGCACAAGCAAACGTTTCCTGGAGACAAGGTAACATCACCGCCTCACTCTAAACGAAAAAAAAAGTCATATATCAATTTGTCAATTATCTGAAGAAGTTGTGTTATATTCTATATGTATAGGATTCCTATTATGTGTCCTAAAATATTCGAATACTTATAATATGAATACTTTTTTTCTGGATATATCAATGAAAGTGAGGAAAACACGAATCATTGGTTAATGAAAATGAACACCAGGGGCCGTTATCTGCTCACAGACACAGTGAGCTGTTTCTCATAATTTATTCAATATATAAATACATAAATACATACACAGCTTCAGGGATAGTGACTTACATATTAAAATAGAAGAAATGAAACATCCGATTGAAAATTTACTCTATAAATCTGTAATTTGAAGAATCACTAGTAACTTGTGATTGGGGCCGGCATGGCCAGGTAGGTTAAGGCGTTCGACTCGTAATCTGAGGGTCACGGGTTCGAATCCCCGTCGCACCAAACATGCTTGCTCTTATTACGCCGTGGGGGCGTTATAATGTGACGGTCAATCCCACTATTCGTTAGTAAAAGAGTAGCCCAAGAGTTGGCGGTGGGTGGTGATGACTAGCTGCCTTCCCTCTAGTCTTACACTGCTAAATTAGGGACGGCTAGCACAGATAGCTCTCGAGTAGCTTTGTGCGAAATTCCAAAACAAAAACAAGAAAATTAAAACAAACTTGTGATTGGTGATTAAATGGCACTTCAAAGCACCTCTGAAACAGTGCTTTGGTGTAGAGTTTCTTAAAGTTCAATAGGACCTGCTGGTCCATGGGCTGAATGAGAGGAGTCGTGTTAGGGGACAATAGCTTCACCGTAATGAAACTGTTTTCCTCCACCAACCCGTCCCCCAAGTCTAGTGGGTGAACAGGTGCATTGTCCATCACAAGAAGGGCCTTGAGTAGCAACTGTTTTTCCGTGAGGTAATTTTTTACACTTGGGGCAAACACTTCATGGACTCACTCCATAGAAAACTGCCTAGTTACCCATGCTTTACTATTAGCCCTCCACATGACATTTAGTTTACTTTTCAGGACATTATTTTTCTTAAAACCTCTCGGGTTCTCAGAATGGTACACAAGCAAAGGCTTAAGTTTTAAGTCCCCACTTGCATTACTACATAACAATAGAGTTAGCCTGTCCTTCATTGGCTTGTGTACCAGCAGTGACTTCTCCTCCTTGGTGATGTAGGTCCTCTTTGGCATTTTCCTCCAAAAGAGGCCTGTCTCATCACAGTTGAACACTTGTTAGGAAATAAAACCCTCAGCATCTACATAGTCCTTAAATTCCCTGACAAATTTATCAGCAGCGTCTTTCTTAGAACTGGCACCCTCCTCATGTCTCACCACACTATGTATGCCACTTCTCTTCCTAAACTTTTTTAAACCACCCCCTACTAGCCTTAAAGGCATCACTTATATCAGCACTCGTTCCAGAGGTGTTTTTCAGGAGGTCAACATGCAACTATTTTGCTTTCTCACAAATGATGGTCTCAGAAATGCTATCACCAGATAACTGTTTTTCGTTTACCTAAATCAATAACAGTTTTTCTTCCACTGTTTGTGATCTTTGTTTCGTAAGCACTGTCACTACTTTTGCAACATCAGCTCCTTTGATGAACTCTTTATTTTTCAGTAGGGTGCAGACTGTAGACTTCACCATACCAAACTGTGTAGCAAGGTTAAACACGCGAACACCACTCTCATACTTCGCTGTGAGATCTTTTTTTTTCACCTCTATTGTGCCTCTAACAACTTTTCTTTTTGGTTTGCTACTTTTATTATACTTCTTTGACCCCATGGTGGCTTATTTAATCAGAATATTTGGAAAGAAGTAAAAACGAGAACATTCACAGCAGATTTTAGTGGGGGTGTGGACTGAGTGACTGGTGTGGGTAAAATGTTTTGGGCAAGCTTAGTGCAGGACGAAAATGGTTGAAAGGTCGTTCGGGTCATCAGTCGGGTTATTTTGGGGGTTCAGGCCACGACAGCTAGCTTCGGGAACCGAGTTTATATTCGACAACTAAGAAATTTTTTTCTGAAACAGTATGTTCGAAAACCGAATTGTTCGAGAACCGAGGTACTACTGTACTTTAATTTTTTTTCCCAGGTTTGTCGGAATTTCTATAGATTAACCCAATACACTTGTTCAAGTGTTAACTTAACTGTGTTTGTGAATAAATATTGTGATTGTTACAACTTGTGTCTGGCGTTTTTCATTTAACTAAGATACAGTCAATGACAGATAACGATTCCAGGCACTTTTTTAGTACAGTATTTGACGAATCCATTCGTGGTTCGTGAAGGGAGAACTTTAGAAAGTCATGACAACCTGAGATTAGCATATAATGAGCTCTTAACCAGTTAGCCAGAAATTTCAAACGTCCGAATATATTTAAACCGCACGTGACTTTACACTTGCTTTGTCTGATGCGTAAAGATCTTGAACAAGTTAACGAATTACATTTATATTCGTTACTGAACAGGACAAGAACACATAAGAAAAAGACGTTGGAAACAGTTTCTCCACCAAAAGAGCATTATGTGAACTTCGCTAAAAAACATGCTGTGAACTTCGCATAAACGTTTTTGACGAGTAGCCGAAACCAAAACGACAAATACAATGAGTGAATAACGGGGAAACATAGACGCTGAAAAAAACATATACTTTTAACTTTCGAGTAAACATAAAACTAACCCCCTCTGAACACTCTTAGAAATTTGCCAATTTATTATTTAACAAATAAGTTAAAAATTATTTCTTTTGTTTAGCTATTTATTTAGGAAGTATTTAGATAGACGTGAATAGATATCTGTACTAATCAGTTTTACAAATAAACACTAATATAAAAGGACTTCTAAGACTTAAAAATCTCTGAAAAGTAAAAGACAGACCGAATAAAACCGAGGTTTAAAACGATTGCTAAAACGAAACTTGGGACATAAAGTAAACTTCTCATTTCATACGAATATTGTGAGGGTAAAACGTTATTCGAATATTATCATACATACATGTACAACCATTGTTTCACATTCGTGTTCGGAACATGTCACCATATTTTTCATGGTATGCTATAATTTTATATACCTATAGAATCTTGGTATGCCTATTGTTGCGCATAGCAAAGAAACGTACTTAAAGCTGATACATTTATATACGATTGACATACACAATACAAACTTTTCAATGTGTAAGAGCTTTGAGGTTAGAACCCTGGATTTTAGAGTTGGCGATTCAAGTTCGATGAAATACCACAAAATATTCCTCGTTCTTGAAGCTTCGGGTGCGTTATAAGAGTAACAACCAACAGCTTAGCATGTATGGTCAGGTTGCAGGTCAGTAGAACAAAATAAGATAATCTGACAGCCAGTTTTAGAAACGTTATCAAAAAATACAAATATGCACCTTTCATAAAAACGGATACAATTCCACGATGAGGTTTTCCAATAAAAGTTTATATTTTGTCATCTACCCATTTACAACCAGAGGATTTAATACTCCAAACGTATTAAGTTGTGTGGAGCTTCTTGGAGCTGACTTATTTTTTTTTGTCAACTGCTGTGCTCACGAGTTTTTCTCGCCATCCTAGAATATTTCCAGAACATAGAAGTTAGCGTATTTATATAGTCCCCAGTGACACAACGGATTTACAAAAGTAGAAACCAGGTTTCGGTACCCGACATGGGAAGAGTACTTATAGCCCATTGTGAAGCTTTGAGCTTAACTTCAAACAAACCTTCTTTTTATGAAGGTTGAATTTATGCTTTTTTTCTCTTCTCTTGAATTTTCATCACGGTTTAAGTTCACCAAGTGTCTAAAGAAAAATGTGGAATGTCACCAAGTGTCTCAAAAAAGATGTGGAATATCATCAAGTGTCTCAAGAAAGATGTGGAATTTCACCAAGTGTCTCAAGAAAGATGTGGAATATCATCAAGTGTCTCAAGAAAGATGTGGAATGTCACCAAGTGTCTCACGAAAGATGTGTAATATCATCAAGTGTCTCAAGAAAGATGTGGAATATCACCAAGTATCTAAAGAAAAATGTGGAATGTCACCAAGTGTCTCAAGAAAGATGTGGAATGTCACCAAGTGTCTCAAGAAAGATGTGGAATATCATCAAGTGTCTCAAGAAAGATGAAGAATATCACCAAGTATCTAAAGAAAATGTGGAATGTCATCAAGTGTCTCAAGAAAGATGAAGAATGTCACCAAGTGTCTCAAGAAAGATGTGGAATGTCACCAAGTGTCTCAAGAAAGATGTGGAATGTAACCAAGTGTCTCAAGAAAAACGTGGAATGCCATCAAGTGACTCAAGAAAAATGTGGAATATCATCAAGTGTCTCGAGAAAGATGTGGAATGTCACCAAGTTTCTCAAGAAAGATGTGGAATGTCACCAAGTGTCTCAAGAAAGATGTATAATACTAGAAAATAGCTCAGAGTCATTCCCAATGTTTACACTAAAATCATCCTTAACTGTTAAAATTCCCTGATTTTTTTTAACAACATGAGGACAGCAACCGCCCTTCCTTAACATTACTTAATCCTAGTCATAATAATATGTTGGATATTCAAGAATGCCCTTCTGAGTAGTTAATTATTAATCTAGTCATAATAATGTGTTGGATATTGAAAAATGCCTTTCTGAGTAGTTTAATTAGTAATCTAGTCATAATAATATGTTGCATATTCAAGAATGCCCTTCTGAACAGTTAATTATTAATATAGTCATAATAATATGTTGGATATTCAAGAATGCCCTTCTGAATAGTTTTATTATTAATCTAGTCATAATAATATGTTGTATATTCAAGAATGCCCTTCTGAATAGTTTTATTATTAATCTAGTCATAATAATATGTTGGATATTCAAGAATGCCCTTCTGAGTGGTTAATTATTAATCTAGTCATAATAATATGTTGGATATTCAAGAATGCCCTTCTGAGTAGTTAATTATTAATAAAGTCATAATAAAATGTTAGATATTCAAGAATGCCGTTCTGAGTAGTTTAATTATTAATTTAGTAACAATAATATGTTGGATATTCAGGAATGCCCTTGTGAGTAGTTAATTATTAATCTAGTCATAATAATATGTTGGATATTAAAGAATTACCATCTGAACAGTTAATTATTATTCTAGTCATAATAATATGTTGGATATTGAATAATGCCCTTCTGAGCAGTTACTTATTAATATCCTAGTCATAATAATATGTTGGATATTCAAGAATGCCCTTCTGAATAGTTTAATTATTAATCTAGTCATAATAATATGTTGGATATTCTAAATCCCTTTCTGAGTAGTTTAATTATTAATCTAGTCATAATAATATGTTGGATATTCAAGAATGCCTTTCTGAGTAGTTTAATTATTAATCTAGACATAATAATATGTTGGATATTCAAGAATGCCTTTCTGAGTAATTTATTTATAAATCTAGTCATAATAATATGTTGGATATTCAAGAATGCTCTTCTGAGTAGTTTAAATATTAATAAAGTCATAATAATATGTTGCTTATTCAAGAATACCCTTCTGAACAGTTAATTATTAATATAGTCATAATAATATGTTGGATATTCAAGAATGCCGTTCTGAGTAGTTTAATTATTAATCTAGTAATAATAATATGTTGGATATTCAGGAATGCCCTTGTGAGTAGTTAATTATTAATCTAGTCATAATAATATGTTGGATATTGAATACTGCCCTTCTGAGCAGTTAGTTATTAATATCCTAGTCATAATAATATCTTGGATATTGAAGAATGCCCGTCTGAGCAGTTAGTTATTAATATCCTAGACATAATAAAATGTTGGATATTCAAAAATGTCCTTCTGAATAGTTTTATTATTAATCTAGTCATAATAATATGTTGGATATTCAAGAATGCCCTTCTGAATAGTTTAATTATTAATCTAGTCATAATAATATGTTGGATATTCAAGAATGCCCTTCTGAGTGCTTAATTATTAATCTAGTCATAATAATATGTTGGATATTCAAAAATGCCTTTCCGAGTAGTTTAATTAGTAATCTAGTCATAATAATATGTTGGATATTCAAGAATGCCCTTCTGAGTAGTTTAATTTTTAATCTAGTGATAATAATATGTTGGATATTCAAGAATGCCCTTCTGAGTAGTTAATTATTAATCTAGTCATAATAATATGTTGGATATTAAAGAATTCCCTTCTGAACAGTTAATTATTAATCTAGTCATAATAATATGTTGGATATTCAAGAATGCCCTTCTGAATAGTCTAATTATGAATCTAGTCATAATAATATGTTGGATATTCAAGAATGCCCTTCTGAATAGTTTAATTATTAATCTAGTCATAATAATATGTTGGATATTCAAGAATGCCCTCCTGAACAGTTAATTATTAATATAGTCATAATAGTATGTTGGATATTCAAGAATGCCGTTCTGAGTAGTTTAATTATTAATCTAGTCATAATAATATGTTAGATATTCAAGAATGCCCTTCTGAGTGCTTAATTATTAATCTAGTCATAATAATATGTTAGATATTCAAGAATGCCCTTCTGAGTAGTTAGTTATTAATCTAGTCATAATAATATGTTGGATATTCAAGAATGCCTTTCTGAGTAGTTTAATTATTAATCTAGTCATAATAATATGTTGGATATTAAAGAATTCCCTTCTGAACAGTTAATTATTAATCTAGTCATAATAATATGTTGGATATTCAAGAATGCCCTTCTGAATAGTTTTATTATTAATCTAGTCATAATAATATGTTGGATGTTCAAGAATGCCTTTCTGAGTAGTCTAATTATGAATCTAGTCATAATAATATGTTGGATATTCAAGAATGCCTTTCTGAGTAGTTTAATTATTAATCTAGTCATAATAATATGTTGGATATTCAAGAATGCCCTTTTGAGTAGTTTAATTATTAATCTAGTCATAATAATATGTTGGATATTCAAGAATGCCCTTCTGAGTAGTTAATTATTAATCTAGTCATAATAATATGTTGGATATTCAAAAATGTTTTTCTGAGTAGTTTAATTATTAATCTAGTCATAATAATATGTTGGATATTCAAGAATGCCCTTCTGAGTAGTTAATTATTAATCTAGTCATAATAATATGTTGGATATTCAAAAATGTTTTTCTGAGTAGTTTAATTATTAATCTAGTCATAATAATATGTTGCATATTCAAGAATGCCCTTCTGAGTAGTTAATTATTAATCTAGTCATAATAATATGTTGGATATTAAAGAATTCCCTTCTGAACAGTTAATTATTAATCTAGTCATAATAATATGTTGGATATTCAAGAATGCCCTTCTGAATAGTTTTATTATTAATCTAGTCATAATAATATGTTGGATATTCAAGAATGCCCTTCTGAATAGTTTAATTATTAATCTAGTCATAATAATATGTTGGATATTCAAGAATGCCCTTCTGAGTGGTTAATTATTAATCTAGTCATAATAATATGTTGGATATTCAAGAATGCCTTTCTGAGTAATTTAATTATTAATCTAGTCATAATAATATGTTGCATATTCAACAATGCCCTTCTGAGTAGTTAATTAATTATGTAGTCATAATAATATGTTAGATATTCAAGAATGCCTTTCTGAGTAGTTTAATTATTAATCTAGTCATAATAATATGTTGGATATTCATGAATGCCCTTCTGAGTAGTTAATTATTAATCTAGTCATAATAATATGTTGGATATTCAAAAATGTTTTCTGAGTAGTTTAATTATTAATCTAGTCATAATAATATGTTGGATATTCAAGAATGCCTTTCTGAGTAATTTAATTATTAATCTAGTCATAATAATATGTTGCATATTCAAGAATGCCCTTCTGAGTAGTTAATTATTAATCTAGTCATAATAATATGTTGGATATTAAAGAATTCCCTTCTGAACAGTTAATTATTAATCTAGTCATAATAATATGTTGGATATTCAAGAATGCCCTTCTGAATAGTTTTATTATTAATCTAGTCATAATAATATGTTGGATATTCAAGAATGCCCTTCTGAATAGTTTAATTATTAATCTAGTCATAATAATATGTTGGATATTCAAGAATGCCCTTCTGAGTGCTTAATTATTAATCTAGTCATAATAATATGTTGGATATTCAAAAATGCCTTTCCGAGTAGTTTAATTAGTAATCTAGTCATAATAATATGTTGGATATTCAAGAATGCCCTTCTGAGTAGTTTAATTTTTAATCTAGTGATAATAATATGTTGGATATTCAAGAATGCCCTTCTGAGTAGTTAATTATTAATCTAGTCATAATAATATGTTGGATATTAAAGAATTCCCTTCTGAACAGTTAATTATTAATCTAGTCATAATAATATGTTGGATATTCAAGAATGCCCTTCTGAATAGTCTAATTATGAATCTAGTCATAATAATATGTTGGATATTCAAGAATGCCCTTCTGAATAGTTTAATTATTAATCTAGTCATAATAATATGTTGGATATTCAAGAATGCCCTCCTGAACAGTTAATTATTAATATAGTCATAATAGTATGTTGGATATTCAAGAATGCCGTTCTGAGTAGTTTAATTATTAATCTAGTCATAATAATATGTTAGATATTCAAGAATGCCCTTCTGAGTGCTTAATTATTAATCTAGTCATAATAATATGTTAGATATTCAAGAATGCCCTTCTGAGTAGTTAGTTATTAATCTAGTCATAATAATATGTTGGATATTCAAGAATGCCTTTCTGAGTAGTTTAATTATTAATCTAGTCATAATAATATGTTGGATATTAAAGAATTCCTTCTGAACAGTTAATTATTAATCTAGTCATAATAATATGTTGGATATTCAAGAATGCCCTTCTGAATAGTTTTATTATTAATCTAGTCATAATAATATGTTGGATGTTCAAGAATGCCTTTCTGAGTAGTCTAATTATGAATCTAGTCATAATAATATGTTGGATATTCAAGAATGCCTTTCTGAGTAGTTTAATTATTAATCTAGTCATAATAATATGTTGGATATTCAAGAATGCCCTTTTGAGTAGTTTAATTATTAATCTAGTCATAATAATATGTTGGATATTCAAGAATGCCCTTCTGAGTAGTTAATTATTAATCTAGTCATAATAATATGTTGGATATTCAAAAATGTTTTTCTGAGTAGTTTAATTATTAATCTAGTCATAATAATATGTTGGATATTCAAGAATGCCCTTCTGAGTAGTTAATTATTAATCTAGTCATAATAATATGTTGGATATTCAAAAATGTTTTTCTGAGTAGTTTAATTATTAATCTAGTCATAATAATATGTTGCATATTCAAGAATGCCCTTCTGAGTAGTTAATTATTAATCTAGTCATAATAATATGTTGGATATTAAAGAATTCCCTTCTGAACAGTTAATTATTAATCTAGTCATAATAATATGTTGATATTCAAGAATGCCCTTCTGAATAGTTTTATTATTAATCTAGTCATAATAATATGTTGGATATTCAAGAATGCCCTTCTGAATAGTTTAATTATTAATCTAGTCATAATAATATGTTGGATATTCAAGAATGCCCTTCTGAGTGGTTAATTATTAATCTAGTCATAATAATATGTTGGATATTCAAGAATGCCTTTCTGAGTAATTTAATTATTAATCTAGTCATAATAATATGTTGCATATTCAACAATGCCCTTCTGAGTAGTTAATTAATTATGTAGTCATAATAATATGTTAGATATTCAAGAATGCCTTTCTGAGTAGTTTAATTATTAATCTAGTCATAATAATATGTTGGATATTCATGAATGCCCTTCTGAGTAGTTAATTATTAATCTAGTCATAATAATATGTTGGATATTCAAAAATGTTTTCTGAGTAGTTTAATTATTAATCTAGTCATAATAATATGTTGGATATTCAAGAATGCCTTTCTGAGTAATTTAATTATTAATCTAGTCATAATAATATGTTGCATATTCAAGAATGCCCTTCTGAGTAGTTAATTATTAATCTAGTCATAATAATATGTTGGATATTAAAGAATTCCCTTCTGAACAGTTAATTATTAATCTAGTCATAATAATATGTTGGATATTCAAGAATGCCCTTCTGAATAGTTTTATTATTAATCTAGTCATAATAATATGTTGGATATTCAAGAATGCCCTTCTGAATAGTTTAATTATTAATCTAGTCATAATAATATGTTGGATATTCAAGAATGCCCTTCTGAGTGGTTAATTATTAATCTAGTCATAATAATATGTTGGATATTGAAGAATGCCCTTCTGAGTAGTTAATTATTAATGTAGTCATAATAATATGTTAGATATTCAAGAATGCCTTTCTGAGTAGTTTAATTATTAATCTAGTCATAATAATATGTTGGATATTCAAGAATGCTTTTCTGAGTGGTTAATTATTAATCTAATCATAATAATATGTTGGATATTCATGAATGCCTTCTGAGTAGTTTAATTATTAATGTAGTCATAATAATATGTTAGATATTCAAGAATGCCTTTCTGAGTAGTTTAATTATTAATCTAGTCATAATAATGTGTTGGATATTCAAGAATGCCTTTCTGAGTAGTTTAATTATTAATCTAGTCATAATAATATGTTGGATATTCAAGAATGCCTTTCTGAGTAGTTAATTATTAATCTAGTCATAATAATATGTTGGATATTCAAGAATGCCTTTCTGAATAGTTTAATTATTAATCTAGTCATAATAATATGTTGGATATTCTAATTGCCTTTCTGAGTAGTTTAATTATTAATCTAGTCATAATAATATGTTGGATATTCAAGACTGCCTTTCTGAGTAGTTTAATTATTAATCTAGTCATAATAATATGTTGGATATTCCAGAATGCCCTTCTGAGTAATTTAATTATAAATCTAGTTATAATAATATGTTGGATATTCAAGAATGCTCTTCTGAGTAGTTTAATTATTAATAAAGTCATAATAATATGTTGGATATTGAAGAATGCCCTTCTGAGCAGTTAGTTATTAATATCCTAGTCATAATAATATGTTAGATATTCAAGAATGCCCTTCTGAAGAGTTTTATTATTAATCTAGTCATAATAATATGTTGGATATTCAAGAATGCCCTTCTGAGTAGTTTAATTATTAATCTAGTCATAATAATATGTTGGATATTCAAGAATTACTTTCTGAGTAGTTTAATTATTAATCTAATCATAATAATATTTTGGATATTCAAGAATGCCCTTCGGAATAGTTTAATTATTAATCTAGTCATAATAATATGTTGGATATTCAAGAATGCCCTTCTGAGTAGTTTAATTATTAATCTAGTCACAATAATATGTTGGATATTCAAGAATGCCCTTCTGAGTAGTTAATTATTAATCTAGTCATAATAATATGTTGGCTATTCAAAATGCCTTTTGAGTAGTTTAATTATTAATCTAGACATAATAATAAGTTGGATATTCAAGAATGCCCTTCTGAGTAGTTAATTATTAATCTAGTCATAATAATATGTTGGATATTCAAGAATGCCTTTCTGAGTAGTTTAATTATTAATCTAGTCATAATAATATGTTGGATATTTAAAATGCCTTTCTGAGCAGTTAATCCATTTAGTTTTTTTCTTTGTTTGGGCTCCTTATACAGAGTCAAATGTCCTCATTGTGAGCTTATTTGAGGATATGACAAACTTTATTTTGGATAAACTGAGGTGTCATCAAGTGATATATAGTCCAGTCAGTCTGAATTATAGTGTTAGTACACACAACAGCTTTCCATACTTTTTTAGGCTGTACATGTTTCTCTTCCACGGTTCTTAACATAATAAAAATTTTGATGAATTAATTTTTGTCTATGTTATTAGTCCATCAGTAAGTAGCTATAAGTAGTATTATTAACTTCAGCACATTATAATCTTTTAATGTTAATTTAAAGTAAATGGAGTGGGTTGAGCTGTAAGATAGGATTCCTCTATAAAGTGATTAGCAAAGAATGAACAATGGTGATTATCGAAAACTTTAGAAGACTTATAAATGACCCATGGGTCATATAAGTATTTGAAACTGTATAAGTGTTTCATCTTAAAACGTATCTATTTGAATGACACAGACATTCACTTATTCGACAAGACACCAGCTAAACTTACTTAGGCCTAAAGGGAGTTAAACAACGACATCATATTTTGATGGATCAGATCCATGTTTATTGAATATTATTTTTAGGTTCATTGCATTGAACAAATACGTAAAAATAAAATAAGTAATCATTTATTTAGAACGAGCTTAGTAGAAAAACGTTTATTTCGACTATTGATGTTATTAGCAGAAATCATATTACCCAGGAAGACAAAGATTATGGAGATGTCACAATGACATAAGAGGTTCTAGATCAGTGATAAATGTTTGATAGCTGTAGCCATGAACTTTTTGGTTTAAAGCTGCAGTCAGCAAAACAAAGTATTGAAGGAAATATGTTTATGAATAACAGTCAAGTTGAAACCGAATGAAAGTATTTAATGGAACAATATAATGCCATTAACAATATAATACGATCAACAATATAATACGATTAACAATATAATACGATCAACAATATAATACGATCAACAATATAATACCATCAACAATATAATACGATAAACAATATAATACGATCAACAATATAATTTTATATAAGTGATAGAGATACTAAATCATACTATATGATTACTGAAGTAAAACATAGCACAATAAAGTACGTTTTTTTATGAATCTTCGTGGACTTTGATTAAGAATTTATTTTGAGAGAAGGACAGCTCAGTGAAACTTCTTTGGCCTAGTAAAAGATAAAACATATAAAACCTCCACTGTTAGCAGGTTTTGAAATACGCTAACAAAACCTGTCCAATTATTTGTGTTATAGCATTTGTGTATTTCTAATTGTGTGTGTGTCACTTTACATAGAATACCATCAAATACACTTGTATAATTATACAATACCTTAAAGCACTGTTGTTACTGATATTTAATCACATTGTTGCTACAACATTCCACCAGTAACACCAGATTCTGTGAAAGTCATGATTTGTAACAGGACTTAGAGCAGTAGAAATAGTATTAGTCATTCTGCTGGCTAACCGTCCAGCTAGTTATCAACAATCTCTGTTAACTATTGAGCCATCAACGAACAGTGGGATTTATCGTCATGTAATAACGCTCTCACGGTTAAAAGTATGAACATGTTTAGTAGGAAGATGATTGGAACTAGCAACCCTCAGATTGATGAAAGTCCGTCCATATTCTGCATGGACATACAAAATGCATCACCATTGTGTAGAGGGATTTCCTGTATCATCATAAAACTCTCACGGCTGTAAAGACAGGACGTTTGATGAAAGTGGACTCAAGCCTGGCATTTCCGGGTCTCTGGGGATTTTAATTGGCTTTTATAATTTTTTAAACATTCCGAGTTCCATTTTAACTAATGTTTTCTTTGTCTAAGATAACCTAAGGATGAAAAATACTCTGCAGTGTTGGCTAAAACACTGAAGGTTACACCAATTTAACAGACTATGTTCGAAACAATTTAAGTCTGAGATGTCAATGTGTGTGTGTTGTATGTTTAGTTTAGTTCATTTCAAATGAAAATTATTGAACGAAATAGTTTTAGGCTTCAGGTGACTTTGCAGTTTTCATTTCGCTTCAGCAAGTAAACTATTTTTATTTATATATAAACAGTATCAGTATAAATGTGTTTTTACGAGACAGTTAAAGTAATTACTTTTGGTAAAGCTTTTAATCAGTGATTTTTATGTCTTCTTGCGTTCTTTTAAACCCTTCTTATAATGTTTTCATTTGGCCCGGCATGGCCAAGCGTGTTAAGGCGTGCGATTCGTAATCTGAGGTCGCGGGTTCGCATCTCCGTCGCGCTAAACATGCTCACCCTTTTAGGCGTGGGGGCGTTATAATGTGACGGTCAATCCCACTATTCATTGGTAAAAGAGTAGCCCTAGAGTTGGCGGTGGGTGGTGATAACTAGCTGCCTTC